>NC_082701.1:28819844-29143544 GCF_949987515.2 Delphinus delphis | reverse complement strand
GAAGACTGCGCACCTCAACAAGGAGTAGCCCCTGCTCGCTGCAACTAGAGAAAGCCTGCACGCAGCAGCGAAGACCCAATGCAGCCAAAAATAAATAAGTAAAATTAATTTTTAAAAAAAGAGAAAGAATATGTTAATGGAAGACAGTGGTCAGCTTGGATTTCTGATAGCAGCAGAGTTGAGACACCATAGCCAGTACCTTCACAGGAACTTCCTGACTATTGACAATAAATAACTTTGTGATAAAATAACTAGTATAGTTGTATACGTACATACATATATGTACAAACAAGTACTGCTACCTAGCCTTTCCCAGCTGACACTTCTTAAAATTGCAACGGACACAAGATTAACATAAGAGCAGTAGCAACAACAACAATAATGGCAACTAACAATTGTTGAGTACTTATCAAACGTCAGGCATACTTCCAAAGCTCTACATATGAATTACTCATTGAGTGTTCACAGCAATCCCATGAAGTAAAAGGAAAACCTGATGCACACATAGGTTCCATAATATGTGCCAGATCGTGTGCCAATGAGTGGTGAAGCCTAATTCTAACCTAGGTAGGCTGTAAAGCATTCTTAACCACTTGATGGAGGTTAGAGAATGGGATGAACAATATAAATAAATTTAAATTAGATGTTCAAGCAGGGGTTCTTTTGTTCTTTTGGCTGCAAGATACAGAACTTAAACTATTTTGAATACAATGTTGAGTGAGGCTCACCCTAAGCCTAGTAAGGTATTCTTCTCCTGTAACATTTTGTATTTATCTCTGTCATTGCATTTACTGCCCTGTGTTATAATTCTCTGTTTATATGTTCATTATAATGACCCCACTTGATCCCAATAACTTCATTTTTTTCCCTTTTATTTACTACCATATTCCTCGTACAAAGAACAGTGTCTAACAGATGGTAGGTGCTGCAGAAATATTTGTTCAAATAAAAAGCAGGGTTGGGACACTGGGCAGGGTCAGGGGTGTTAGTTGATTACTTTAATAATTAAAAAAAGCAAGAAACAAAGTCAGCCAGACTTCATGGGAACTGAAAATTCAGGAACAGTGCTTATTCCCTTATCCTGCACCCTACCCATGGTGTCTTGCCTCTGCACTTTTTAGCATAAAAGCTCCATTCTCCTTTTTTTTAAATAGCCTTCCTTTGCTTATGTATAATTTCTGCTCCCTCATAATTTTGGCTTTTGTGAAACTTTGGATAACCTTGGTACAAGTCTTCCAGGCTAATGCTGCAAACTCCAGGCCCTCTCGAGATGAGTCGGAACTCTTCAAGTTCTGGATCCCACTACGGGCTCAATGCCTACTAATTTAGATTTTCAGGAGAAAGATTCTGAATGGTTCAGCTTAGGTCAAGAGTTTTCCAGTTGTCCAATAAGCTGTGGCTGGAGTGTTATGTGACAAAACTCGCTGTGTAGGCTTATCTTTTTGTCAAGGAGTCAAGTTTATCAGAAAGGATTGTGGGCTGGGTGTGTACCCCCAAAATAGGTCTCCTACAGATGTCAAACTGATATTTCTTTCATTTTGAAATGTAGACAATTTTTAAAACCATCAAGGAGTATAGTCTAAATTACAAAGAAAGTTTATAGTCATACATTTACTATATTTTAACAGGGAATTTCTATGGGCTGCCATTTTCCAGTTGCTCACATTTTCAATTTTGTTCTTTGAGTACTTAAAACACAGATGTATTTTCTTTCTTGTCATGCAATGAAAATGTTCTATTTTGATATGATATGTGTTATTCATAGTGTTTGCATTTTCTTTATGATATCAAGAAGTTAATCTGTTCCACTGTTTCTAACTCGTGTAGTTAAGAGCTTTTGATGGTTTCTTGTGATAATTGCATTACGATTTTCACCCTCTTATGTTTTTGACTACATAATTTCTGAAGCATTAAGAGAATTGCCTGAAATTTTACTTGTAGTTCTTGATTTAATACACATGCTGAAGATCCCTAGATTGCCCTTAATTTACAAATGAATTTCAAAAGATCACTTCTAAGTCAGTTGTTTGAAACTGAAATGCATTCTCCTAGTGTTTCACAAGAGGTTATTTAACCTATAATATATTCACTCAGTTATTCATTCCATTAGGAGCCACTATTTGCCTGGCACTGTGTTAAACAACTGTATGTACAACGTGAAAGAAACAGATACAGTCTCTGTCCCCATGAAGCTTATACTCTATGGGAGGAACACAAATTGGCAATTACATTAGGGCTAATAGTAATAGCTGACCCTGGGTGCCTAGTGCTTAATAGGTTCTCCAAAAATATTCATGGATGTGTGACTCAATAGGTTAAAACTGAGTAATTTACATTCATTATATCATTTAATCTTAACAATTCTCTGAGGACTTAACCTTTTAAAATCTCTAATCATAATTAAACTGGTTAGTAATTCCATTCAGAAGACAAATTTACAATGGATATATTTTTAAACTTTTATTGATAAATAAAGTATATACAGAGAAGTGTGCCTATCTCAAGTACACCTCGATGCATTTTCAGAAACTGAAGCTGATCAAGAAACAAACTTTATCAGCATCCCAGAACCTTCCTTGTGACTCTTTGTAGTCACTACACCCTCAAAGATAAAGAATATTATTTAAAACTTAAAATATATCGGCTTGCAGTCATTTAATAAGGTATTTGAGAAGAAAGATATTTAAGTAAATTCTAATTTGTCCATTTGGAATTCAATAAAATGTGTTACTAAGCTTGTTTATTTTGTTATGATTAGATTCAGCTGAACATAATTAAAAATTCAAACTAACAATGGCTTAAGTAAGGCAGTTCTTTTTCACATGAAAGAGGTTTAGAAGGAGATATTTAGGGTTGGTTTGGCAGCCCCAGAGTTATCAGACACCAGGTTTCTCGACCTTACAGATCAACCATTCTAGTACAGAGCTAGTGATGGTCCAAGATGGCTATTGGAAATCCAACTATCACATCCATATTCCAGACAGGAAAAAGAAGGAAGGGCAAAAGGACTCTACCTCCCAGCTGCTTAAGTTCACCTCCGAGGAGTGTGTCCCCAAGTCCTTCATCATATTTCTACTTTTATCTAATTGTCCAGAATTCAGTCATGAGGCCACATGATTTTTAAGGGTCACTGGGTTTTTAGCTGTGTACACTGATACCTCCAACAACATAGGGATTCTGTTAGTTAGGAAGAAGGAGAGAACATATTTGGAGTAGACAACTACTAGTGTTTGCTGTAGTTATGTTAATTTTCATTATAATTTCTTACCATACATCACATTGTCTAACGAAAATTTTCCTCCTAGGAAGGAAAAAAAATGGAAACTTGAGTGTTATATATAAGAAAGTGAGGGATGAGAGTTCAAAGAAAGTTCATTTACTATACAAAGTGATCTTCTAGCCAGATTCAATTTCTTGCTGGAGGCCCTGGAAGCCTCTCTCAGCCCTAGACTCACTGGTAGAATGTGGAGATATACCTTCCCTTTAATTACAGCACAGAGTCATGGTTAGAAAAATTTCTCTAGGGGCTTCCCTGGTGGCACAGTGGTTGAGAGTCCGCCTGCCGATGCAAGGGACACGGGTTCGTGCCCCGGTCCGGGAAGATCCCACATGCTGCAGAGCGGCTGGGCCCATGAGCCATGGCCGCTGAGCCTGCGCATCCGGAGCCTGTGCTCTGCAACTGGAGAGGCCACGACAGTGAGAGGCCTGCGTACCACAAAAAAAAAAAAAAAAAGTTCGTTTGTAACATCTTACGGAAAAACCCAAATGAACTTTTTGGCCAACCCAATACTTTGTGGCCTTCTTGCATATCGTTTTGTTTTTTTGCATACCGTTTTTTTTGTTTGTTTGTTTGTTTGTTTTGGCAGTACGCGGGCCTCTCACTGTTGTGGCCTCTCCTGTTGCGGAGCACAGGCTCCGGACGCGCAGGCTCAGCGGCCATGGCTCACGGGCCCAGCCGCTCCGCAGCATGTGGGATCTTCCCGGACCGAGGCACGAACCCGTGTCCCCTGCATGGGCAGGCGGACTCTCAACCACTGCGCCACCAGGGAAGCCCTGCATATCGTTTTTGAACAGGTGAAATCTGGTTAGAGTGAGTCTCAAGGGCAGTTTGTACTAGTAGAGTTAAGGATGTAAACATCAGGAAGAGCAGGAGGTAGAAAGGGAGATCAACAGCTGCCAAAATGGCATGTCGCTAAAGAAGTATTGTCTGGGATTAACTAGGAGATGGTGCAGCGAAGCGAAGGTAAGAGATGAGAATTGTTGTAGAGAGAGAGAATGAAGAAAGGGAGGGAAGAGATAGAGGGAGGTTCCCAAGTAGGCAAGAGAGTTGCAGTGAGCGCATACAGGGCCCCATGCTTCAGGAGAATGGCAATTGTAGTGGAGCAAGGGCCAAGTGATTGATTCAGTGGACCTGATGGAGCACCTACTATATCGAAGTCACTGTACTAGGAGCCACGGGGGACACAGATTTAAATCAGACATGGATCCTGCCCAAAGAGTGCTGTTGGTCACCAGCCTCTATCAAGAGAGATAAGAAGACATTTGCTTAAAGTATGTCACAAGGTTCAAGGTGATCAATGCTGTGAAAGAAGGGTAAGTGATGTATTTGAGAAGTTCAGGGTAGGGGGATAGCTGAAAGAACAATAAGGTGAGGTGAGGTAGGGAGAGGGGACTGTAGAAGGTTTGAGGAGACATGCCCTTGGAGTTGGATCTTGAAGGTTGAGCAGAAGGGATAGGAGTCTTAAAGGTAAGAAGAATAGAGTTCTTGGCAATGGGAGGATAGATCTTAAGAGACATATGGGAGCTGTGAAGAAGGCATGCTAAGAGACATGGCAGGATGTCAAAATTTTATTGTCCTGCAGAGCATAGATGGGCACTCAGGGCCTTATAATGGAGAATCTATTCTTGGGAATAGCCTCTGAAATGAGAGCAAGGAAAATACCTGCTCTTTCCCTCAGTCTGGAGTTTCTGCTTCTCTCCTAATTTCCCTGCCGTACCTCTACTTTGTCATCCCCATCTGCTGCCATCATCACAAGGAGACTTAGGGATACTGTGCTCTGTGACCTTTCAGCCTAGATGTAGTGGCTGTAGACACACCTGGAGAAGGTGGAGCAAATTAGAGAGAGACACGGGTGAAAAGAGAAAGTGGGGGGCAGAGGGAGAGAGGAAGAGAGAGAATGATGATTACAACAGTTGTCGCTTCATAATAAACTTGGTGGATTTATTCACAAGATTCTCTTGATTTGTATCTTTGAAATCCTTCCTGAGGAGTAATTTCCTTTAAGGTGCAGCAGAAGACACATTCTTCTCAAGTGCACATGAAACATTCTCCAGGTTAGATCATATATTGGGCCACAAAACAAGCCTTAATAAGTTTAAGAAGTCTAAAATCATACCAAGTATATTTTCTATATACCATACTACAATGGTATGAAACTAGAAATAGGTAATAGGAAGAAAATTGGAATATTCACAAGTATGTGGAAATTAAACAACATACTCCTGAACAACCAATGGGTCAAAGAAGAAATAAAGAGAGAAATAAAAAAGTATCTTGAGACAAACAAAAATGGAAACACAATATGCCAAAACTTATGGATACAGCAAAAGCAGTTCTAAGAGGGGAGTTCATAGCAATAAATGCCTACACTTAAAAAAACCCTCGGGACTTCCCTGGTGGCACAGTGGTTAAGAATCTGCCTGCCAATGCAGGGTTTAAGCCCTGGTCCAGGAAGATCCCACATGCCACGGAGCAACTAAGCCTGTGTGCCACAACCACTGAGCCCGTGCACCACAACTACTGAAGCCCATGCCCCTAAAGCCCGTGCTCTGCAAGAAGAGAAGCCACCGCAACGAGAAGCCCACACATTGCAATGGAGAGTAGCCCCCGATCACCACAACTAGAGAAAGCCTGTGTGCAGCAACGAAGACCCAATGCAGCCAAAAATAAGTAAATAAATACCTTAAATAAACAACCTAATTCACACCTCAAGGAGCCAGAAAAAGAACAAACTAATCTCAAAGTTAGCAGAAGGAAGGAAATAACAAAGATTAGAGTAGATGTAAATGAAACAGAAACTAGAAAGACAACAGAAAAGATCTATGAAACTAAGAGTTGGTTTTTTGCAAAGATAAACAAAACAAATCTTTGGCTAGACTGACGAAGATAAAAAAGAGGAATCAAATAAATAAAATTATAAATAAAAGAGGAAACTTATAACTGATACCACAGAAATGAAAAGGATCATGAGACACTACTAAGAATCACATGCCAACAAATTGCACAGCCTAGAAGAAATGGATAAATTTCTAGAAACATAAAACCTGCCAAGACTGAATCATGAATAGAAAATCTGAACAGATCTATAATGAGTAAGGAGATTGAAGCAGTAATCAAAAATCTCTCAACTAAGAAAAGCCCAGAACCAGATGGCTTCTCAGGTGAATTCCATCAAACATTTAAAGAAGAATTAATACCAATTCTCAAACTCTTCCAAAAATTGAAAACTCACTTTATGAGTCCAGCATTACCCTGATACCAAAGCCAGTTAAGGACACTTTTCTAAGTGAAAAGAAAATTACAGGCCAAATATCCCTGATGAACATAGATGCAAAAATCCTCAACAAAATACTAGCAAACCAAATTTAACAGCACATTAAAAGGATTATCCACCATGATCAAGTGGGATTTCTAAGGATCCAATTTTAATTCTTCTCCATGTGATTATCTAGTTTTTCTAATACCATTTACTGTAGGAGAAGGAAACCCAGCAAGTACTTTCACCAAACTTCCCTGTTAACAGCCTTGCCAAGGGAGATTTGGAAGGTAGAAGAGAAGCAGAAGCCATTATTGTTTCTCCAACATCAAAGGCACATGGACTTCAAGAGACAACAAAATGAACTTTTTCAGTGGCCACCTGAATTCCCTCTTCCTTGGCCATGCAGGTAGCTGAGAGAGCTTTCAGGATTTCCTTATTTCCTCGGATTTTTGGTGGTTTTCCATGACCTTTGCTCCCCCAACACTTTCCGAAGAGTTATAAGCATATTATTTCCCATATTAAATCCCCTCCTGACTGAAACACCTACAGTGGTTTCTCTCTTCTTAGTACTTTCTGATTGATACACCTGATGGAATGGAAACTTTCAGAAGAAACTAAGTATTATAGGAAAATAAACTTACATTCTTTGCACACCTGAATTTGTGGTTGGGATACACACATACTCACTTCACCACAAGCAGTTGCATCATGGATCTTTAATTAATAGCAACAGCTCCTCCTCTATCTACCCTCCCCTCTGATTCATTGGACTAGGTCCAATGTAATCTTGAAATCCAAAAGAGTAGGGTTTAGGAAATGTGCCAGTTTCTGAATCCTAGGTATAACTGTATTTCAGGATGAACAAAATTTTGTTTCATACTTGCCCTCGTTTCCTTTCCATGTTTTCTTTTTTTTTTTTTTAAGAATCAACTTTATTTATTTATTGGCTGCTTTGGGTCTTCGTAGCTGCTTGTGAGCTTTTCTGTAGTTCCGATGAGCAGGGGCCATTCTTCGTTGTGGGGCATGGGCTTCTCATTGTGGTGGCTTCTCTTGTTGCAGAGCACGGGCTCTAGGCACGCGGGCTTCCATAGTTGCAGCACATGGGCTCAGTAGTTGTGGCTAGTGGGCTTAGTTGCTCCGTGGCATGTGGGATCTTCCCGGACCAGGGATAGAACTCGTGTCTCCTGCATTGGCAGGCGGATTCTTAACCACTGTGCCGAAGTCCTCCATGTTTCCTTTACCGTTGGTCTTTACCCATTTGCTAAGTCTGGTACCATGTTCTTTCCGTATTGTTTCATCTTTTCTATCCTGGCCCAACTCACCCATTAGTGTTATTAATCCAACTCTACACACAACTAAACAACTCTCCAATCACCCCAGCTTGCAGGTGCTGGGAGTAAGGAAAATAAGAAAGACATAATCCCTGCTCCGAGGAGCTTACAGAGTATTTTGAGATACTATATGTGATTTCAATTCTGATGTTACTAAAATGTTAATTGCAAAATGTCCTCTTTAAGGAGGTCTTGCAAAACATAGAATTAGATATGGTGAGACTATAATCCATAGATTTACGACTTGACTGAACTCTTGTATATCAGGTTTATTTAAAGCATGCCTACTTGGCTATTAGTGAGCTGTTCTTAATGGAAAGGAGTTGCATCAATTGATTTATTATATATAGGGCAAGATCCAAGCTAGCACTGGTTTGTATCTAAATTTGATTCCCAAAAGGTATCCAGGTGAAAGAATCATTTTTCATATGAAAGAAGAAAATTCTGAAGAACACATGATAGAGTCATAAATACTTATGTTAGCCTGAGGCAAGCAAAGTTTATGTACTACTCTTTTTGAATATTTATTTATTCCAGGAGTGGTTTAAATTAGAACTTTCACTCAAAGCCCCAAAGGCGTTATATTTTCAGCAAAACTAAGGATCACTTCCTGATAGCACTAACTGACTTATGTATGTTTTTCTTCTTATCTTATTGATTAAGAGAAGGAAGTCATAAAGCTAAGCATCTGGTTTCAGTATTAGGTTTCAAAGAAAGAGATAGACCTATACTGCAGAGAACTGATATATTGAAATCCTTTTACTCTTTTAATTTACCTCCTAAATCTAGTTGTACAGTATAACCTGTGGACCGCCCAGATAAGAAGGGGCCACCTTCAGTAATGATGCTCCTTACTTGGTATGTTCACTGAGCCCCAAAATCTTGTTCGCAAAAGTCAGATTGAATCCAACAGGTTCAGGTACCATTCTTTAACAAAAGGATTCTTAACTTTATGACATCAGTAAGATATCAAGAGGATTATGTGTGTATATATATATATATATATATGTATATATATAGTTCAGCATAAATATGTGTATTAGGACTCTTGGTGAAGGTAACAGAAACCGACTTAGGTAACAGAAACCAACTTAAAGTAGCTAGGAGCTGAAGAGGGAATTTATTATATCGGTTAAAGGTTATCTCAGGCTGGGATACAGCCAGGTTTCAGGAAACTAGTGTCATTGGGTACAGGGGAATTATTAAGATTCTGGCTCTCTTGTAGTCTGCTTCTCTGTGCACAGCTTGATTTTTCTCTCTATAGACCAAGTTTTGTGCTACAGAGTTTTACTTTTGTTGTTGTTGTTTTGATTGTTTTAAAATTGGGGAATCATAAAGGCCTCTGGACAAATGGCTTGCAAATGTCAAAGTCTACTCTATGCTCACAAACATATTTAAACTAATGAATATCACTTTTAAAAACTAAAAAAACTGTAAAAGGAGTGTTTGAGACCTGGCATACTAGTAAATACAGATTCAATAGGGTTGCATTTTGAGAGCTTAATTACCTATGGGAAAAGCCTTTTTACTTTTCCAGGAAATTATAGTATTAATTTCAGATTGTATTACTAATCAAAGGAATGAAAAATTATACAGAAATCTTTTAAATCATGCCTTCCAATTTATAACACATTAAACCACTAGGCTGGTTTACCCTTATTAAAACAAATCAATCTTCATTTCTCATGAAGGGAAAATTGCATGTAATATGTCTACTAAACCCTCTCCTGTACTAAGAGAGTATGAGATGTTGAGATTTTTTTGGTGAAATTCTTGAGAGAAGATCAAGTTTATGGACTTTGCTTAGGGAAAGATAGTATAGACCTCTATTATTGCATTAAACATACACACCTATACAAAACAGGTAAACTGAATGTTGGTGGCAGGTAAGTCATCCAACTCAAAGCTACTTTAGTGGTAATCAGAAATTATTAAGGTATGCAGGAAATATAGAGAATAGGAGAAATAATTTTTAAATCGGTCTAGTGATTTTGAATTTATAGTATAAGGATTGAAAAATAAGACAGTATCATCAATATCATTTCAAAGAGTTCTCTCTCTTAAGATGTAGTATGAAAATATCAAACTATTTTGCTTTCTAATTGTTAATTAGTGTTTCTGGCTTGGGAACTTTCCAAACATTCTGAAAAATGTTTAAATAGCAGTAAATATATTTGCATAAAATTGGCTAAAAAAAAATTTAGAACTTGATTAATATGTAAATTTAGTCCAGTGGAAATACATCTATTTCGAGTTTATCTAGTAAATCTCTCTTGCTGCAATAGAAACCCAGGTGTATTTATTTACTTTAAAATTGAGCAAATTGGTTCATAAAATTTTTGATCTGAGAAAGTGAATTTGCTTTATAATCCTACTACCAAAAAAAATAAATTTTTTTATTTGTTATCAACTTAATTACATGTCCTCAAACACAAAATGAAACTAGCTTTTTCTAATATAGTTATCCTATAAACACTTCTCCTATGTAGAAATTTTTCCTTACCATCTGGAATATAAGGTTAAAGATACACACACAAATGATGTGAATAAAACACCTCTTATTAGAGCTGTGTGAATAGACTGCTCCATTTGGAGAGAACATACAAGACCAGGAATTTAAAATCCCATGCCAGGAATGACTTCCATTATTGTCTTCCAGTAATTATGTAGGAAGCCTTTTTGAGATTCACTACAAAAAATTGGCAGTTAAATTCTGGAGGCTAATTATATTCCTCACTTATCAGTCAGAAGGATTAACCAGTGACTTTTAAATCTACATTGTAAAAGTCCAGTTAAAAATTAGTCCTTTGGCGATTTATTTTTTTATTTTTATTATGTAACATTTGATGCATACCAAAGAGTAGAAGTGACATGTCTAAATATAATGATAATGAGTGCCTGCTACCTAACCCCCAATGTAAGAACTAGAACATTACCTTTGCCTTTGCAGTATGTGCTTCTCCCTATCATATTTGTCTGCTCTACCTCCCAGGAGGTAACTATTACGATAAGTATTGTGTATTTTCCTGTCTTGGTCTGTTCAGGCTGCTATAACAAAATACCACAGACAGGATGACTTATAAGCAACAGAAATTTGTTTCTCACAGTAACGGAGGCTAGAATTCCAAAACCAGAGTGCTCACATGGTTAGTGTCCATGTCTGGTGAAAGCGTGATTCCCAGTTCATAAACAGCCATCTCTTCACAGTAACCTCACCATGGTGAAAGGGGTTAGGGAGCTCCCTCAGGCTTCTTCTAAAGGGCACTAATCGCATTCACGAGAGCTCTGTTGTCGTGACCTAGTCACCTCCCAAAGACCCCACCTCCTAATATCATCACATTGGGTTTCAACATAGGAGTTTGGGGGGGGGAGCATAAACATTCAGACTATAACAATTACTCTCTTGCTTTTAAAATAATTTAATCATATATATGTATTTCTAAGCAATGTATTACTTAGTTTTGTTTGTGTGCCTTATAAAAATGATATTCTGTATGTAGTTTTTTTTAACCCAGTGTTGTGTTTCTAAGATTCATCCTAAGATTATGTTCTAAGATTCATATGCTGTTGTATATAGCTGAAGCAGTTTTATGACCTACTTTTCCCACTCATTCTTGTGTTTCTAAGCTACCTCCTTGTTGCTGCGTATCTGAGTGACCTTGAGCTTTCCTTCTGAGCCAGAGTTTTATTACCTTAAAATATAAACAATAATAGTAACTACCTCATAGGGTTGTTGTGAGCACAATAAATTATTGTTATACTTCCTTTTAAAAAAGTCTTCTGGTAGTTTATTGTTTGTTCCTTGTAGATGCCCTGGCTTTTTTCTCTGAGATTTTTTTTTTTTTTTTTGGGGTACGCGGGCCTCTCACTGTTGCGGCCTCTCCCATTGCGGAGCACAGGCTCCAGACGCGCAGGCCCAGCAGCCATGGCTCAAGGGACTAGCCACTCTGCAGCATTTGGGATCCTCCCGGATGGGGGCACGAACCCGTGTCCCCTGCATCGGCAGGCAGAGTCTCAACCACTGCGCCACCAGGGAAGCTCTTTCTCTGAGATTTTTAAGGTCTTCACTTTTGGTGTCACACCATTTCGTTATCCCAGTATGTCTAGGTGTGGATTTCTCTTTATTTATCATACTTGATCTATGCTGTGCTTTATCTATGCATTTATCTTTAATGACTTCAGGAAAATTCTTGGCCGTTGCCTTTCAATTTCAATATTGCCTTTCTCCTATTTTTTTCTATTCTTTTCTTCTAGAACTCTCATTAGACATATATTAAACCTTGTTCTATCCTTCATGTCTTTCAATCCCTCTTTCATATTTTCCATCTCCTGTACTCTGTGCTGCATTCTAAGTAATTTCCTCAGATATAGTTTCCAGGTTACCAATCCTGTCTTTAGCTGTTTTTGCTCTATTTTTAACACATTCACTGAATTGTTAATTACAAAATCTATACCTATACCTATTGGCCAAAAAGTTCTATTTGGTTCTTTTACTGATCTTTTTGGTCATTTTATTTTTTTTCTGGTCATTTTAGTAGTCTTTTGTTTCTTTATCTATTTAATTCCATATTTGATTTCTTTAAATAGTTCATAAATGGTTATTTAATAATCTGTAAATGACAGTTCCAATTCCAGTTTTTCAGTTCTTATAAATTTATTTTTTATTGTTTCTGTTGATCCTAACTCATGGTGGCTTATGTGTTGGTCAATATTTTAAAATTGTGAGCTCACATTTTATTGAACTTAACTTATGGAAATCCAAGGACCCAAATTGGGAGTGGCTTTCCTCCAGAAAGTACTTACATTTGATTCTGAGGAGTGGTCTGGGATTCAGTTGATCAGAGATCTTTGAAGCTCCTCTTGCAGAACCAGGCTCAAAGCAGGAATCTCAGGTGTAATTCTCATACCTTGCAGTGTGTCCTCATGCTTTGTCTCCTTGTCCTGGACTGGTACTGGCATTTGCCCATGGCAGCTCTGACTTTTATGACTGCTTATTGCTTCCTGTTCTTATTTGAGCTCACTTTTTTTTCTTTTTGAGCTCTTTCATGAAACCCCAGAAAAGCTTTTAAATGCCTTTTAGTTTTGATTCAAGTCAGTGTTTAACTGTCTCATAGCTAATAGCCCTTCAGGTTATCTAACTTTCCAGTTGCCAGAAATACATGTCTGTACAACCTTTCTAGCTGAGTAACAATTCTAGGATGAAAGCTGTGGAGGATTCTTCCATTAGTATAATATTAAGCTTCTCCTTTCACTAAAGTCCCTGTCACAGAACTTAAGTTCTGTGCAAAAGGAACACTCATTTGAAAGTATACATGTGAATTATTGTCTATGTTACCTTGGGAAAAATCACTTATCCTGGATAAATTATTTAACCTTTCTGTTTCCATTTGTTGTACTATAAAATGGAGATATACTTACCACCATACCTACCCACAAGTTGTAAGGATAAAGTGAGAAACTGCTAAAAACAAAAACACAGAAAAAAACCTTGAAAAATAATGAGGTGAGAAACAAAATACAATGATAATTTATAGTAACTAACATTTACTGAGCACTTACTATGTTTGGCAGTTTGCTAATAAGCTCTTTATAAAGCTGTCATTGGCTGATTACAGCAACCCAATAAGATGGGTACTAATATCCTGACTTAACAGTTGAGGAAATTGAGACTCAGAAAGACTAAACGTATAAGATGATGGTACTGTAATTTAGGAGCTCCTTATTTTCATCACATCCAGTTCAGTTGTTATATTAAAGGGCAGATGATTCCTCCAAGTAAGTTAAGTACTGCCATATCTCAATTTTCTGGATGATTTTCTCTCAAGTAATGAGAAGTATTTTGCAAGGATGCATGCCCATAGAGATGCCTGTGATGTTAAAACTTCCACCCTGAAGAAGTGATGTGTTTTTGATAAAAGCAACTTGAGCTATGAAGACTCCATTGCAATTTGTACAGCTGTGTAATCGAAACTACTAAAAAGCAAGTTAATATATTATTCTACTCACAGAACAGCAGTTTGATTCCTATGACTTCTTGGCACATCTGTTTGGGATCTAAATCCTAAGCAGACTGAGCAGTCACTTTCTAAATCTTCAAAATGCTTTACTAAGCAAAGTCTTTTGTGTGGTTAAGGGGGAAAAAAATTAATAGACTCGCAAGTGAGTGGAGTAGTCTAGCTCACTGCGGAGTGTTTAGGGTAGGTGCAGGCAGACTGGGAACTTGAAGAAGGTGCACTCTGAGGTAGAGGATGGCATGCAAGCCTAAAAGCACCAGAAGGTGAACTCTCTTGCCAACTTGAGATAACTAAAGAGGGTCTTTGGGAAATGGGTTGCCCATGTTTGCAACATGTTTCATTTTTCTTATTGGCAAGAGTTCAAATTATATTCAAGTGGGCTTGATTAGAGTTGCCAGTTATTACTGGCCTGCTCACATCCCTTTCTAATAAAATCCCTACCCAATGACCTTTCTGAGTGGTCTGTGGCCCACATGACCATGACTAATTGGACACCCGGTCCAAGGGCCTGACCATAAACTATATCCAGTGACATATGCCTCATGTATTTTTGTTTAAAAGGAAAAAAAGAAGTCAAATCTTCTCTCTTGGGAACTTACAATAAGAGACACAAAGGGAAGCTACAATTTTGGTATATCCTGGAACTGGAAGGCCATAAAGGTATAGAGGCTAGAGTGGCCACTTTTGTAGACAGGTACAAGATGAGTCAGTGAAGAAGGCCGGTCCAGAGAGAGAGTGGTGCTGATTCACTGAGAGGTCAAAAAGCCCTGAGAGGGATGACGGAGTGGCTGTTGCATACTGTCGCTACAGTTCCACCTCTTCCTTAGGCCTTCTGGTTCAGTTTACTGTATGTTTTTTCTATAAACCCTCCTTGTGACTTATGTCTTAGTGATGAGTAACTTATCTCTAGTAACTTGACTCGATCTCTGTTTCTTGCAAAGAAAAGAACCCAGTATGGATCAGACAGTTCATCACTATTCTGTCAAATGCTGCTCTGGGTGTTCATACCTAGACTATATTCAAAAGTACCCTACTTGTTTCCTGTTTTAGTAGGACTCCTGCATTGCAAGTGGCAGAAAGCCACTGACCTAAAAGGGGTAGTTTATGGGAAGAACTGAAATATCTGATGAAACTATCAAGTCTGGAGAAGGACAAGGATGCTCCTGAGCCTTAGGAACAACTGGAACCAAGGACTCAAGCCCTGTTGGAATCTAGCTCTACCTCTTGTCTCTGCTTCTCTTCCTCCTTTTTTTATTTTTTCCACTTGCTGCAGACTAACGTCTTCTACGTGATAGAAAACATGGCCTCTGAGCATCCCAGTTTTCTATAGAGCTGTATGGTTTAGTGATTAGGGAACATGGGACCCAAGTCAGCTGGGGTGGTTTTGAATGCAAACTTAGCCATCAACTGGTAGGGAGATCTTGACCTTTAAGCTTAACCTTGACTTTTGCATAACTTCTCTAAGCCTCTGTTTCCTCCTGTGTAAAATGGAGATTAAAAATAAGTGCCTATCCAGAAATAGAGACACAGATGTAGAGAACAAATGTACGGACACCAAGGGGGGAAGGGGAAGTGGGATGAACTGGGACATTGGGATTAACATATATACACTAATATGTATAAAATAGATAACTAATGAGAACCTGCTGTATAGCACAGGGAACTCCACTTCGCTGTACGGTAGAAACTAACACAACATTGTAAAACAACTATACCCCAATTAAAAAAAAAAAAGTAGGTGCCTATCTCCCAGCATTGTTGTGAAGATTATGTGTGATAATGTATGTAAAGCATCTAGCTCAGCATCTGACACTCAATTAAGTTAGTACTTAGCAAAACCAGAAAAGGCTTTTCCTTTGAGAATGTAGATCTTAGCATCTGATACAAATACATTTACAGGAAAAAGGAAGGCAGGACCTTCGGTAAATTTCTCCATCAGCAAGTTGCAGGAGGTTGAATTGCAAGGGACCAGTCAGAAGTAAGGTTTGCCAAGATCTGATAGTAGATTCTGATAGCAGCTCCTTTTAACTGTCACTGGAGGGCCCTAACAGGCCTGGGGATTCTCAAGTAGGATTTAGCTCTGAAACTCACTGCTAGCCAAGGCATAGCCATCCATGACCACCGGAGGGTGCCAGATCATCAGGATGGGGAGTTGGCACTTCACCGGCCTAGGAGGCTGTTCGTGGAGAACAAGCTGAGAGAAGGAAAGAGGACCAATAAAGAAGTGTGTACCTAACTGGCTTATACATGGAGGTATCAGGCCAGCCAGGGACCCTGGAAACCTGGGAACAAGAAAATCCAGAGCCTCAGGAAATCTCTGTATGTGCTTGGTCTGGGTTGAAGTCTCAAACAACCAAGGCTCAAAGGGAGCAGGCTGGAAAACCAGGGAACTGGTAAAACATCAAGACAAGAGGGTTGTGAGAGATAAAGAATCAAATTTGAGTTGAAGAGCCTACACAGAAGGCAAGCCAAGGCCAAGAAGAAGACAAAGATGGAGCCTGGAGATATGACCGAAGCCAAAGTCAGCAGAGGGCAAGAGCATCTAGGATGCTATCTGGGTGGGGTCTGCTGAAACTGTCAAACCAGTTTGGACTAAACTGTTAGAATGATTATTTCAGCCTTAAAGTAAACTCTGCTAATTAATTCAATCATGCTCCAATATAATAGATATTAAAACACAGTTATCTAATATGTAATTAATATATAGAATGGATTTGCCAGTTATTATCTAAGCTGCAGCTCTTTGTGCTCCATCAGAAAATTCATCATAGGATAAAGTTGTGGAAAAAAATGAAAGCGCTACTAGTCAGAAGTCCAGAGGCAATTTAAAGGATAATATTTATTGGGCTTCAAAAATATGGAAAATATAGAAAAGTATAAATAAAACAAAAGTGATTTGTACTCCAACAATTTTAGTTGGTCTTTTAGTCTTATTTTATTTATTTATTTTTTATAAATTTATTTATTTTTGGCTGCATTGGGTCTTCGTTGCTGTGTGCGGGTTTTTGTCTAGTTGTGGCAAGCGGGGGCTACTCTTCGTTGCAGTGCGTGGGCTGCTTGTTGTGGTGGCTTCTCTTGTTGCAGAGCACAGGCTTTAGGCGCACGGGCTCCAGTAGTTGTGGCACAGGCTCAGTAGTTGTGGCTTGGGGGCTCTAGAGCACAGGCTCAGTAGTTGTGGCACACGGGCTTTGTTGATGCGCGGCATGTGGGATCTTGCTGGACCAGGGCTTGAACCTGAGTCTCCTGCATTGGCAGGCAGATTCTTAACCACTGCGCCACCAGGGAAGCCCTGTTATTCTGTCTTTTACACCTACCATCACTTTACAAGTATCTCTCTATGTAACATAATTTTTTTTTTTTTTTTTTTGTGGTACGCGGGCCTCTCACTGTTGTGGCCTCTCCCGTTGCGGAGCACAGGCTCCAGACACGCAGGCTCAGCGGCCATGGCTCACGGGCCCAGCCGCTCTGCGGCATGTGGGATCTTCCCGGACCGGGGCACGAACCCGTGTCCCCTGCATCGGCAGGCGGACTCTCAACCACTACGCCACCAGGGAAGCCCAACATAATTATTTTTAATGACTGCATATGGGAGCCATGAATTTCATGTGGATGTACCGTAAATTACTTGCACACGCTTTCACTCTTACTGAATATTTTGTTTTCAATTATAAGTTATACTATGATAAATATCTTTTGTGCATAAAACTGTGTTCACATTTCTGATTATTTCTTTAGAAGCTATTCTGGGGACTTCCTTGGCGGTCCAGTGGTAAAGAATCTGCCTTATAGTGTAGGGGACGTGGGTTCGATCCCTGGTCAGGGAACTAAGATTCCAGGTGCTGCGGGGCAGCTAAGCCTGCTTGCCACAACTACTGAGCTCTCAACTAGAGCCCACGTGCCGCAAACTACAGAGCCCACGCGCCCTGGAGCCCATGCGCCACAACTAGAGAGAGAAAACCCCCCACGCCACAACTAGAGAGAAGCCCATGCACCACAATGAAGAGCCTGTGGGCTGCAACGAAAGATCCCTCATCCCTTAACGAAGATCCAGTGTGCCGCAACTAAGACCCGACACAGCCAAAAAAAAAAAATTTAAATAAATAAGTAAATAAAAAATCTTTAAAACAACAAAAAAGAAGCTATTCTGGAAAACAGAGTTGTTGGCTCACAGAGCCTGAGTGTTTTAAGACTCTTGGTATATAAGGTCAAATTGTTTTACAGAAATTTTGGCCAAATCTACATTTTTCTCTGCATTCTCACCAGCATTGAATGTTTTCTGCTTAAGTAATATGGTTTTTTATAAACAATACTAATAGAACTGTAGATTTTAAAATATTTTTTTATTCATTTGTATTTTATCTGTTATGAATTATCTGTTTATGTCTTTTACCTATTCTTCTAAATTGGGACCACACTGTTCTTCTTATGCATTTATTTAAATAAAACATAATAAAGATTTTAAAGTATATTAACCTTTTGTCATATTAACAATTGGCATTTTTAAAAACATTTATTTATTTGGTTGCACCAGGTCTTAGTTGCAGCACGCGGGCTCCTTAGTTGTGGCATGCATGTGGGATCTAGTTCCCTGACCAGGGATCGAACCCAGGCCCCCTGCATTGGGAGTGCACAGTCTTATCCACTGCACCACCAGGGAAGTCCTGGAGTTTATTTTTATTATGATACCTTGGTTAGAGAAGATATTTATTTTGTTTAATTGAATTTATTATTATTTGGCATTTCCTCTATTGATTTAATGATTATAAAGTTTTTCCTTATCTGAGAGATAAGATGAATATTCTTATCTTTTTATCTTATTGCATTTTCTTTTAGTATCTTAAGATTTTATCTTATATTTAATGCTTGAAATTAGCAGGATTTCCTTTTGAGCTATGATATAAGGTGAGAATCAATGTACTCTTATAGTTAGGCCAAGTGCTTGTGACATATAGCCACTGGACCTGGTGAAGGAGCTTCATAGCACTCAGGGTCTCCCTGGCTTGCTCCTGGGTGACTCTCGTTCTGTGCTGGTTGCCTATGCTAGGCACCATGAACATCACACACTGGATTGCTTCTGTTAGTTGTAGCCACAGGAGGATTTCCAAGGTTTTCCCTACTCCCTGGTACTTTGAAATAGGGAACCCACCTGGCCATTTCACTCCCTAGTTTATAAGAGATAGAAAAATCAGAACACTCAAAGAAAGGGGTTCACTTGGGTCTATCTCAGCTGTTCCAGGCTCTAGTTGTCCAAGCACACTGTCACAGGATACTGGATACCTTGTATCCAGTTTGATGCTTTCAAACCTCTAAGGTAGCAGTGACAATAAATGATTCCCATTCTTAAATCAGGTAGTTGATATCAACCAGGCCAGCTTCTTCCACGTGTATTGATTGTTGCCAGAGCCATGGCTCTCTTGTGTAATATTTGGGCAACATGGCCCTCACTGCACTGTTAAGGGCATTGGTTTCAATGGTGTAGAGCTGTTTGGATCAAGGCAAGTGAAAGTTGGGAAGGAGACAAGCAAGTCATCAACTGCTATCATGCTTCATCTAACTCTGGATCTGAGGGAAACTTTTTCTTCCTTTTAAGAAGGTTAATTTTGGTCCAGGAAAGGCAGAGACCTGTGAGAATTCCAGGAATAACTCAATGCCTTTAGTGAACCTGGCTGAGTAGAAAGTACAAGGCCACCACGTAGACATCTATGAGGATCTCTAACACAGTTTTTGGAGTTGGTCTGGAGTCAGTCAGCCTGCAACTGCCAGCGGTCAAAGAACCTGTTTTGTGGGCTCATGTCAGATTGGGGAAGTATCTCCTGAACTTGTGCAGATAGAGCATGACCTCCAGGAAGCTGTACAAGTTGCTGTTCATAAATGATTAAGACGATGCATAGGCAACACGGCAATGCCACGTATTTAGACTTACTCAGTCATAGGCAGTCTTTCTTTCATTTTCCTTCCAGATCAGGGAGAAGTTGCAGTTTCCTTAAAGTTTTTATTTTGTAAAGACTGGTGCCGGATGTCAGAGATCAGTAGGAGCAGATAGTGGTCTCAGATAGAGAACTTGTAGAAGTTGTAATTCTACAGAGGCAGAATTCCGTATTTATTACAAAGGACACTGGGACTGGGATGAAGGAGGTAAAGAGACTGATAAAACTATCACAAAAGGGAGGTGGCCAGTTACACTGCTGAAGGTCTCTGACTCTAACTCTGAAGGCGGTATACGTGAAGGACACTGGATCTGTTGAATGGTCTCACTTATGTAGTAGGGAGGCTCCTAAACTTCTATCTAAAACCACTTCCCTGAAGGTCTCGTGCTCATCCAGAATTCTGGAAACCGAGATCATGGGTGTGATCTGGCTTGGATGGTAGCTGGGGTGATGGGAGGCACAAGCTATAATGATGGCAGAAATATGACAGTGAGGAGAGGGAGTGGGTTTTTCAGGATATGGTGGGGTCATGGGCCTCTAGTCAGAGCCAGAAATCCAGGGACAACACATACATTGAATGTCCCCAGTTCCTATCCATGCTGCAGTGGCCTTATATCAGGTGGGAGAGAGACCAACCAGACCAGAGAAAGCTGTCTGACCCACTTGAGTCCATCATTGTTTCAATCTAAAGACTGGAACCCACAAACCTATGTTCCACTGGCATATGAAACATCCCTTCATGAGCCTAAGAACCAGGCTACCCCGTGGGCTGAGGTCCAGCAGACTGTCTGGTGGGATGAATGGGACCTCTTTGAACCAGGCATCAATAGATGAAGAAGGCTGCTCTTTTTCAGACAAGCCCAGCCACCCAGCCTGCTAGCTATGGAACGAATAGAAAATGTCAACTAGTTGAGTTGAAACATACCTCACTTTATTTGGCCAATTGTTTGGTTTAATTAACAGACACTTCCAGACACACTTTGTCTCAGTTGTTCTTTTCAATTTAACATTGAATCTTAATTCAGTCCTTATAAATGATGACAAAGGAATGACATTGCAATTTGCCTGTTTTCCTGAACATCTTTCTGTTACTGTAAATAAATATATTTATTTCTGTAAATAAATGAGATAAAACCATGGTTACTATTGAATACAACCATTGTAATTATTATGTTATCATGATATAGAGCATAGTGCAGGGCTAGTAATTGATAGCCTGCTCCCAGGGCAATGTTTATGTTAAACTTCCCTCTATCCACCCACCTTGGCCTTCTGAGGTAAAAGTGGAGCCCATTACTTCTCAATGACATGAATTATCTTTTTTTTTTTAGTTTTTTTTTTTTTTAATATTTATTATTTATTTGGCTGTGCCGGGTCTTAGTTGAGGCATGCAGGATCTGCATTGCGGCATGTGAACGCTGAGTTGCAGCATGTGGGATCTAGTTCCCTGACCAAGGATGGAACCCGGGACCCCACATTGGGAGCATGGAGTCCTAGCCACTGGACCCCAGGGAAGTCCCATGAATTATTATTTTTGTATGTGGGGATGACATGGTATAACTATGTCCTCGGTAGATTTATGCTTTGAGTTGCTTTACAAATTGTAGTAGCAGATTTGTCCTGATTGATCAACGTTCTGCAGTTAGGGTCTATATTAGTTAGAGTTCCTCAATTGTACACAACAGAAACAGACTGGAAAATTTGAGTAGAAAATAAATGTTTTAGAAGGATAATGGGAAAGTTGGGGAATCTTCCTAGAGAAGGACAGGAACCAGGATATCTCTAGAGGTTTGGACGGCAGGAAGTCCTCGAGAGTCTAAGGGCACAGCTGCGGGACAATGGGTGCCAACCAGATTTTCAGTGTCTAGGTCACATCATTCAAGATTCATATCTCAGGGGCTTCCCTGGTGGTGCACTGAAGAATCTGCCTGCCAATGCAGGGGACATGGGTTCGAGCCCTGGTCCGGGAAGATCCCACGTGCCAAGGAGCAACTAAGCCCGCGTGCCACAACTACTGAGCCTGCGCTCTAGAGCCCGCAAGCCACAACTACTGAGCCCACGCACCGCAACTACTGAAGCCCACGTGCCTAGAGCCCATGCTCTGCAACAAGAGAAGCCACCGCAATGAGAAGCCCGGGCACCACAACGAAGAGTAGCCCCCAATTCTCGCAACTAGAGAAAGCCTGCGCGCAGCTACGAAGACCCAACGCAGCCAAAAATTTAAAAATATTAAAAAAAAAAAAAAGATTCACATCTCAGGAGAGCCTGTTGGCCTAGCTCCTTGATTATGGGATAACAAGGCAGTTTGATTTAGTCCCACCAAGACTATACACACTGGGGGCAAGGTAGTTTCCCAATCAGAGTACTGTTCCAAAATAAGCCTTGTGTGGTACAAGGGCTCCAAGCCCCAATTGTCCACAGTTGCTCTAATCCTGAATGCCCCAGGGCTTGTTCTCCTTCAGTGGCTTCTGCAGCTCTCCTAGGGTCAAATTTGAATCCTCACCACTTCTCCTGGTCACCAGGACCAGCACATGTCATTGTCCTCCACCACTGTGGCTGGGACTTTGGATGTAATGAAAAGGTTTCCTACAATTACAACTTTTATAGCCAACAGGCAAGACATTTTGCTTACAGAGAAATGACAGTTCTGTTTTTAGGCCCCCAAAATACCATATGGATCCTAAAGTTTTCAGTTCTCCAAGTGAGCTCCCCAAGTGGGAATATGTGAGTGCGCTCCTCTGTGTCACACTCAGGAATACTTCTCCCTGCCAAAGTCATCAGCATCCTAACCTGAAGTGTGTTTCATCTTATTCTAACCAACATCATGGTGAATTCTCTTCTTGATCATGCTATCCACTCTTCAAAGGTATTCCTAGGCTTATCCTCCCTCCCTGTGTTTCAGGGGTGGTATTAGTCCCAAAGTCTCCTACGCCAGTTCTCTCATGAAATGAGGACTCCTGGTTGTGTCCGCTGATGTCCCAGATATGTGCAAGTGAGGTCCTTAATGTGACAGAGTTTAAGTGTCAGCTTGTGGTAGGGCATGCAAGGCATGTACAAATAAGAGGCTCCATATTGTGCTGGGGAGGCTAAACTTATCATGGGCCAGGATACATGGTGGGGGTTGGGATTGTTTCAGTGGAGATAAATTACTTGGAACTCCAGCTTGAATCCTGTAGCAACAGAAAGCAACTAATCTGCCCTCCACCACATATGGGGGCATTCTGATAAGAATCAGCACTGTGGGAATAAGGTCAAGAGTCCAGAGGACTCCCAGGGCTGAGGAATATGTGTTACTGGTACTAAAACTCTAAATGCACTTTCCCACAGAAATACCGTTATAAATAGTGGTCAGGGTCTTTAGTATTCTTAGTACAATATTTAGGTACATTAGGGTTCTGTAAGCTTTTGTGGGCTTGCCTTGGGGCAGAGACACAATTTGTAATATTGTTTCTATAGGAAAACTAGTTCCCAGTTCCAGACAACAACCCAACAAATAAACTAATAAGCTGGGAATGGCCTATTTTGAGGCTTTTCACTGGTAAACACAATAGATTCATAAGGCTTTCATAGTCAAAATGAACTTGCAGCCTGTAGTCTAAGATATTGGCTCTGAGCCCAGAAGCCCTCCTCTGCCCCTCTGTCCTCTCTCTGCTGAATGTTTTGATTGAATTCCTCGTAGCCTCAAGAGTCCCTCAGGGGCTCTATCCCCAGATCCACCTGCAGGCGTTCCACTAAGTTAAAAGCTTAGTACAGTCGGCCCTCCATATTGATGAGTTCTGCATCCAAGGATGCAGAGGACTAACTATGGGATTTGAGCATCCATGGACTTTGATATCTGCAAAGGGTCCTGAAACCAGTTCCCCCACAAATACCGAGGGCTAACTGTACCTTTAATCCTAAATTTTTAAATGGAAACTTTTCAGAATTACAAAAAGGCATAAAGAATAATGAATGCTTATGTCTCCATCTTCAGAAACAAAGTATGAACTATATAGTTGAAGCCCTTATGGCCTGTCCCTGGTCTCATCCCATCCTGGCGCTAATCCAAGTGTTTGGGGATGGGGACTCAGCCCATGTTGTAGAGGTATCAATTTTAGGAAATGGAGAAAACAGTCAGTATGTGTCAGACCCATATTCTAGAAGGAGGCAGGGAAGGCAGTCCAGGAAGAATCAGGACAGGGTGTCTCATGAGCCGGATTTGTCTAGCCCGGCAGTTGGTCTATGTCTGACAAGCATGGAATCAAGGCCAGGAAATCAGTAATCATAGGAAAGGGTGGGCAAAAATGGAAAAAGTCTCATCAGAGAGACCACCTCTCTGAGTTCAACATTTCTAGGCTGCAGGAACAGGGCAATAATAGATAAAAGTCCATTCAGTCACTCAATCATTCATTCAGTCATTCATCCAACAAATTCATCCCTGTCTAGGTCACAAGCATTAGAGGGGAGAAATATAAACAAGAACAACAACAACAACAAAAATGGCCCTGTTCTGAAGAAACCTTGATTAGAAGAGGAGAGGACATATAAAAATAGTTACAATATAATATGGTAAGTTAAAAGATAAAAGGGGGCTTCACGGGGCTCAGGAGGCAGGCTGGGTCAGCATCAAACCCGTACACCAGGTGTTAGTTTAAGAAATAATCCAGAATGAAGCTTCTTAGGGAGGGAGTAGAGGGTTTGGTGGCACAGTGAGGATCTAAGAGATGTTCTGGGCCAAAGGAAGGAGATGAGATGACGGAGCACAGAAATTCAAATTCAGTGGGTAAAGATGAATCAGGAGCAGACAGAGATCTGGAATGAAACTGGAGTTCAGGCACTGGACAGGTGGGACAACCGTCACCTTGTGCTTACAGGTCCTCCTTTAGCTACCATTCTAGATACCACCTTCCTGACACCACCATTTGGACTCCATAAACCGCTGTAATCCCCATACTTCTCTATTTCTGCTTCTCTTTACCCCACCAGACATTTATTTGTGTCCTTAGAACTTCTGTCTGTTGGTGAACAATTTCTCCTACTTCTTCAACTTCTTCACAGAACTAACTCTAGTAGACAAAATCTGGAGTACCTCCACAGCTCACAAAGACCTCATAGCACCTCCCCTCACCCATAATGGTTCCTCCCCCAACCCTCTACTCCCTACTGGCCACAGATAGCTAGAGTTGATTTCTGTTACATGCAACTAGAGACCTAGGTAATCTCCCACCACCTTCTAGCCTGAACTGAAACCTGGCTTTCCCCTGAGGTTACCACTTCCCCTGCAGTCCTTTCAAGTAGAAGCTATTTATTCCTCCCTGCCCCACGTAGAGAGAGGCACTAGCAACATTCTTCTAGCTCCTGAAGCTAGAAATTGAGCAGTTTCTCCTCTATTCTAGTATGAAAAACCTGCCCCACTGAGATCCGTGCCATTCCACTAGCCACCTTCTCTCCTGTCATCTACCAACCTGGTTACACCCTCATATTTTGTTAAACGCCTGGCTCATTTCTTCATCCTGTGGGGAGAGGGATTTTGCTGACTTTGTGGAACACCCACTCAGTGTCCTAGCTTCTTAGTTCCTTGACCTTTCAAACTCAGTGTCTTCACTTCCCAGTCTACTTCAGTGTACTCCTGTGACCACACCCTGTACTTCGTCACCACCGGTACAGTTTCACCATGGAAAATGTAAACTCTCTATCACTATGCCTACCTGTCCAGCTCTCTCTGACACAATCTGATGGATTGAGGCCTCTACAGATTTTCAGTATGTGTTCAGCTTATTGGATAAAGCTTTTTACTTGTTTCTCATTTTACTTGCCCTTTCATCCCCGGCAGTCATTACAAACCTTCACTATTCGTCCCAAGCTCTACACAATCAGGTGAAACTCTGTTCATTTATTAATTTACTCATTAATACTATTCAACAAATATTTATTACATACCTACTATGTGCCAGGTACTGTGGCTACAGTGGCACAACTTTGCCAGTGAGGAGCTCAGAGTCAATAAGGAGGCCAATCCAATAACCACAGAACATAATTACAAACCATGATAAGACCTGGAGGTGGAGCCAGGAGGTACAAAGGAGACTTTCAGGAAGAAACAGCATGAGCAAAACTCTGAGGCAGGGCTTCCCTGGTGGCATAGTGGTTGAGAGTCCGCCTGCCGATGCAGGGGACACGGGTTCGTGCCCCGGTCTGGGAAGATCCCACATGCCGTGGAGCGGCTGGGCCCGTGAGCCATGGCCGCAGAGCCTGTGCATCCGGAGCCTGTGTTCCGCAACGGGAGAGGCCACAACAGTGAGAGGCCCATGTACCGCAAAACAAACAAACAAACAAACAAACAAAAAAAAAAA
Organism: Delphinus delphis; assembly: GCF_949987515.2. NCBI lineage: Eukaryota > Metazoa > Chordata > Mammalia > Artiodactyla > Delphinidae > Delphinus > Delphinus delphis. The sequence goes on along the minus strand of NC_082701.1, from coordinate 29,117,401 downwards.
ACTCTGAGGCAGCATGGAGTGTAGTTTGAGGAAATGAAACAAAAAGACCTATATGATTGGAGACAGAAAACTAGAAAGAGAGTGGAACCAGGGGAAGCTGAGTGAGGGGAGTGATAGGGTAAGATCTGCACTTTGAAAAGACCATTGTCAAGGGATGAATAGGTGGAGCCCAGGGCCTTTTTTTTTTTTAACATCTTTATTGGAGTATAATTGCTTCACAATGGTGTGTTAGTTTCTGCTTTATAACAAAGTGAATCAGTTATACATATACATATGTTCCCATATCTCTTCCCTCTTGCGTCTCCCTCCTTCCCACCCTCCCTATCCCACCCCTCTAGGCGGTCACAAAGCACCAAGCTGATCTCCCTGTGCTGTGCGGCTGCTTCCCACTAGCTAGCTATTTTACGTTTGGTAGTGTATATATGTCCATGCCACTCTCTCGCTTTGTCACAGCTTACTCTTCCCCCTCCCCATATCCTCAAGTCCATTCTCTAGTAGGTCTGTATCTTTATTCCTGTCTTGCCCCTAGGTTCTTCATGACAGTTTTTTTTCTTAAATTCCATATATATGTGTTAGCATACGGTATTTATCTTTCTCTTTCTGACTTATTTCACTCTGTATGACAGACTCTAGGTCCACCCACCTCATTATAAATAGCTCAATTTCGTTTCTTTTTATGGCTGAGTAATATTCCATTGTATATATGTGCCACATCTTCTTTATCCATTCATCCGATGATGGACACTTAGGTTGTTTCCATCTCCTGGCTATTGTAAATAGAGCTACAATGAACATTGTGGTACATGACTCTTTCTGAATTATGGTTTTCTCAGGGTATATGCCCAGTAGTGGGATTGCTGGGTCATATGGTAGTTCTATTTGTAGTTTTTTAAGGAACCTCCATACTGTTCTCCATAGTGGCTGTACCAATTCACATTCCCACCAGCAATGCAAGAGTGTTCCCTTTTCTCCACACCCTCTACAGCATTTATTGTTTCTAGATTTTTTGATGATGGCCATTCTGACTGGTGTGAGATGATACCTCATTGTAGTGTTGATTTACAATTCTCTAATGATTAATGATGTTGAGCATTCTTTCATGTGTTTGTTGGCAGTCTGTATATCTTCTTTGGAGAAATGTCTATTTAGGTCTTCTGCCCATTTTTGGATTGGGTTTTTTGTTTTTTTGTTATTGAGTTGCATGAGCTGCTTGTAAATTTTGGAGATTAATCCTTTGTCAGTTGCTTCATTGCAAATATTTTCTCCCATTCTGAGGATTGTCTTTTGGTCTTGTTTATGGTTTCCTTTGCTGTGTAAAAGCTTTGGAGTTTCATTAAGTCCCACTTGTTTATTTTTGTTTTTATTTCCATTTCTCTAGGAGGTGGGTCAAAAAGGATCTTGCTGTGATTTATGTCATAGAGTGTTCTGCCTATGTTTTCCTCTAAGAGTTTGATAGTTTCTGGCCTTACATTTAGGTCTTTAATCCATTTTGAGCTTATTTTTGTGTATGGTGTTAGGGAGTGATCTAATCTCATACTTTTACATGTACCTGTCCAGATTTCCCAGCACCACTTATTGAAGAGGCTGTCCTTTCTCCACTGTACATTCCTGCCTCCTTTATCAAAGATAAGGTGACCATATGTGCGTGGGTTTATCTCTTGGCTTTCTATCCTGTTCCATTGATCTATATTTCTGTTTTTGTGCCAGTACCATACTGTCTTGATTACTGTAGCTTTGTAGTATAGTCTGAAGTCAGGGAGCCTGATTCCTCCAGCTCCGTTTTTCGTTCTCAAGATTGCTTTGGCTATTCGGGGTCTTTTGTGTTTCCATACAAATTGTGAAATTTTTTGTTCTAGTTCTGTGAAAAATGCCAGTGGTAGTTTGATAGGGATTGCATTGAATCTGTAGATTGCTTTGGACAGTAGAGTCATTTACACAATGTTGATTCTCCAATCCAAGAACGTGGTATATCTCCATCTATTTATATCATCTTTAATTTCTTTCATCAGCGTCTTATAATTTTCTGCATACAGGTCTTTTGTCTCCTTAGGTAGGTTTATTCCTAGATATTTTATTCTTTTTGTAGCAATGGTAAATGGGAGTGTTTTCTTAATTTCACTTTCAGATTTTTCATCATTAGTGTATAGGAATGCAAGAGATTTCTGTGCATTCATTTTGTATCCTGCTACTTTACCAAATTCATTGATTAGCTCTAGTAGTTTTCTGGTAGCATCTTTCGGATTCTCTATGTAGAGTATCATGTCATCTGCAAACAGTGACAGCTTTACTTCTTCTTTTCCGATTTGGATTCCTTTTATTTCCTTTTCTTCTCTGATTGCTGTGGCTAAAACTTCCAAAACTAGGTTGAATAAGAGTGGTAAGAATGAGCAACCTTGTCTTGTTCCTGATCTTAGTGGAAATGCTTTCAGTTTTTCACCATTGAGGACGATGTTGGCCGTGGGTTTGTCATATATTGCCTTTGTTATGTTGAGGAAAGTTCCCTCTCTGCCTACTTTCTGCAGGGTTTTTATCATAAATGGGTGTCGAATTTTGTTGAAAGCTTTCTCTGCATCTATTGAGATGATCATATGGTTTTTCTCCTTCAATTTGTTAATATGGTGTATCACGTTGATTGATTTGCATATATTGAAGAGTCCTTGCATTCCTGGAATAAACCCCACTTGATCATGGTGTATGATCCTTTTAATGTGCTGTTGGATTCTGTTTGCTAGTATTTTGTTGAGGATTTTTGCATCTATGTTCATCAGTGATATTGGCCTGTAGTTTTCTTTCTTTGTGACATCCTTGTCTGGTTTTGGTATCAGGGTGATGGTGGCCTCATAGAATGAGTTTGGGAGTGTTCCTCCCTCTGCTATATTTTGGAAGAGTTTGAGAAGGATAGGTATTAGCTCTTCTCTAAATGTTTGATAGATTCGCCTGTGAATCCATCTGTTCCTGGGCTTTTGTTTGTTGAAAGTTTTTTTTTTTTTTTTTTTTTTTTGCGGTACGCAAGCCTCTCACTGTTGTGGCTTCTCCCATTGCGGAGCACAGGCTCTGGATGTGCAGGCTCAGCGGCCATGGCTCGTGGGCCTAGCTGCTCCGCGGCATGTGGGGTCTTCCCAGACTGGGGCACGAACCCGTGTCCCCTGCATTGACAGGTGGACTCTCACCACTGCGCCACCAGGGAAGCCCTGCTGGAAGATTTTTAATCACAGTTTCAATTTCAGTGCTTGTGATTGGTCTGTTCATATTTTCTATTTCTTCCTGATTCAGTCTTGGCAGGTTGTGCATTTCTAAGAATTTGTCCATTTCTTCCAGGTTGTCCATTTTATTGGCATAGAGGTGCTTGTAGTAATCTCTCATGATCTTTTGTATTTCGCCAGTGTCAGTTGTTACTTCTCCTTTTTCATTTCTGAATCTATTGATTTGAGTCTTCTTCCTTTTTTTCTTGATGAGAGTAGCTAATGGTTTATCAATTTTGTTTATCTTCTCAAAGAACCAGCTTTTAGTTTTATTGATCTTTGCTATCCTTTCCTTCATTTCTTTTTCATTTATTTCTGATCTGATCTTTATGATTTCTTTCCTTCTGCTAACTTTGGGGTTTTTGTGTTCTTCTTTCTCTAATTGCTTTAGGTGTAAGGTTAGGTTGTTTATTTGAGATGTTTCTTGTTTCTTAAGGTAGGATTGTATTGCTGTAAACTTCCCTCTTAGAACTGCTTTTGCTGCATCCCATAGATTTTGCGTCGTCGTGTCTCCATTGTCATTTGTTTCTAGGTATTTTAAAATTTCCTCCTTGATTTCTTCAGTGATCTCTTGGCTATTAAGTAGTATATTGCTTAGCCTCCATGTGTTTGTATTCTTTACAGATCTTTTCCTGTAATTGATATCTAGTCTCATAGCATTGTGGTCAGAAAAGATACTTGATACGATTTCAATTTTCTTAAATTTACCAAGACTTGATTTGTGACCCAAGATATGATCTATCCTGGAGAATGTTCCATGAGCACTTGAGAAAAATGTGTATTCTGTTGTTTTTGGATGGAATGTCCTATAAATATCAATTAAGTCCATCTTGTTTAATGTATCATTTAAAGTTTGTGTTTCCTTATTTAGTTTCATTTTGGATGATCTGTCCATGGGTGAAAGTGGGGTGTTAAAGTCCCCTACTATGAATGTGTTACTGTCGATTTCCCCTTTTATGGTTGTTAGTACTTGCCTTATGTATTGAGGTGCTCCTATGTTGGGTGCATAAATATTTACAATTGTTATATCTTCTTCTTGGATCAATCCCTTGATCATTATATAGTGTCCTTCTCTGTGTCTTGTAATGGTCTTTATTTTAAAGTCTATTTTGTCTGATATGAGAATTGCTACTCCAGCTTTCTTTTGGTTTCCATTTGCATGGAATATCTTTTTCCACCCCCTCACTTTCAGTCTGTATGTGTCTCTAGGTCTGAAGTGGGTCTCTTGTAGACAGCATATATATGGGTCTTGTTTTTGTATCCATTCAGCCCGTCTGTGTCTTTTGGTGGGAGCATTTAATCCATTTACATTTAAGGTAATTATTGATATGTATGTTCCTATTCCCATTTTATTAATTGTTTGGGTTTGTTATTATAGGTCTTTTCCTTCTCTTGTGTTTCTTGCCTAGAGAAGATCCTTTAGCATTTTTTGTAAAGCTGGTTTGGTGGTGCTGAACTCTCTTAGCTTTTGCTCGTCTGTAAAGGTTTTAATCTCTCCATCAAATCTGAATGAGATCCTTGCTGTTTAGAGTAATCTTGTTTGTAGGTTTTTCTCCTTCATCACTTTAAATATGTCCTGCCACTCCCTTCTGGCTTGTAGGGTTTCTGCTGAAAGATCAGCTGTTAACCTTATGGGGATTCCCTTGTGTGTTATTTGTTGTCTTTCCCTTGCTGCTTTTAATATGTTTTCTTTGTATTTAATTTTTGACAGTTTGATTAATATGTGTCTTGGTGTGTTTCTCCTTGGATTTATCCTGTATGGGACTCTCTGCGCTTCCTGGACTTGATTAACTATTTCCTTTCCCATATTAGGGAAGTTTTCAACTATAATCTCTTCAAATATTTTCTCAGTCCCTTTCTTTTTCTCTTCTTCTTCTGGAACCCCTATAATTCAAATGTTGGTGCATTTAATGTTGTCCCAGAGGTCTCTGAGACTGTCCTCAGTTCTTTTCATTCTTTTTTCTTTATTCTGCTCTGCAGTAGTTATTTCCACTATTTTATCTTCCAGGTCACTTATCCGTTCTTCTGCCTCAGTTATTCTGCTGTTCATCCCATCTAGAATATTTTTAATTTCATTTATTGTGTTGTTCATCGTTGCTTGTTTCATCTTTAGTTCTTCTAGGTCCTTGTTAAACGTTTCTTGTGTTTTCTCCTTTCTATTTCCAAGATTTTGGATCATCTTTACTATCATTATTCTGAATTCTTTTTCAGGTAGACTGCCTATTTCCTCTTCATTTGTTAGGTCTTGTGGGTTTTTATCTTGCTCCTTCATCTGTTGTGTGTTTTTCTGTCTTCTAATTTTGCTTATCTTACTGTGTTTGGGGTCTCCTTTTTGCAGGCTGCATGTTCGTAGTTCCCGTTGTTTTTGGTGTCTGTCCCCAGTGGCTAAAGTTGGTTCAGTGGGTTGTGTAGGCTTCCTGGTGGAGGGGACTAGTGCCTGTGTTCTGGTGGATGAGGCTGGATCTTGTATTTCTGGTGGGCAGGTCCACATCTGGTGGTGTGTTTTGGGCTGTCTGTGAACTTATTATGATTTTAGGCAGCCTCTCTGCTAATGGGTGGGGTTGTGTTCCTGTCTTGCTAGTTGTTTGGCATAGGGTGTCCAGCAATATAGCTTGCTGGTCGAGTGAAGCTGGGTGCTGGTGTTGAGATGGAGATCTCTGGGAGATTTTTGCCATTTGATATTATGTGGAACTGGGAAGTCTCTTGTGGACCAGTGCCCTGAAGTTGGCTCTCCCACCTCAGAGACACAGCACTGACTCCTGGCTGCAGCACCAAGAGCCTTTCATCCACAGGGCTCAGAATAAAAGGGAGAAAAAGTAGAAAGAAAGAAAGAGAGAGGGGGAGAGAGAGAGAGAGAGAGAGAGAGAGAGAGAGAGGATAAAATAAAATAAAATAGAGTTATTAAAATAAAAAATAATTATTAAGAAAAAAAATTTTTTTAAGGAAAAAAAACGGACAGGTAGAACCCTAGGTCAAATGGTGAAAGCAAAGCTATACAGACAAAATCTCACACAGAAGCATACACATACACACTCACAAAAAGAGGAAAAGTGGAAAAAATAATAAATCTTGCTCTCAAAGTCCACCTCCTCAATTTGGGATGATTCGTTGTCTATTCAGGTATTCCACAGATGCAGGGTACATCAAGTTGATTGTGGAGATTTAATCCGCTGCTTCTGAGGCTGCTGGGAGAGATTTCCCTTTCTCTTCTTTGTACGCACTGCTCGTAGGGTTCAGCTTTGGATTTGGCCCTGCCTCTGCGTGTAGGTCGCCAGAGGACGTCTGTTCTTCGCTCAGACAGGACGGGGTTAAAGGAGCTGCTGCTTCGGGGGCTCTGGCTCACTCAGGCCGGGGGGAGGGAGGGGTGCGGATGCGGGGCGAGCCTGCGGCGGCAGAGGCCAGTGTGACGTTGCACCAGCCTGAGGCACGCCGTGTGTTCTCCCGGGGGAGTTGTCCCTGGATCCCGGGACCCTGGCAGTGGCGGGCTGCACAGGCTCCCCGGAAGGGAGGTGTGGATAGTGACCTGTGCTCGCACACAGGCTTCTTGGTGGCGGCAGCAGCAGCCTTAGCGTCTCATGCCCGTCTCTAGGGTCCGCGATGTTAGCCGCGGCTCGCGCCCCAGGGCCTTTTTTAGGGCAGTGAAACTGTTCTGAATGACACTGTAATGGTGAATACATGACAATATGCATTTGTCAAAATCCATTGAACTGTATAATACAAAGTGTGAACCCCAATATGAAGATGGGCTTTAATTAATAATAATAGTATATTAACATTGGTTCATCAACTGTAGCAAATGTACCACACGAATACGAGATATTAATAATAGAGGAAACTGGGAGTAGAGTAGAGAGGAGGTATAAGGGAACTCTATGTGCTCTATTTTTGTAAACCTAAAACTGCTCTAAGAAATAAAATCTACTAATTAATAAAAAATAAATACTGGCTGCTGTGAGGAAAGTAGATTGGAGGCAGAGGAAATGTGGGCAAACCATTAGAAAGCTGTCTCAGAAGTCCAGACAAGAGAAGATGGTAGCTCGGACTAGAGTGGTTATAGAGAAAAAGGAGAGGGACTTCCCTGGTAGCGCAGTGGTTAAGAATCCGCCTGCCCATGCAGGGGACATGGGTTTGATCCCTGGTCCAGGAAGATCCCATGTACCACGGAGCTACTAAGCCCATGTGCCACAACTACTGAGCCTGAGTTCTAGAGCCTGTGAGCCACAACTACTGAAGCCCACGCGCCTAGAGCCTGTGATCTGCAACAAGAGAAGCCACTGCAATGAGAAGCCTGCATACTGCAACGAAGACCCACTGCAGCCAAAAAATAAATAAATAAATTTTTAAAAAAAGAAAAAGGAAAAAGGAGAGAAATGGATAGAAGATGGTATTGACAAGACTTGGTATTGGATTGGATATGGGTTGGGGACCAAGGACCACTGAGATTTCTGGCTTGCCCTACTTGATGATTGAATGATGTCCCTTGATGATTAGATGAGGATCTAGGACAACTTTATCAACACTGTTACTACTTGCTAAGAAACCACTGAACACAGATTCTCAGTATGCATGTAAATATGACGCTCATACGAAAGACATTTCATTGCCTGCTTTTCAGCTCTGACTGTGATGATTCTCCACCAGACCTTGTTTAAAAGAGGGGGTCATCGCATGAGTTTCAACCATTAACTGAAGTAGACAAGGTTATTTGGCTTTTCTGGGCCTCAGTATTTACACCAGTAACACAAGAAAGCTGAACCAGATGGCCTCTGAAGGGTAGTACAGATTTGGAGTGGGGGATGCCCGTGGTTTCTGGTAGCCAGAGGTCTTCCAAACACTGAGTACTCTGCATGACTGTCTCTCCTCAACCCCTGGGCTTTCATAGTGAATGCTAATATAGCCTATTGGTTGGTCATTGTTCTGCTCCTGGCAGAGCTACAGTTCCTGGATTCCTGCTTCCGTATTCCAGGACCGTGACTAGGGTCTCTGCATGAACCACCATAACCTCAAGTAATTATGGACCAACATCAAATACTTCTCTCTAAGTCAGTTTTGGGACACAATACCAGATGGTCCCAGAGAAACTTTAGTCCTCTGTGTGTTTTTATTTCAAAATCAAGCCTGTCTTCAGACAGCAGAACAAATGTGCCGAAATCCTATTCCAAAAACCAAAATACACAAACTCCAAGGAACCACCAGCCCTTTAGTCAATCTGCCTTCTAGAGAATGCTCTTACTATTCAGTATTCCTGGGTTTACCTCCTTTCCAGCCACACCACTAACACAGCATAGCACCTGTAGCCAATTGAGCCATGCCAACTTTGTTGCCAACCACAATCAACAAGGTAGGGAGCTGCCCCTCGATCTGAATTTCTCCACATAAACTCCTATCTATGGGATCCTACAGGGGAACTCAGGGTCATATGCTTTAGTTGTGGCCGTGATGCCTTTGCATACCATGGCTTGTCTAAAACACTTTATTGAGGGAATTCCCTGGCGGTCCAGTGGTTAGGACTCCGTGCTTCCACTGCAGGAGGCACAGATTCGATCTCCGTGGTTGGGGAACTGAGATCCCGCAAGCCATGCAGCACGGCCAAACAAACAAAAAATAAAATAAAATAAAGTACTTCATTGAGAACTGCCTAAAGTAAACACGATGACATAAGTCTGGCATAAAAACCAGCACTATGTTGAAAGCTTTGGCACTTAGGCTCAGACTAAGGACTGTCTCAGAGAATCCAAAGGCCTCTTGCTCTTGCCACATCTTCCAGCCAGCCCTAAGAAGCACACCTCATGCAAACTATCACCGATTTATCCCTACCTAAGGCTATGATACCTTCCAGCAAGGAACATGGCAGAGTTTCCCTACACCTCACTCTGGCCATGATTTGAGTGATGAACTCTGCCTTATGTTATGTTCAAGACCACTCCTGCTCTCTGCCCTGCTTCCTTCTCAGAGTCGCTGAATCAGATAAGTGCCTTCTAACTTTCTATCTCATGAATGAGAAAGCTCCCTATGGATGACATCCTTCCACATTTAGATTACTGCTCTGGAGTGTAAGCTTATTCCCCAGTGGTAAATATGTTAATTCTACATACTGTCTGCTACACTATGATTTCTTCCTTCTATGGGAAGCTTATTATTAATAGTTTGAGTCAAACTGCAGTTTCCTGGCCAGCCACTGTATTAATTGTCCTTGGTCAAATGCCAGCCCTTAGTCTGATCAGCTCTGTCTGGGGAAAGGGGAGTGTCGTAGTAATAAATATGACAACCTATTGCTGCTGCTCCTGAAGGCAGCCAGTTGGTCCACAGAGTTTCCAGCAACTGATCCCAACGCCTGGTTTGAACAAAGAAACTGAGGTAATTAGAATACACCTGAAGCACTTTTGTGATTATGTGATGAATGTCTCTGTTTCTGACCAAACAATAAGCTGCATGGGGGCACATAGTAAGTGGTCAATAGGTATTTTTCAAATTAATGAATAAATGCATAAATAAAGCTGAAAGGCGGTAGGATTAAGAGAAGTTGGGGGCGGGGGGCTTCCTTGGTGGCGCAGTGGTTGAGAGTCTGCCTGCTGATGCAGGGGACGTGGGTTCGTGCCCTGGTCCGGGAGGATCCCACATGCCGCGGAGCGGCTGGGCCCGTGGGCCATGGCCACTGAGCCTGAGTGTCTGGAGCCTGTGCTCCGCAGCGGGAGAGGCCACGACAGTGAGAGGTACACGTACAGCAAAAAAAAAAAAAAAAAAAAAAAAAGAGAAGTTGGGGAAGTCAGGAGGAAACTTGAATGAGTCAAAGCTTTGACTAAGTCAAGTTATGAGTAACCTAAGTTCTGAGTAAGCAGAGCCTATTATGCAGAAAAGACACAGAGTAGATGGTAAGAAAGCCAGAAGGTAGTGAGTGGAGAGTGTGGCGACACACAGGGAGTAGCTGAGTCACTTAAAAGTAAAGATTCACAAAATCTGTGGCTGAGGTCTTGGAACTGCCTGGAATCCATAGCCACTCTCCTATCCTGTTCTTCCTTACCCTGATTGCTCATCCTTCCCTGGGTTTCCATAAATATGTATCTTTATAATAAACCATTCAGTAAAGGTAACTTGAGTGAATTGCCATTTGTTGGGGGGGTCTCAGCTTTGGGCAGCCTGAGGATAGTACATGAGCTCCAAGGAATCCAATTATTTGAAGCACATTATCCCTTTCTGTGGCCAGCCCATATGGAAGTGTCCTGACATGCTTGAATTCAGAGTGGAGCTGAGGCTCAGTCTACAACTCCTGCCATCCATATCTTATTTTTTTACTCCACATTTTAAGAAAACTCTCTTATCATTCTTGAGCTAGGGTAGCCAGATTTGCTTGGCCACATCTGCATTTTAAAATGGAAGATTAGAAGGAAAAAAATAAGTATTATTTTGGAATAATATTTATGAGTTATGAAGATCATTTTCATCATATCATCAATAATTACTGCTTGATTATTATGAGTCATCAGGTGGTTAATTAGACAGCCATGCCATCAATTATCCCCATGGTCCTGAGCCATTTTTGGTGCCTGTATATATTGGTTTCTATTGCTGCTAGAACAAATTACCACACCTTTAGTGGCTTAAACAACAGAAATTTATTATCTTACAGCTCTGAAGTTTTGAAGTTCAACATGGGCCCCACTGGACTAAAATCAAGATATCATCAGGGCTTCATTCCTTTCTGGAGGCTCTAGGGAAAAATCTGCTTCCTAGGCTTTTCCAGCTTCTACAGGATGCCTGCATTCCTTGGCTCATGGTACCCTTCTTCCATTTTCAAAGCCAGTAATGGTGAGTCAAGTCCTCTTTCCATCATCTCTCTCTGACCCTCCAGAGTCACATCTCCCTCTGATTGACCTCACCTGGAAAACGTTTGCTGCTTTTAAGGACTCATGTGATTATCTTGGGCCCACCTAGATAGTCCAGAATAATCTTCCCTTCTCAAGGTGTTAACCTTAATCACATCTGCAAAATCCATTTGCCAAGTAAGGTAACATATTCAACATACTTGCAGGTTACAGGGATTAGGACATGGACATTTTTGAGGAGCAATTATTCTGCAGTTACACACTGTAGTTACAAATTCTTTTATGTTTTATTATCTCCATTTTATAGTTGGGGAAACTGAGACTCAGAGTGGTTAAATAATTTGTGCAAAGTCACATAGCTGTTAAGTGGTAAAGCTGAAATTCAAACTAGATTAGTCAGACACTAAAACCCATGCACTTTCACTATGTCACTTGGCCTCCCAAATTTTCTGTGGAACTTAGCTCATCTATATAAAAATCGATACACCACCAGACAAAAGATTCCTTCAGGGGCTTTAAGATCGACATTTTTGGACTCTTTAAAGATGTACTTGGCATTGCATATCTGAAAGGAAAACATATTTCTAGGGCAATACTCTCTATTTCTCCACTGAGGTGTAAAACCAGAAAAACTACTAGACACATTAAATATTTTCCTTAGAAAGACACTGTGGATAATCCTGCCATTTTATTAACCAGGAACGCTGTGGTCCTGAGGACTGCCCATGGGGATTTACTGATCAGATTCATGATTCAATCGAGTTTCTTTCCATCAATGACACTCAGATAAACCTGCCTCCAAAGTCAGTGAAGACAGCACTGAAATACTTTTCCAGAGAACTTTGTCAAGTCTCACCCCCACTCCTAATCATACAGTGACTTATCACCAGTAAGAGTACAGACCAGGCTCACTACAGATGCATTCTCACCGGGGTGAAAGGACTATAATGGCTGCTGAGGCTAAGAGAGCGCGTTGCTTCTGTATTGAGAGTCCTTCTCTGCTGGATCTGGGTACTGTATGTTCTCCCTTCAACTCTGCCTCTTCCACATTTCCTGTGACCCTCTCTGACGCCAGCTGTTTGACTGATCAACAGCTCTCCTCCCTGCAAATTGTTTGCATGTACTTTGGTCATCCTATCTTGCTCTGCCCTCTGATATTTATTTACTCACTCTTGATTTCTGTCGATTAATTGGCCTGTTTCTTATTGCTGCTCAAACGTTTGCATTTCTTTCTTTTTTTTTTTTTTTTTTGCGGTACGCGGGCCTCACACTGTTGTTGCCTCTCCCGTTGCGGAGCACAGGCTCCGGACGCGCAGGCTCAGCGGCCATGGCTCACGGGCCCAGCCGCTCCGCGGCATGTGGGATCTTCCCGGACCGGGGCACGAACCCACGTCCCCTGCATCGGCAGGCGGACTCTCAACCACTGCGCCACCAGGGAAGCCCACCCTTGCATTTCTTGTTGCTGCCTTGTTCTCTCATACCCTCAGCCTGCTGCCACATTCAACCTGAACACTATTTCTCTCTAGAATTCTATATAGGTAGACTGAGCATAGAGTACTTTGGAGCCAACTTCCCTTAGGCCCTTCCACAGTCAACAGCCATTCATTGAGATCAGCAATGTCTTAGGACAGTGACTTTTTCTTGATTCTATCATTTTCTTACTATTTGTGTTTTTTAATGCATAATGTGATTTTGGTGCTTAATTTTTATCCTTGAATTGCATTCTTCTGCACCTCAGAATGTGCTTCTTTGCAGAGCTTGTTGTGTATTCTTCTCTTGGTAGATGCTCATAGAGAGGGATTCATTTGTGTGCTTCACAGCAAATGCATTTTATTTTTCAGATCAGCTGAACTTCTTAACACTATTCAGTAACTGGGAAGGTGGATAATAACTGTTCTCATAACAAATCTTCCAATAATAATAACAAGCATTTAGTAAGTAGTTCACATAAGTCTCACATAATATTCCTTAATCTTCCCAACAACTCTCCAAGACTAGATCACTGTTTTACAAATAATGAAACTGGGGCTTAAAAAGGTCATGTAACATGTCCAAAGTCTCCTCACTAGCAGGTGATAGACAGATTCAGGAATTCCATCCCATTTTACCAGTTTCCAAAATGCAGATTTCCACTACCCATTATTGCTGCTGTTGGTTCAGATCCTAGTTTGCAACATTTTAGGAAAGAGAATATCAAATAGCCAGGTAAGCAGCAAAAACTACCATAGAAACAAAGGGAATTTTGATTACCCTCTCCTGATAGGATAAAATGGAACAAAGGTGGCCAAGTAGGGTAGCATCCTAGAGGGACCAGGATACGGTGCCTGGTCCCCTCACTGTCCTAGAGTGGTGCCAAGGTATGGAGCCAATATGGGTAGGAAAACAAGGGGAGGCAATGTATAAGTAGAAGCAAAGGGGACAGAAAGGACTATAGCCTAGAGGAATTCCCAGCATGGAAACAGACATTAGTGGACTTTGTTATAAGACTCCCACGTCAACTTGCATGGATTTGCCAAGTACAATAACACAGTCTGAAAGGGACCAAACTAGAACAGGGACAGAATAAGAGACAGTATATGGTGGCTCCAGCAGCAAAAAATGATTTTGAGTTCTGAGACAATAGGCTTGTTTGGTTCCTTCTATCAAGGATCTCCTGCACCCCCTATTAGGGTAATGGTGACTGAAGGAGAGGAGTATGGTTGACCTGGGAGGGGTCAGGAGGTTGTTGGCTAATGTGTGGAATTTCTCACCCAAGGCAGTGAGAGATGCCCAAATCATAGAAGCCAGCAGAGCTGAGAAATGTTCAAGGAACCAAAATCCTAGAAGCTAGAAGGAGAGTTTGGAGGTAGGAAGTGAGTGAGGAATGTCACCCACACAAAGAACCCAGAAAGGGAGGCTGGGTAGAACAGTGGAAAGAGTACAGCATTTTTGTCTAAAACAGCTCAGCCCTTTCACAGTTCTTTCCCAATCCGCTAGGACTGTAAAGGCTCTATGACCAGCCTGCGGCTGCTCACTCCCATGCTCCATTTTCTACCAAATCCACTTTCTCTGTCCTGATGGTCTCCATTTCTATCCTGTCTTCCTGTGCCTACCCTCTGCTGCTCTGCCTGTTTCTTTGGCTAGGTCAGATAATTCACTAAGATAAGATAATCTAAGATAATCTTCTTGGTCCTCTATTCCAGCTTCAACCCTTGACAGTGTCCAGATTTGCTATGGCCCCATGCTCTGCAGCCTGCAGGCTGTCTTATCCAGCCAACCTGGTTAACTCATCCCAGAACACCCCCCTGAATCCTTCTCAAAGCTAGTGTTGTTCCTTCCATTCCACCTGGGAACCTGTAGAGTGTTGGCTGTGTGTCATACCACTGACCATGTCCTGCTAAATATTATGATGTTCACTTGGAGGTTGGGGGGAATGTTTCCATTACAGCAGAGGAATCTATAGGCTTTTTAGGTTAATAGGAATTGCTAGGTTTTCCAGAATGACAAATAAGAATACCAGAAAACCCATTTACTGAGCCACTAACCTTGAGTGTCCTTTATAATGACATTTTCAAGACAAGGCAAGGAAATTTTTCTTTCTGTCGTTCACTTTATTCACATATACCATATATAGGAAAATACATGAATCTTAAGTGTACAGCTGGATGAATTTTTGCAAAATGGACACACTAGTTTAATCAGTACACAGATTAAGAAACAAAACATTATCAGCATCCAGTCCTCTCATATCCCCACCTGATTACCACTCCCCATATGGTAACCACTTTTCTGACTTCTAACAACATCGATCAGTTTCTTCTGTTTTAGAAGTTCACATAAATGGAATATATATCATGTATTCTTTTGTTTGTGGCTTTTTTGGGTCAACATTGTATCTGTAAGAGTCATCCACATTGTTGGGCATAGCAGTAGTCTGTTCTTTTTCATTGTTATATAGAATATTATATGAATATATATTGAATGAACTCTTTATTCATTCTACTGCTGTTGGACATTTGGATTGTTTCCAGTTTTTAGCTATTATGAATAATCCTGCTATGAGCATTCTTGTACATATCTTTTGGTGAACATATGTATGCATTTCTGTTGGGTATATATCTAGGAGTAGAATTGTTTGGTAAAAGTATACACACGTGTTCGATTTTAGCAGATACTGCGAAACAGTTTTCCAAAGTTGTTGTAACCAAGGATATTTTTTTATCCTTCCTAAATCTCTTGGATCCAGCAGGAAAGGGGGTGCAGCGGCAAGCAGAAATTTGGCTGGCAGTGCCAGCAAGTGCGAGTTAAAAGCAACTCTTCCCTCTCCTCTGCCATTGTTTTTGTCAGGTAGTTTTCTTTCCAAGGCAAAGGGCTTGGAAAATAGATGCCACCCAGCTGCAGTTGGCAGGTGGAATTCCACAATACCAGGGCTTAGTATGAAAGAATGTCAGCTAAGTCAATATAGGATACCAAGCCAGAGGAGTTAGAACAACTGAAAACTGGGCAAGAGGTCAAAGTCCATGTGGCCTAGAGGAGAAAGTGGAGTCCCGCGAAGAAAGAAATGGGATTGACACAAAGAAAGAGGGAGATGCCGACATCAAACTGGCATGTAGGGCCAAGAATCCAGGATGAGGAGAGAAAGAACAAGCAGGTGAAAGGTGATCGGGAATGGGTGTGTGGTTCATGACCAGCTTTTATACACCAGCCTAGAATGGTCAACCAAGTTAAAAGAAATGGGGAAAAAAAAAATCAAAACAAAATAATCTCATCCTACTGAAAACCAAAGCTGAGTAAGCCTTGTTTGGAAACGTCTTTTGAGGATAATTGCAAACTTCTGGGAACTTGAATGGAGAATGTGGGGGTGGAACAAATATAGAGTTTTCTGTCAGAGATGTAATGTTTGTGTAACACACATCTCTCCAGACCACTCTAGTTTGACACTACAATTGGATAATATGGACAGGAGCAGCCTCCACAAGAAGGTCATTGGAACCACAGGTCCCTTCTGAATCTCTCAAGGATATGGGGGGAGACAAAATCTCACATGCATTTCTGAGTGGCTATTCACTGACTCATATCATTAACCACAGCCGGTGTGCAGCCACTTCTCTGCTGAAGTAGAGAGAGATGCCTTCCTCCCACCTGTTCCATAATTAAGCCACAAAAAAGGGTGACTTTGGGCCCTGTTTCCTTGGGTGTCTTTAACGGTACAGGATGTTCATTTCACTTGAACAAGAAACTGAGATGACAATGTGAGTGATTTCACATTGCGCCATACTCAAAACTCACCTCTTCTTACTGACCTCCCCCAGCCCACCCATGTCATTCCTAATACTAATTGTGTGACCTCAAACAAATTACTCAACCTCTCTAATATTTAACTTTCTCATGGGTAATATGGCAAGAAAAATATCTACCTTTCAGAGTTACTGTGAGGATTAAATGAGATAATATGTAAGGGGTCACCCGTGGTGTTCCCCTACCTCCACGAGAGGAGTGACTAGTCTGGCTGGTTAGATTCCAAGACACTGACCAGGCCATTTCCCCCAGCAGATAGGGTCATGCATGATGTGTTGGATCATACGCAAGAGAAGGATCGCTCCGGGTTTTTCTCCCTTTGTCCCCATGGGACCGAGTGACAATCCAACCCAGGCATGCGCTCAGGCTTAGAGAGAGGGAACAGCTAGGTTGTAGTTACACTGTGAAGGTGTGGCCTGGTTCAGCCAGTGTCCATTTTGATTAGGCAGCATCCTAGCTGTCCTAGTGGTTAGATATTTCTAATTTGGCCCCTGAAAAAGGGCCCTGTAAGCCTCCAGTTCTAGGTATGTGACCTCAGACCACCTTATCAGAAAGTGTAAGCCTAGCTAAAATTCAGGTGTTATTTTTCTTCTGCCACTGTCTCCTGTGTGTAGTTCTCTCTCCAGACCTGGAAGGTGGGGGATGGTTGTGGTCTAAGATGGGATTCTGGTATTCTTTTTTTTCTTTAATTTTTACTAGGGTATAATTTATTTACAATGTTGTGTTAGTTTCAGGTGTACAGCAAAGTGAATCTGTTATACGAAAACATATATCCACTCTCTTTTAGATTCTTTTCGAATTCTGGTATTCTTAAGCCTCTTGATCTAATATTAATTAATGGGACTCCAAACCAACCATAACCTTTAACATTATTAATATTAGTACTGTTTTGGTTATTTATTACTGCTTAGTAAACCACTCAAAAATGTAATGGCTTAAAACAACAATCTTGGGTTTTTGTTTGTTTGTTTTTGGCCACACGGCTTGTGGGATCTTAGTTCGCCGACCAGGGATTGAACCCAGGCTCTCGGTAGTAAGAGCACACAGAGTCCTACCCACTGGACCACCAGTGAATTCCCAACCACAGTCTTGTTGGGAATCAAGATCACGCAAGCTGTGTGGTGCAGCCAAAACAAACAAACAACAACAGTCTTTTGTTGTTGTTGTTATTAATTTCTCATGATTGTGTGGGTTGACTGGTTGGTGCTCTGCTGGTCTCATCTGGGTCTCTAACATGGTTGTAGTCAGATGGCAGCTGGGGCTGGAATCTCCAGGATGGCTTCACTTCCAGGTCTGACACCTTGTCAGGGATGTCCAGAAGGCCAGACCCAACTGGGATGGATGTTGGCAAGGCAAGAACTCACTTTCTCACCGTGAAGACCCAGGGCTTCTCCCTCTCCACATGGACTTATCAAATGGTGCTTGGGGCTCCTGCAAGCAGAGCAGTGGAAGCTACCAGACATTCTTAAAGCATAGGCTTGGAACAGACACAGTGTCACTTCTGCCATTTCTATTCCTTAAAGTAAGTCACACATCCGGCCCTGATTCAAGGGGAGGGGCTACATAAGGATATGAATGCCATCAAGTGTAGTTGACTGGGGGTCACTGATGTAATTGACTTCCATAAGAAATATTAGTATCCGTTTCATTTACAGTCTCTAGATTCAGTAAATGTACACCAGGATTTACCTCTCTTCTGA
This sequence comes from Delphinus delphis, assembly GCF_949987515.2. NCBI lineage: Eukaryota > Metazoa > Chordata > Mammalia > Artiodactyla > Delphinidae > Delphinus > Delphinus delphis. The sequence continues at coordinate 29,099,359 of NC_082701.1, read as the reverse complement.
CTCAGGATAAGTTTTGTCCTGCATATGGTACGATCTCCATAAAGAGTTTCCTGAGAGTTGGGGGTCTCGGTGTATAGGACTGGTCATATAACCCCCACATATCCAGCCACTATCTTTTGTATGTGGTTTAATTTAAATCATTCAAAGAAAGCCTCTGTTGACCCACCCTCTCAAATTTGACCTCGAAGGGCTGTGTAGAGGATTAAGTAAAATCACCTGTGTAAATCGCCTGGCACTCTGTGTCGGTAAGAACTCAATAATGGTAATTATTATTTTATTATTACCAGGGTCCCTAAGGTATTGGGCTGGCCTTGGTAAAAACGTAATGAGATGACTTTGGGACGTCCCAGTTTCCCAGGGCACGTGAGTGATTAATACCCAAGAAAGCGGGTGGAATTGTTAACCTGAGATAATGGGGACAGAACAGGTTATCAGCTGCCCACATGCAAGATGAAAAGAGAATCAACAAGTGCAGTGGCAGGAAGTATCAGAAAAACAACAACAACAACAACAAGAAAAAATAGAAATAGTCTGAGATCAGGTGAATTGGAGAAAAGAATCTAGAGGATAGATATCAGAACAAAAGGAAGAACCATTTATTTCTTAGTCAGCAATAGGCCCCTAACAGGTGATAAGGGTAAGCTAATAGAGAGATTACCTGGGAGGGGAATGAGATGAGGAGCTGCCAGTTTCCAGCTTGCAAGGAAGACAGAGCCAGGTACGGACTAGACTGAGAGACAAGTGGGACCCACATTCCCTTTGGAGCAGTATCAACCTTCCAACACAACCAATTATGGATGATCCAGACAGTGGAGGACAAAGGAAAAAACAGCCCTTGGAAGGTAATAAATCAACTCTGTCCAGAGTGAGGAACCTGAGCCAATCAAAACAGCTTTGGTCTCATCATGATTACAGGGTTAGCATTTAGTCAGTTTATAACTCACTATCTAGAAACTTCCTTTTCCCACATCTATTACTCAAGCTTTCCTCTTAGTTCTCTGAGAAAAACAAAACAAAAACTAATAATCTGTTTGAGAACAAAGAGATTAAATAAGATGTAAGTAAGATCATAGAGGTAAAAAGCATTTTGTAGACTTACAATCACTCTACAAATGGGAAGTGCTATTATTTTTAAGGGAAGCAGATTCAAGTGTTGCTCAGAGAGGGGGGTGTTAGAGCCCCATGACTGAGGTGAGCAGCTAAAGCTGAAGAGAGAGGGGAGTTGTAAAAACCACAGAGAGATGGTAGTAAAACCATTGCTAATTGTTGACCTTCTGAGCCCTCCTCCAACCTCACCACCCCCAACCCCTCACCTCTGACCCTCACCTCTGTCCCTTTTCCCAACAGCTTTGAGAGAGAAAGTGTTTGGTGTTATTTACATTCAACTAAGTTTGTGAACTGAAGTTGCAAGGAAAAAGCTAATGAATATTTAACCACTCTATTAAATTAATAAACAAAAATCTAGATACAAGTAATTCAGAAAGAAGTGCTGAGAGTAAAGCATAGATAATCATCTCTCTCCTAGCTTCATTTCTACCAGAGAAAGACGACTTTCTGAACAGAAAGGGAGCAAAACTTATGGGGAAATACTTTAGTAGTAGGCTGAAAGGAGGGCAGTCATAGCAATAATTTAATTTTATCATAAACACAGCAGGAGGGTCTTTTGGTACTAAATTAGCCTGAAGCTACAAAGCTGTAGAACTGTATCAGAAAAGATATTTGACTTTGTCTATAAGGTTCAGTATAATTTTCATTTATTCTTTAATTCAGCAAGTATTTGTTGAGTATTTATACATATGGTCTGTTTGCCCTCATGGAACTTCTTTTCTGGAGGGTGAGACAAAAAATAAAATAATACATAAACAAACAAATATGTAAGTGGAATTTCAGGTAATGATAAATTCTATGAAGATAATTAAATTGGGAAAGGGGATGGAGAATAATTGTGTACTCATAGTATATTTGTTCCCTCTGAATTTAGCACGGTAAGGGTCCATAAGTGCCAACCAAATAAATGAATAAATGACTGCTTCCTCCCAAGTTCAAGCCCTCACTACCTCATGCCTAGCATATTGTCAATCACCAATATGGGTCATTCTGCGTACATTCTCCCTTTGTTTTCAGGCATGATGCACACCATTGCCTGATTTAAAATGCAACTTTTTAAAATAGATTTTATTTATTTATTTGTTTATTTATTTATTTTTGGCTGCGTTGAGTCTTCCTTGCTGTGCGCGAGCTTTCTCTAGTTGCGGCGAGCAGGGGCTACTCTTCATTGCAGTGCGCAGGCTTATTGCGGTGGCTTGTCTAGTTGTGGAGCACGGGCTCTAGGCGTGCGGGCTTCAGTAGTTGCGGCACGTGGGCTCAGTAGTTGTGGCTCACAGGCTCTAGAGCACAGGCTCAGTAGTTGTGGCACACGCGGCATGTGGGATCTTCCTGGACCAGGGATCAAACTCGTGTCCCCTGCATTAGCAGGCGGATTCTCAACCACTGTGCCAGCAGGGAAGCCCTGAGCCCCAGGTTTCTCATCTGAGGGAAGGGAATGACAACACAGTTGTATTGGTGAGGTTAGGCTAAGTTATGCTGCAGGAACAAACAATCCCAGATCTCAAGGTTTAATACACATGAACATGTATTTACCACTTATTTGATATGTCCCCTGTGGGCCAGCATGGGCTTTGTTTCACCTACACTGGTGGAGGCTCCACCCTCTAGTAAATGCCTCAGACTCCATGGCAACTAAGTCACATGATCTCACTAACAGCAAGGGAGCCTGGGAAATGTGAGTGGGCAGATAGAAGCTGTGGGGCATCCCTGGCACACCCTTTCCCATGCCCCACATTCTAGGCAGGAGGCTTAGCGTGTGGTCTGCTTGTTATGTTAAAAAATGGAGACAGTCTCTAGGTCCATCCACGTCTCTGCAAATGGCACAATTTCATTCCTTTTTATGGATGAGTAATATTCCATTGTATATACGCACCACATCTTCTTTATCCATTCCTCTCTTGATGGACATTTAGGTTGCTTCCATGTCCTGGCTATCGTAAATAGTGCTGCAATGAACATTGGGGTGCATGTATCTTTTGGAATCATGGTCTTCTCTGGGTATATGTGCAGGAGTGGGATTGCTGGGTCATATGGTAGCTCTATTTTTAGTTTTTTAAGGTACCTCCATACTGTTCTCCATAGTGGCTGTATCAATTTGCATTCTCACCAACAGTGTAAGAGGATTCACTTTTCTCCATACCTTCTCCAGCATTTATTGTTTGTAGATTTTTTGGTGATGGCCATTCTGACCAGTGGTACCTCATTATAGTTTTGATTTGCATTTCTCTAATAATTAGTGATGTTGAGTCTTTTCATGTGCCTGTTGGCCATCTGTATATCTTCTTTGGAGAAAAGTCTATTTAGGTCTTCCACCCATTTTTTGATTGAGTTGTTCGTTTTTTTGATATTGAGCTGCATGAGCTGTTTGCATATTTTGGAGATTAATCATTTGTCCTTTGCTTCATTTGCAAATATTTTCTCCCATTCTGAGGGTTGTCTTTTCATGTTGTTTATGGTTTCTTTTACTGTGCAAAAGCCTTTAAGTTTCATTAGGTCCCATTTGTTTATTTTTTTGTTTTTATTTTCATTACTCTAGGAGGTGGGTCAAAAAGGATCTTGCTGTGATTTATGTCAAAGAGTGTCCTGCCTATGTTTTCCTCTAAGAATTATATAGTGTCCAACCTTACATTTGGGTCTTTAATCCATTTTGAGTTTATTTTTGTGTATGGTGTTAGGGAGTGTTCTAATTTCATTCTTTTACATGTAGCTGTCCAGTTTTCCCAGCACCACTTATTGGAGAGCCTGTCTTTTCTCCATTGTATATTGTATATTCTTGCCCCCTTTGTCATAGATTAGGTGACCATAGGTGCATGGCTTTATCTCTGGGCTTTCTATCCTGTTCCATTGATATATATTTCTGTTTTTGTGCCAGTACCATACTGTCTTGATTATTGTAGCTTTGTAGTATAGTCTGAAGTTACAGAGCCTGATTCCTCCAACTCCATTTTTCTTTCTCAAGATTGCTTTGGGTGTTTGGGGTCTTTTGTGTTTCTATACAAGTTGTAAATTTTTTTGTTCTAATTCTGTGAAAAATGACATTGGTAATTTGATAAGGATTGTACTGAATCTGTAGATTGCTTTGGGTAGTATAGTCATTTTCACAATATTCATTCTTTCAATCCAAGAACATGGTATATCTCTCCATCTATTTGTGTTATCTTTGATTTCTTTCATCAGTATCTTATAGTTTTCTGAGTACAGGTCTTTTGCCTCCTTTGTAGGTTTATTCCTAGAGATGTACAGCAAAGGGAAGTCTACCCAACATTCTGCAAAAACCAGCTCCCCAGCAGCCTGCGCTCTCTTGGCTGTGACAGTCAGAGCCCTGGTTTGGGTGTAAGTGATAGCACCTGGTGCTGGTGCGTGGTGAGCACCCTAAAATGCATCTTTATCATGCCACTTTTCTACTCCAAAACATTCAGTGACTTCCTATTGCCTTTTTGTTATTTTAAACAAAGTTTAAAGAAAATAGTACATTTATCTATCACTGAATCTTATTTATTGATGAATATTATTTCTCTCCTAGGTCTTACTAAAGACATGTGGTATCCCTTTAATATTATTATTAACCTGAACAACTTTACAGGAAAGAAGGTAGTAAACAGTAAACTATATTTATGTCACTCCAAACCTTTGAACTATGAAATCACTAAATGTTAGCACTGAGAATGGCCTTGAAATCAGTTGAGATCAACTCCTTCATTTCATAGGTGAGGAAACTGAGAACAAGCAGATAAATTGCTCAGATATGGATACCCAGCCAAGGGAAGGCCCTGTCACAACTAGAACTCAGCTCTTCTATTTTCTCTTTCTTTCCACTACACTACATTATACGTATATTTACATATATACATTATACATATATTTCTACATGGTTTAATCAGTATACATGCTATTTTGTGTCTCTTCTATTTATATTACTCCAGGTACACATTTCCACGTATTGACATTAAGCTAGGTTCTTGTCATTTTTGGTAGCTACATGGCATTCCATCATATCCGTATAGGCTATGGTCCTTTATAAACCATCATTTTGAGTTGCATAAGAAAGAAAACTAGCCTACACTAATACTTTGTGTTAACTATTTTCAATAATAAAATAATATCTGCTGCTGCTTTGTAAATTAAGTTTGAAAAAATCATATATTCTTAATCTGGTTTACTCATATTTTCTTTTCTAAAACCGGGCCTGCTCATTTTGTGTGTTTTCTAAGTGCCATTTGTATTTAAGTTTTTTAAAGTATGCAAATAGGTCAAGGTATAAATAATATGAAGTATGAAATTATTTTGCATTGAAAACTGCGAAACCCACTTACTACTGATTCAAAATATGTACATATTTATGTTCCTGATCATTCTTTGTAATTCATCTCTTTGATCATGGCTATTCTGCATTTGAATATATAAAAAGGGCTTTGAAAAGTATTATTCTTTTCCGCCTTCCATCTGAAAAACAGAGGGAAAGAGTCTTAAACAAAGGTGAATACCTCCAAAGTTCATTCAATACTTCTCAAAATGTCTCAAGATTTATGTCTTTGGGAAAATTAAGGCGTAATCTAATGATCATTTTGTGGTGTTTCAGTATCTTATTTTTCTTGAAATTCATTACTATAAGAAAAAGCAGATTTAAAAAATTTTTTCTCGTTCATATTTGAATTAGGTATTGAATGGACTGCTTTGCATCCAGAGAAAACTTTAAAGAGCAACACACTCATAAATTGAGCTTTTTAATCATTGTTATTTTTGTAGTTCCTTCATTTCAACGTTTGAAAATCACTAACCATGGATGCTGTGTAGAACTAGGAGTAGGTAAGAACTGAAGAGTAGAAGAAACTTCTCATGGGTAGCATTTCTTGCCCAAATTGTTAATAATAACTATCATTCATTGAGCCCTTACTCTAAATGGCATTGTGCTAAGCATTATTACTACATTATATCATCTAATTCTTATGACAGTTTGGTGTTATTACCCCCATTTTACATATTGGTAAACAGAGGTTTGGAGAAGTTAGGTAACTTGCCCAAGGTCACACAGCTAGCAGAATCAGAATATAGAGCTTTAATACCAAAGCTTATGCTTTTCATACACCACACTGCCTCTGTTTGGCAAATCACTGAAGGAAAGGACAGTAGTTTACCTTTGGAAGGGTCTCATAGGGGAGAACTACATAAAGGGTGAGGTGGTTCCTATGAGAAGAATATAAGTCCTTTTATTAATTGAAATGTAACATCTATTCTGGACATATAATTTAGTAACTTATCCCACATTGAAAGATAAAGGTTTTGAATGAATGCAATGGGCTTATTAAAGAAAAAGAAATTACTGATTATTTACATAGTTTTCATGTTTTTTAAAAAGAAGCCTTCTAAAATCAAGCATGTCACATATTACACATACCTGTCCCAGAAAAAGACAGATGAATTTGTTTATGGTGAGCAGAGAAATGAAACTGGTATCACGATAATACATTTCCTCATCAATGATGACTCTTCAGCCTTTGGATCAATCTTCATTCTTAAGAGGTTCCTGACTTGCTTAACTTGTGCAATAGGGACTTTTTTTAAAAAAAAAAAAAGATAGAAATTCAGAAGGCTGGCTTAATTTGTGCTGAAATTCTTTAAAATTTGACCAGGTAATATGATGTTTTTCAATACGGCATACATGATTTGGCTGCCCAAGATATATGTATTTTGAAAGTAGCTTTGTTGAGGGAAAGAGTATTAACAAAGGAACCTAGAAAGGTAGAAAACATGCTATGGTAGCCAGCCTTCAGGATAACCTAGAACAATCCTCATGTATTGGTATTCCCCTCGTACATTGAATCAGAGCTGATTTGTGTGACTAATAGATTACTGTGGAAGTGACAGTGTAGGATTTCTGAGGCTAGATAATAAAAGACATTGTAACTTCTGCCTTGGCGCCTTAGATCCCTTGCTCTAGGAAAAGCCACCTACCATGGATGCAAGGACCCCTGAAGACAGACCTATGTGAAAAGATTCTGAGGTCTCCTGCCAACAGCCAGCACCAACTTGCCATCCATGTGAGTGAGCCACCTTAGAAGCAGATCTGGTAGCCTCAGAAACTGTAAGAGATAATAAATAGTTGTTGCTTTAAACTGCTAAGTTTCAGAATAATATGTTACACAGAAATAGATATCTAATATAGATGTTGCTACCTGGCAGTGAGATTCAGCCATAACAAAATCCTAAGATGCATAAGTAACTTTGGAACTGGACAACAGACTTTGGGGAGAGTGTTAGTGAAAGCCTAAAGTACCTTGAAGAAACTGTTAATAGAAGTATCCCACTCTTTTATATGGCTACAGGTGAAGGCTTGCAGAAAAATGAGGTAATGTAATTGGAAACTGGAAGAAAGGCAATCCTTCTTATATAGTGGCAGAAAGTTCAGTAACACTGTTCCCTGCAGTAACCAAAAGGTAGAAAATGTCTCTAATGAATTGGGTGATCTAGCTAGGGAGATTTCCAAGCAAAGGTTTCTTCTTGTTGCTTGTAGTAAAATGTGAGAGGAGAGAGGTAAACTAAAGGAAGAACTGTTAACAGTTTAAACAAAAAGGAGACAGAATTTGATGGTTTTGAAAATTCTCACCTTCTCTGAATGGCAAACAATGCTAAAATTAAGATGTAGCTTCTGAGCTACAAATCCAGGGCACTGCTAGTAAAACATGGTCCTAAGATGAAGCCAAGGGAGTGATTGTAAAATCTTTTGTTACAGTCTCAGAAAGATTTAAGGTTGTGCATCAGAATACTATTTGGCCAGACAAAAAGTCCTCTAAAGAGATTAAAGGTATGTGTCACACAGTCTCTCAATAAAATGATGAAGCACCTAGGAAGCTTAAGGACATTGTCCATCAGTTATCTCACCAGAAGCCCAAGGTAGAGAAGAGCTTATCTGAAAGATATTTGTAGGTGTGGCTTTCATCTAATGGAGTGGACCCCAATAACATTCATGGAAGGCTCATAACATTTAAAAAATAAATATGTATGAAGAAACATTGCCATCTTGGACCAAAAGGGATAGAGATAGTACAAAACGAAAAGAGGTCTTTGGATCCTCAAAGTTCCACTGGCAAGAAGTAGGCTGAGAAAAGTTCTCAGTGGTAAACATGGACTATCTTTCATTAAAAAAAAAAAAAAAAAAAAAAAAGGGAGAGAGGGAGGATGACTCAGGGGTCAGATCCAAAACTCCAGAACATGGAGCTGAGAGCCAGGGAGAATTATTCCCAGGATTTGAGACTTAATCAAGGAATGTTCAACATTCGTTCAGCTGGTTTTCAGAATTATAATGGACCAGTGATTCCTTTGTGCCCACCATTTTCCCTCTTTTTGAACAGTTACCCTGTTACACCTGTTTCACCATGGTGTGTCGGGTGTATGGAGGGGCACATAAGTTGTTGTTTTAGTTTCACAGGGGGAGAGGAACTGTACTCAAGGGGCTGTACTTAAGGAACTACACCCAAGGAGCCTCAGATGTACCTGGACCTGATTTAGAGGATGAGATGTTGGACTTTAAGCTAACGCTATAATGAGATGAGACTTTTGGTGACTTCGGGAGGAAATGAGTGTATTTTGCATGTGGGAGGGACATGAATCATTGGAGACCAGAGGATGGACTGTGGTAGCCAGCCTTCAAGATAGCCCTTAATTATCCTTCCCTCCTTGTATTCACACCCTTGTGTAGGCCCCTCCCACACTCTATCACAGTTGGTCTGTGTGACCAAAATGATATAGCAGAAATGATGGTAAGTTACTTCTGAGAATAGGTTATTAAAAAAACTGCACCTTACATTCTGGTATCTCTGTCTTTCTCTATCTCTATCTCTTGGATAACTCCCTATTGGAGAAACAAGCTGCCGTGTTGTATGCAGCTCTAAGGAGAAGGCCACCTGGAAGAATACTGAAGCCTCTGGCCAATGGCCAGCTAGGAACTATGTCCTGCCAACAACCATGTGAGTGAACTTGGAAATCAAGTCTTCAGCCCTACTCTAGCCTTGAGATGACTGCAGCCCCAGCCAATATCTTGACTGCAACCTCATGAGAGAGCCTGAGCCAGAACCACCTGGCTAAGTCGCTCTTGGATTACTAAACCTCAGGAACTGTGTGAGATAATGAAATGTTTGTTGTTTTAAGATGTGAAGTTTCAAGGTAATTTATTATGCAGCAATAGATAACAAATACACCAGCCCAAGAGCCGGGACTTCACAGCAGAAGCTGAGACCACAGATGGAGGTCTGATGCACTCTTGCATATTGCCCCATCATCATCATGTGGGACTCGAGGGACATTGTTCCAGCTAATGATTAAGAACTCTCCAGACAATAGGGGCTTCCGGCCCCTTCCGAGAAGGAGGGAGATAAACAAAATGTAAAAAAGGTGTCTGTCAAAGACCAATCAGGAAGCTGAGGACAAGTTCCCTCTCTGGTCCGAGCCTAAGCCGGGACCAATCAGCAGGAAAACACAACCAAATCTATAATTTACATACGAGGAAGTGGGAACCTATAAAATTGACATATTCGCGCCCAGAAGGGGTTCCTTCTTCGACCTCCTGCGTGAGGACCAAGGAACCCCGGTGCACCGGCCTTCAATAAACCTCTTGCGTTTTGCATCGGCTTCCGACTCTTGTTGTTTCCTGGGCGAGTCGAAACTCCTAGGAGACCGCGAAGGTCTAACATTTGGGGGCTCGTCCGGGATTCCACTCGCCCCGGACCACAAGAACATCGGGAGTTGGAGGTAGCAGGTAAGCTCGAGCTTGATTGTCTGTTTGTCCCTTGTTCTTTGTGGGCCATTATCGGAGGAAAGCCGTAAGAATCGGCTTATTATGGAATCTGTATCGGACCTCTGGCTAGGCAGACGTGCTAATGGCCGGCGTCCATGAGCCCTAGGGGACGCCCTGGTGGCTCATCTGGAAGGAGAGGCAAACTCTGTCTCCCCTTCACTCGGTTTCGGCAGTTCCCTTGGTGATAACTGCCATCTGAAGAGGTTTCGGTTTTGAAGCGAGCTCGCGGTGGCCCATGCGTATATGTGTTTCGTGGAGTTTTAACTATTTCTCTATTGTGGTCTATTCTTCTTCTCTGACGGACGACAATGGGACAAACTATGACGACTCCTCTTTCCCTTACCCTAAGCCATTGGACCGAAGTTCGGGCCAGAGCCCATAATTTTTCGGTAGAGGTAAAGAAAGGAAAGTGGCAGACTTTGTGTGCCTCTGAATGGCCAACATTTCAGATAGGATGGCCCCCCGAAGGATCCTTTTTATTAGACAAGGTTAAGCTGCTGAAGTCTAAGATATTTAATATAGATCCCCACGGACACCCAGACCAAGTACCATATGTCTTGGTCTGGGAAGATTTAATTCTCTCCCCACCTCCGTGGGTCCGGCCCTTTGTTTCCTCAACAGGTACGTCCGCGCATACATCAGCAGCGTCGGAGATATTAGCCTTAAAGAAAAACCCCAACACGGAGAAGCTACCCGACGCCCCGGATCCACCGAAGGCGATTTATCCTGACCCGCAGTCCGATTTGCTTCTTTTGGATTCCCCACCCCCTTATCCTCCGGCCCCAAATCCCCTACCACCTAGAGGACCCCCAGCTCCACTGCCCTCGGCACCAAGGGAACCATCCATGATGGAAGAAGAAAGGGGTCCCTCAGCGGGCACTAGGAGCCGGAGGGCTATCTCCCCGGACTCCACTGCCCTACCTCTTAGAGAATATGGCCCCCCCGACGGCCAAGGGAATAGACCTCTCCAATATTGGCCCTTTTTCTCTGCAGATCTTTATAATTGGAAAATGCATAACCCAACTTTTTCCGAAAATCCACAGGCCCTTACCGCTTTAATAGAATCTCTTGTTTTCTCCCACCAGCCCACATGGGATGATTGTCAGCAGCTGCTCCAGACTCTCCTAACGACTGAGGAGAGGCAACGGGTTCTTTTAGAAGCCAGGAAAAAATGTATTAGGCGCCAATGGGCAACCTACCCAGCTGCCTAACGAGATTGATGCTGGTTTCCCACTCGTCAGGCCAAACTGGGATTTCAATGCCCCGGAAGGTAGGGAGCGCCTGAAAATGTATCGCCAGGCTCTGGTGGCGGGTCTCCATGGAGCGGCCAGACGGCCCACTAATTTGGCTAAGGTAAGGGAAGTCACTCAGGGGCCCCAGGAATCTCCAACTGTGTTCCTAGAACGTTTAATGGAAGCCTTTAGACGCTTTACCCCTTATGATCCAACTTCGGAGGAACATAGGGCTACTATAGCAATGGCTTTCATAGATCAAGCGGCCCCTGATATTAAGAAGAAATTACAGAGGCTAGATGGCTTGCAGGGATTTTCGCTTCAGGAGTTAGTAAAAGAGGCAGATAAAGTATATAACAAAAGAGAAACAGAGGAAGAGAAGGAAGAAAGAAAGCAGAAAGAGCAGGAAGCCCGTGAAATAAGACGGGATAAGAGACAGGAGAGGAATTTAAGTAAGATACTGGCCACTGTGGTTGGAGGAAGAAATATAGGGGATAGGAATAGGCAGAAAGGGCGAACGGCAGACAGAAGGCAGCCATTAGACAAGGACCAATGTGCCTACTGTAAAGAAAAAGGACATTGGGCGAGAGAATGCCCTAAAAAAAGAATGGAGGAAGGCCAACCAGAAACAAAATCTTAACATTGGAAGAAGAAGACTAGGGAAGTCAGGGCTCGAACCCTCTCCCTGAGCCCCGGGTAACTCTTAAAGTGGAGGGGAAACCTGTTCAATTTTTGGTGGATACCGGAGCCCAGCACTCCGTTCTTCTCCACTCAAAAGGTCCTATCTCAGCTAAAAGGTCATGGGTACAAGGAGCCACTGGGAATAAACAATATTCATGGACCACACGAAGGACAATAGATCTTGGGATTGGACGAGTAACCCATTCATTTTTGATTATTCCGGAATGCCCCTATCCTTTGCTGGGAAGAGATTTACTCTCCAAAGTAGGGGCTCAAATCCACTTTCAGCCAGAAGGTCCCACCATAACTGATAATAAAGGAAGGTTACTTCAAATATTGACTATGAAATTAGAAGATAAATATAAATTATACGAGCAGCCTTCATCCTCACGAGTTAATGTTACAGATTGGGTAACTCGGTTCCCTCAAGCCTGGGCAGAAACTGCCGGTATGGGGATGGCCAAAAATCGGCCCCCGGTGCTAGTGGAACTCAAGGCAACTGCCACCCCAATAACGGTCCGTCAATACCCCATGAGTAGAGAAGCCAAAGACGGTATCCGTCCCCATATGCAGAGGCTACTAGACTTGGGCATCTTAATAAGATGTCAATCAGCATGGAACACCCCTCTCCTGCCGGTAAAGAAACCAGGAACAAATGATTATCGGCCGGTGCAGGATCTACGAGAGGTAAACAAACGGGTGGCAGACCTCCACCCCACAGTTCCAAACCCTTACAACCTCCTGAGCACTCTTTCACCTCAACATACGTGGTATACTGTTTTGGACCTTAAAGATGCTTTTTTCTGTTTAAGACTCTCTCCCCTGAGCCAACCCTACTTTGCCTTCGAATGGAAAGATCCAACATCGGGAATGTCTGGTCAGCTGACATGGACACGGCTACCTCAGGGACTTAAGAACTCCCCGACCATCTTTGATGAAGCCCTCCATCAGGATTTGGCATTATATAGAGAATCAAATCCCCAGGTAACATTACTCCAATACGTTGATGATATTTTATTAGCTGCTGAGACCCAAGAAGATTGTATCAAGGGTACTGAAAAACTGTTAACGGAACTTGGAACCCTGGGATATAGAGCCTCAGCCGAGAAAGCACAAATATGCCAACAACAGGTCAGTTACCTGGGGTATCTATTAAAAGGGGGGCAAAGATGGCTCACGGAGAGCAGAAAGGATACGGTGGCCCAAATTCCGGCTCCCAAAAACGCCAGGCAGGTTAGAGAATTTTTGGGGACGGCCGGATTCTGTAGTCTATGGATTCCAGGGTTTGCTGAGCTGGCAGCCCCATTGTACCCCCTAACCAAAAAGAGCACTCCTTTCGTTTGGGGCGATAAGGAACAACGGGCTTTTGACCAAATCAAACGAGCTTTACTTTCAGCTCCAGCCCTAGGATTGCCAGATGTAACCAAACCTTTTCATTTATATGTGGCCGAAAATAAGGGCATTGCAAAAGGAGTATTGACTCAGAAATTGGGTCCCTGGAATCGCCCAGTTGCTTATTTGTCAAAAAAATTGGACCCTGTGGCATCAGGATGGCCCACCTGTTTAAAGATAATCGCTGCAGTAGCTGTTCTAGTCAAAGATGCTGACAAACTAACTTTAGGACAAAATCTAACGATAACAGCTCCTCATGCCCTGGAAAATGTAGTCCGTCAACCACCGGATGGGTGGCTAACTAATGCCAGGATGACCCATTACCAAACCCTGTTGCTAAACTCAGATCACATCAAGTTTGCTCCAGCCACAGGACTCAATCCAGCCACCTTGCTACCTGATCCTGACTTGGAAGGCTCCACCATCATACATGATTGTCAGGAAGTACTGGCCGCAGCACACGGCAGTAGGCCAGATCTGATGGACCTGCCCCTCCCTGATGCTGATTTCACCTGGTTCACGGATGGGAGCAGTTTCCTGGAGGAAGGTAAGCGTCGAACTGGGGCAGCCGTGGTAGACGGAAAACAAGTCATATGGGCAGCGGTGCTACCACAAGGGACCTCAGCCCAACAAGCTGAATTAATTGCCCTGACGAGGGCATTAGAGATGGCAGAGAATAAAAAAGTAAACATCTACACAGACAGTAGATATGCGTTTGCTACCGCTCATATCCACGGTGCCATTTACCAACAGAGAGGGCTACTAACTTCAGGTGGCAAAGAAATTACAAACAAAGACGAAATCGTGGCTTTGTTGACTGCACTCATGCTTCCTACTAAAGACAGTATCATCCACTGCCCTGGACATCAAAAAGGAAATACCCCAATAATTAGGGGAAATAATATGGCTGACCAAGTGGCCCGAGAAATAGCATCGGGAGAAGTCATTTTAGGACTGTCAGATAAAGTTCCTGAAAAACCAGGCCGCGACGAAGAAATCATCCCGGCCACAACAAAAGGAACTTTGTCCCCTCAGCAAGCAGAATCCATGTTACAACAGATGCACAGATGGACACATTTGGGGACTAAAAAGATGGTAGCCTTGTTACAAAAAGCCGGGTACGAAACCCCTGAAATGACAAAATTAGCTGAACAAATTGTGGAGGAATGCGTCCCATGTCAACAGGTAAATGCTCACAAAGGGAAACTTGAAACTGGAAAGAGACTCAGGGGGGACCGCCCAGGAACTTACTGGGAGGTGGACTTTACCGAAGTGCGTCCTGGAAGGTACGGTAATAAATACCTTTTAGTTTTTGTAGACACTTTTTCAGGATGGATAGAGGCTTTCCCAACAAAGAAAGAAACAGCTGCTGTAGTAGCCAAGAAGATTTTAGAAGAAGTTTTTCCTCGATTCGGAGCACCAAAGGTAATAGGGTCTGATAATGGTCCAGCCTTCGTCGCCCAGGTAAGTCAGGATGTGGCCAGATATTTGGGGACTGATTGGAAATTACATTGTGCCTATAGACCCCAAAGTTCAGGTCAGGTAAAAAGAATGAATAGGACTCTAAAAGAGACCCTAACCAAATTGTCCTTGGAGACTGGCGGTACCGATTGGACGGTGCTCCTTCCTTTGGCCCTATTCCGGGTTAGAAATACACCTTCCCGATACCATCTTACTCCTTTTGAAATATTATATGGTGCCCCGCCTCCCCTCCTCACTTTAGGAGAAGAAATAAAACCTGATTTTCAAAATAACACTGACTTATATGCTAGGCTACTAGGACTCCAATTGGTCCAGAAAAAAATACGGTCCCAACTCGCCGAGGCCTACCAACCGGGAACACCGGGAGAAACTCATCCTTTCCAAGTCGGAGACTCCGTATACGTCCGTCGGCATCGAACCCAGACGTTGGAACCTCGATGGAAAGGACCATACACCGTCCTCCTCACCACCCCAACGGCCATAAAAGTGGACGGCATCGCTGCCTGGATCCATGCTTCACATGTGAAGGCTGCACCAGCGACGGCATCATCAGGATGGCGGGCCCAAAGAACCGACAACCCGCTCAAACTCAAGCTTCTACGAACCTAAGACTTATAATTTTGGTTTTACTGCCTTTACTGACTGTAAGTGATTTTAACCCTCACCTCCCCCAACGTTTAACTTGGCAGGTAATTTCTCAGACTGGAGATGTAACCTGGTCCATTAGTCATACTGCACCCCCCTGGACCTGGTGGCCAGATCTTTTTTCCTGATGTTTGTAAATTGGCTATAGGAACACCTTATTAGGATACAGAAGATTCTCATGATATGAACACTGCCCCTTCCAAAGTTTCAGAAACTGATTGGTTTGGGCTGGGTTGCAAAAATGCAGGCAAAAGAATGATGCTTGGTATCCTCACTTTCTACGTATGCCCCGGGTTCCACCGCCCTCGATCTCTGAATTATAAATGTGGTGGAACTGAAAACTTTTATTGCAAAAGCTGGGGATGTGAAACTACCGGGGATACTAATTGGAAACCCACCTCAACTTGGGATTTTATTACTGTAACGGCTAATTATTCTCATAATGAGGATACCGGACACTGGAGTAAATGTTCAGGATGGTGTCATCCCCTTAAAATTTCCTTTAGTAATCCCGGAAAAAGAGATAAAAAATGGATAAATGGTCATTCTTGGGGCGTTAGATTTTACATGAGGGGATATGATTTAGGAATATTAATGACCCTTAAGCTAAAGATTGAGACTCCTGCTCCTATATCAATAGGCCCAAATCCCGTACTTGGCCCCCCTTTGCTTCCCCCGGCCCCTTCAACTACGTCAACAAAAAATGAGGCTAATGAAACCTCTGGATCCAAAGAACCCACAGTTAAGCCTGGGACTCCTCAGGATAGGATGCTTTCTTTGGTGCAGGCAGCCTTTACGGTTCTCAATGCTACAAACCCAGAGGCTACAAAATCATGTTGGCTTTGCTATGCTGCCCCTCCCCCTTATTATGATGCTATAGGATATAGCTCCAACTATACTAATTCTACCTCCTCAGACCAATGTCGATGGAAGCAAGAAGAGAACAGTAAATTAACCCTGTCCTCGGTTTCTGGAAATGGTACTTGTATAGGAACACCTCCCCAGTCCCATAGACACCTTTGTCATGATTTTAGCCTCCCTTCAGGCTCAGGATATCTTGTACCTCCTCAAGATGGATGGTGGGCATGTAACACGGGGCTCACCCCTTGTGTCTCTTTAGAGGTTCTTAATACTTCAGCTGACTTTTGTGTGTTAGTGCAATTAGTCCCTAGACTTATCTACCATTCAGACTCATCCTTTTTAGATGAATATGTAGGAAAAACAAAAAACAAAAGAGAACCTGTAACCCTCACATTGGCTGTCCTTCTAGGACTAGGAATATCTGCCGGGATAGGAACAGGAACCACAGCCCTCATACAACAACCCCAGTATTATGCAAGTTTAAGACAGGCTGTAGACATCGACCTTTGAGCATTAGAAAGTTCCATAACTCAACTAAAGGAATCACTCACCTCACTTTCAGAAATGGTGTTGCAGAATAGGAGAGGCCTAGATTTGCTGTTTCTTAAGGAAGGGGGATTATGCGCTGCTCTAAAAGAAGAATGTTGCTTTTATATTGATCATTCAGGAACCATTACCAAAACCATGGATAAACTAAGGGAACGCTTAGATAAAAGGCAAAGGGAGAAAGAAAACGAAAAAGGATGGTTTCAGTCATGGTTTGATAAGTCCCCCTGGTTTACCACCTTAATCTCTACTCTGTTGGGACCTCTTACTGTTTTATTGTTGATTTTAACTTTTGGACCATGTATTCTAAATCGCTTGATAGCATTTATTAGAGAACGTATCAGTGCTGTACAAGTTCTAATGTTAAGACAACAGTACCAAAGTTTACGAACAGAAGGTTGAGATTCCATGATTGGAATCAATAGTCACAAGAAAAAGGGGGAAATGTGGGACTCGAGGGACATTGTTCCAGCTAATGATTAAGAACTCTCCAGACAATAGGGGCTTCCGGCCCCTTCCGAGAAGGAGGGAGATAAACAAAATGTAAAAAAGGTGTCTGTCAAAGACCAATCAGGAAGCTGAGGACAAGTTCCCTCTCTGGTCCGAGCCTAAGCCGGGACCAATCAGCAGGAAAACACAACCAAATCTATAATTTACATCCGGGGAAGTGGGAACCTATAAAACTGACATATTCGCGCCCAAAAGGGGTTCCTTCTTCGACCTCCTGCGTGAGGACCAAGGAACCCCGGTGCACCGGCCTTCAATAAACCTTGCGTTTTGCATCGGCTTCCGACTCTTGTTGTTTCCTGGGCGAGTCGAAACTCCTAGGAGACCGCGAAGGTCTAACAATAACACCTAGTACAGAACCTTGCTCATAGTAAATTTCAGTGGGTATTAAGTGAATGAATGAGTGAATGTCAAAGCCAGTGATAGAAATGGTATAAAACTCTGCTACCTTCGTCTATATTTCTATTAAATCCCTTATATACTCTTGGTAGAACCAAGAGATTCTAGAATAATCTTCCTATTTTCTTGGCTGGTCACATCGTTTGAACTCCTCTGAACCTTTTCTTGGGGGAAGAGAACAATAAAATTGCAAACCGGTTTGTATCTTGGCAGGAGTAATTATCCTGCATGACCAAAGTCCTGCCTGGAACCTTTTAGCAGGAGGAGGAGGTTCAGCAAACTGCACTTGTCTCCTCTCTCAACTTTGGCTATTCTGAGAAAAATCATCTGCTCAATAAGAAAGGAATGCTCAGCATTTTGCAGAAGTGATTTCCTCTACTTCCCTATCTTCCTTGCTGATACCTTGATGGAGGGAATAAATGTGAAACAGAAAGAAAGGATGTTCTCAGATAAGCTCCTCTTAATTAGTTCAGGCCTCTTCACTTCCTGCCTGGATTACGACAATGCCCCCAACAAGTCTCTTGGCATCTTGTTTCTAAAAACAAATCTTAGCTCAGCACTCTCATGTTTAAAGTTTTCAGTGGTTATTCATCCTCTTCTGGACAAAATCCAAACTCTCCATGATTTGGCCTTGAGGGTTACTTCTTCAGCCAAATCTTTTCTTACCAACACCAGGCTTTCCAGTCCTCCCCCTATTCCTTCTGTCCCTCTCCTTCCCCTCTCATCTGCATCTTCAAGCTCAACCCAACTCATCCTTCAAGATTTAGTTTCAACTGCCCATCCAGGAAGTTTCTCTTGAGCCCCTCACAATAGATTAGCATACTTTACAGACCTCTTTGGCCTTGGGCAAGTTGCTCTCTAAATCTCAGTATCCCAATCTAGAAAATTGGGATAATATAGTATGTACTTACCTTAGAAGCTTGTGGCAAGGTTTATAGATAATTAATGCAAAATACTTAGCACAGGGCCTGACATATATTAAGTATTACATATTAGTTGATAAATCATACCAATTATTTAATCCAATCTGTTTATTATGTTTGAGGAAACGGAGATCCAGAGCAGTCAAATGACTATCTCAAGTAGGATAAAGATAGGGGGAGGGGAATATCTGATTTGCTTATGCAGGTTTACAAGCCAAATTTCAAAGTGAGGAAATTAGGGGGAACTGGCTTCAAACTTAATATTAAAATAAAACATTTATTGAGAAATAAATGAGGTTGAGAGTAGATGCTGTACTACTAAGAAAAATGGCAAGTCAGGGCAACTGTCAAGACAATTCAGGATATTTGAGGCTTAGAACTGTAAAGTGTTCTTATTGTCTCAACTTGCTAATTTACTTTATCTGTTTATTTCTATTTTCAACTAAGAGTGTCTGTGCATTCACTAAATAAAATGGTTTGTACTGCCTCAGCCTTTTGTTTTCTATTGAATTAAGTACAACATTAAACCATTAACATGACCTTAAGGAAATCAATATTGTCCCCAGGCTCAGGACCACTCACTCCACAGTACGCGGGCCTCTCACTGTTGTGACCTCTCTAGCACAGGCTCCGTACGCGCAGGCTCAGCGACCATGGCTCACGGGCCCAGCCGCTCCGCGGCATGTGGGATCTTCCCGGATCGGGGCACGAACCCCTGTCCCCTGAATTGGCAGGCGGACTCTCAACCACTGTGCCACCAGGGAAGCCCAGCTTTCAGCTTTTGACTGTAGACTTGTGTTATCCAACACAGTAGCCACTAGCCACATGTAGCTGTTAGGCACTTGAAATGTGACTGGTCCAAACTGAAATGTGCTGTAAGTGAAAGTACATGCAGATTTTAAAGTTTTGGTTAGAAAAGCAAACCATCCCAATAATAAATTTTTATGTTGACTACATGTGAAATAATAGTATTTATGTTACATTGGGATAAATATAATACATAACTAAAATTAATGTCACCTATTTCTTTTTCTCTCTTTTAATGCGGCTACTGAAAAAATTTTAATTATTTATTTAGCTCTTATATTTCTACTGGACAGAGCTGCTCTAAACCCTGGGATTTTTCAGGATCAGGAGGGGAGCATAAGTCCTAAGGCCAAACATTGCCCTTTCCTGGACTTTCTCAGTCTCGGGTGATGTAAGTCTGTCACCCTTCCTGGAGGACTGGCACCTCCATTTTCCCATTCAGAATGGAGCCCTTAAAAGGATGAAGAAGTTAAAGAACAGTTTTATTGTTTTATTTTTTAACATCTTTATTGGAGTATAATTGCTTTACAATGGTGTGTTAGTTTCTGCTTTATAACAAACTGGACCAGCTATACATATACATATATCCCCATATCCCCTCCCTCTTGCATCTCCCTCCCACCCTCCCTATCCCACCACTCTAGGTCGTGACAAAGCACCGAGCTGATCTCCCTGTGCTATGCAGCTGCTTCCCACTAGCTATCTATTTTACGTTTGGTAGTGTATATATGTCCATGCCACTCTCTCACTTCGTCCCAGCTTACCCTTCCCCCTCCCTGTGTCCTCAAGTCCATTCTCTATGTAAAGAACAGTTTTAAATGTAGATCACTGAGTGAATCCATGTTTCAAAGAGTAGAAGACAGTAGGTGATTATTGACTCAAGGCAACCTCTCAGTGCATCTTAAGATTCCTGGTTGGCTCTCCTATTTTACTTGGATTATCTCTTTTAATTTTCACAACAACGCTAACATATATGTGCTATTATTACATGCATTTTATAAATTAGTAAATGGAAGTTAGGGAGCTAGCAGGCATGGTGTGGAGTTTTGATCCTAGTTTGTCCAACAGTCCAAGTGCCATATCTAGCAAGATTATGAGCTCCTTGTGTATCCTGTACCTTGTCCTTACATGACCTGACTGACACATTCTAGATGACAAATATGTGTAGTAAAGTGTATATATAGTATGACTTCAACCATATATGTATGTATATATATATGATATATATATGGAAAGTCATGGGCATATGGGGGGTAATATACATTTAAAATTTTTTCATCTTTACACTTTTCTGTATCTTCCAAACTTCTGACAACATACATAAACTGTTATTTCCCTTATTCTTTAAATCACACAAAATGTCATTTTAAGAGAATGTAGGTGGCTACTGACATGTTCTCTGTATGCTGACATTGCTCTTTTCTCTCCTCCCCATGATGTTTCCAGTCCTCTCACAGTTGGTGTCCCTTTCCTCCACTTTGTTTCTCAATTCTTTTTCTCTCAATCTCTCTTCTACTTTTTCACCTCTCCCTCCTGCCTCCCCGCCCCCCTCTCTCCCTTCTTTTTGAGAAGATTGACATTCAAATGAAAAGTCAATCAAATGTTACTTCCCACCTGGTGGGTTTCAGGCAGATTCTATCTGCCTCCTCTGAGGAAGGTGCTCAGGTTGGGGGGAGGGGGTGTGGGCAGTGGAGGGCAAGACTTCTAAAAAGGATGGTTTTAGATAACATAAAAGGTGGGGGAGGACTTTTCAGTGACAAAAGCAGTGGGAACAAGGGTCTGAGGATTCTCTCAGGGAAACAGAGATGAGCAGAGGGTCTCTTACCTTACTGGGCCTGGAGATTGCTGTCTCCCAGTGTGGGAACTCAGTTAGAAAGGATGTGAACCTTAGTTGATTTGAACTCCTGGATTGAATTAGTCCTGGTTGTATAATTGACTTTGATATGTGGCCTTTGGATCTGAATTGGGTTTAATAAGATTTAACTGTTTCAAAGGGCTTTATAAGAATTCATTTTATCCTTCAAATCTGATTTCAAATGCTACCTACTTTGAGATGCCTGTTCTGACTTCGGTGCTCCTCCTTCAGCACTCCTATTGTGATATAGTTGATACATACATATTAAAGCAATTACCTACTTTGTATTTTATCTTTTTTAAAAAAATTAATTAATTTATTTCTGTATTGGGTCTTCGTTTCTGTGTGAGGACTTTCTCCAGTTGCGGCGAGTGGGTGCGCGGGCCTCTCACTATCTCAGCCTCTCTTGTTGCGGAACACAGGCTCCAGACGCGCAGGCTCAGTAGTTGTGGCTCATGGGCGCAGTTGCTCCACGGCATGTGGAATCTTCCCACACAAGGGCTCAAACCCGTGTCCCCTGCATTGGCAGGCAGATTCTCAACCACTGCACCACCAGGGAAGCCCCTGTATTTTATCTTATTCTGTGGGAAATGGTTCCTTTATTGCCTTGCTTCAGGAATCTTTAGGGATATGCATGTATCTTATTCATATTTGTATCGCAGGCCTAGCACAGACCAGGAACACAGTTGAGCATCAGGTGCTCAATAATGATTTTTAAAAATATATTAATAGCTAACATTTAGTAAATACTGTGGCAAGCCCCATGCCTTCACTGTTTCATCCACCAGACACTTTAGTGTGTCTGAAATGAAAAGTACTTTCATTATTTTTTGAAAATATTTATTTATTTATTTTTAAATTTTTGGCTGCAGTGGGTCTTAGTTGCGGTGTGTGGGCTCTTCCTTGAGGCTCGAGGGCTTCTAGTTGAGGCACGTGGGCTCCAGAGCGCGAGGAGTTTGCAGCAGGCAGACTCTCTAGTTGAGGCACGTGGGCTTAGTTGCCCCGTGGCATGTAGGATCTTAGTTCCCCCACCAGGTATTAAACCTGCGTCTCCTGCATTGGAAAGTGGATTCTTTACCACTGGACCACCAGGGAAGTCCTGAAAAGTACTTTTATTATCACTATTTTACAA
Source organism: Delphinus delphis (assembly GCF_949987515.2). Taxonomy (NCBI): domain Eukaryota; kingdom Metazoa; phylum Chordata; class Mammalia; order Artiodactyla; family Delphinidae; genus Delphinus; species Delphinus delphis. The sequence continues at coordinate 29,076,999 of NC_082701.1, read as the reverse complement.
TGAGAAAACTGAGAGTAAGAGAAATTAATTTGCCTTGAAGTCCAAGATCGGCAAGTGGCAGAACTTTTTCTATAGGCCTTTGGCTTCAAGATCTGGACTCTTCACCACCATGCGTGAATCTATATAGGTAGAGGAGGAAAGCTTTTTAATCTGTGGCTGAGGAAGTGACATATAAGAATCCATCATTATTTTACAGAGGCAATTAAAATTAAAAATTGGTAAAGTCCCAACTCACTGATGTCTCCAATTTTTTGAATCACCTTTACTTCTTCCTCCCTCCTTCCTTTCCCCCGTCCTTTCTTTCTGTCTCTCTCTCTCTCCTCTCCCAGCTAAAACTCTCAGGCAAAAAATGTTTGAACTCCTACGTTGAAGTGTAATCCAGTCAAGAACTAAATGTTTTGTGGGAAAGGGAACTAACGTTTTATTTGACTCCTACTTTTTACCATTCATTCATTTGCAAATTTACATCTATCAAGCACCTACTGTGTGCTAGGAACCTTTTTTAGACACTAGAGATGCAGCGGTGAACCAAAGTAAGTCCGTGTTCTCACGGAGATGATGCTCTAGTGGGCACTTACATACACTGGTTCACTTATTCCTCACAATAGCCACACCTAATGATGACAACAATAATAGATAACTCCAAACAGTGTTTATCTGTGCCGGGCACTGGGCTACGTGATTTCTTTGTGTTAACTCAATTACCACAACAACCTGTGAGGTAGGGGATATGTTTTCCTCATGTCGCAGATGAGTAAACTGAGACACAGAGAGGTAAGTGATTCGCTCAAAGTTCGAAACCAGGCAGGGTGGCTCTAACTCCCAGGCTGTTAACCACAGGCTATATTGTTCCGTTTATGTTTCTTAACATCACAACTTTCAAGTGACCGAATCCTCTCTCAGATCATCTGACTCCCAAGCCCAGGGGTTTGCTCTGCACCCCACGGCCTTGTGGAATAAATGAGAATGGCTTGGAATTTTTGCAACACTTCCTCTTCCAAAGAATTCAAACTGATTTCAACGTAATTCTCAGATTTGTGATGTGAACCCTCTTGTACTGTAAATTCTCCGGCAAGGAGAAAGATAGCGCCAGGGCCCGGGTCATCTCACACTGGCCGGGGCACCCAGCAGATGGCGCTATTTTTGTGGCCACCAGCTGGCTACCCTGTGCCCCTGGGCTCACCGCCTCTGCTGAAAGCTTCCCGGCCCTCCCTCGCTCCCTCCTCTCTCCTCCTCCCCACGGAGACCCGGGCCCATGTGACCTTCAGGCGGCCAATGGGCGAGCAGAGAGGGCGAGCTGGTCCCTGTGGCCGCCATTAAAGCGAAGGGAAAACCCGTGAATTCGGATTAAAGGGGGAAAAACACCGCCCGCTGGGCCCACAAAATGGGGGAGTCTACGGCGTCCCGGAGGTGAGGCCGCAGGAGAGCGGACGCTGGTCCGGCTTGGCTCAGGGACGACACGAAGACACAGCCAGAGAATGGTCTGAGCCCGCAGACGCCGCCACCACCTCCGCCACAGAGGAGACTCTGGGCTTAAGGACATCGCCGCTGCCGGGCCGGGGGCCTCGGCTTCTCTCCCCGTTCTCGCCCTTCCCGCCCCTCTGCGGGCGCCTCTTTGCCCGGGAGAACCCTCCAGGGCTTGGGCTCTGCCCTCTCGGACTCGATTTTAATTATTTATTGTGTAATTTATTATTTTTTCTTGTGGCAGGGGCACACATCCCCTCTGTCCCCCAGAGAGGGACGCGCGTCCGCGGGCTCCGCGGCGGCCTCAGTCCGGCCGGCGGGGCGAGCGCGGCGCGGCCCTCCCGCCTCCGGCCCTCGGCCCCGGGCGGCTGGGTGCCGGCCGGGCGGCGGGGGCTGCTCGCGGCGGCGGGGGGGTGGGTGGAGAGGGCTGGCGGCCCGGCGGCCTCCTCTTCCACCGCCCCCCCCAACCACCACCCCCCCGCCCTCCCCGGTGTCTGTGTTTCTCTCTCTGGTCGGAGGCGGCGGTAATGGCGGATGGTGGGTTGTGGCGCCGGCGGCGGCTGCTGTGAGGGACGATGAGTTCCTCCTTCGTGCCGAACGGGGCCAGCCTGGAAGATTGTCACTGTAACCTCTTCTGCCTGGTGAGTGACGGGCGGGGGCCGCGGCGAGTGGGCGGTGGGGGAGGGGCCGCGAGGTGCGCCCTTGGGCCGTGGGGGAGGGGGTCCGGGTCGGATCCAGATGCCCGAGTCCCCGGGCGAGGCCCAGCCGGAGCCGGCGCCGCGGCAAGCTCGGCACCAGCCCGGAGACACGTTACACCCCCGCCGTCCTGGGCTCTGTTTTAGGAGTGTCGGCCTTTTTTCTTGTTTCCGACTCCTTTTTCCTCACCGTAGTCTTGTCTTCAACTTGGGCTCCTTATCTGGCAGGACGCTAGCATTTCCCTCTGTGTTTCTTGCTTAACTGTTGCTTTTCTCCTGTTGACCATGTACCCCCTCCTCCCACTTTCCACTGTCGCCCGTTCTCCCACTGCCTCACTCTGCTCATTTGGTTTCTCCCAGTAAACAGGACCCCGGAACTTAAGCACTCTTTTCGTTTTGCGTTTTTTTCATATGAGTCAAACTGTAGGGGGCTAGTTTCTTCCTTGGGTGACTTCAGACTCTGTGTAAAAAACAGTAAATGCCATTTCATATGTTTTCTCTTTTAAACTCTGCAAAGAGTTTGCCATTTTGACAATTTCTGGCTGTCTTGCTTTTATTAGAACGTTATGTTTGTGTGAGAGTGGAGCGGGCTGATGGAGGAGGTTCTGTGGTTCTGTACTGAATGTTTTGATATTTGTCTGTTCTGCCTGCGTATTTAGAATGTTTTGAGGAGGCTGCTCCTCCTTTTATTGAAAAGTCAGGGGAAGCTGGATGTAGGGAAGACAATTGTGTAGGTTGGCCCAGGTCTGGGAACATCCAATAAAGACTTTCAAAGTACCAACTGTTGCAAAATTCAGTCTTCAATTAGATAGTAGCTTAGCTTCATAAATGATTTAAAGTTTCGGTAACTTTCTTTTTTCGATTTCCCTGTCCTATGAGAAATATTAAGAGAGTGTGTGATAGGTAAGTGAATTGAGTGGGCGGAGCACAGCTAGTTGGCAAGTGTAAACTGCCAGTCGTGTATCAGCAGTTTCATTTTTGGCACCTTAGGCTTTGCACCTTTAAGTTATATTAAAGAGTTATTGAATTTGCTCTGATGAATTACTTTCACAATGCTAAGTAGAGCTCTTTAACGCCTTTCCCCCTTATAAAATGTTTTCTTGTACAATATCCATTAATCAGCATCTCTTCAGATGTAATAAGACAAACGGGTTTTACGTTTCTGTCTTCTTCACCTCAGTCTATTTTTGGTACTTTTAGGATCAGGTTCTTTGAAGATAAGACTAGCACAAATCTGATGGTTCTTTGTAAGCAGCTATTTGACTTTTCCTAAAAGGGATGTGTAAAGATTTAACAAGATTTTTTTCAAATGTAGTTCACATTTCATTAGAGCCATGACTTCTATAAACATGGAATGATGAATCTTTAAAAGTTAATTTTGGTATAAGTTTGACACCAAGAAACAAATGTAACCAGTTAGAGCAGAACTTAGGACAGAGAGTAAATGTTTACTCAGTGTGCAGCATTAAAGTACATGTTTATATTTAACATTGTTAAGTTTCTTTTATTTCTCCTTGGGACACATTTATTGACTTGCTATTCAGTGACATGTCAGCATTAATTTTTTAACTGTTTTTTTCCTTTAAGTTTTGGTTGCTGAATTATCAGAATAAGCTTTTTTTTTTTTTTTTTGGTCAGTCTGCTTTAATATCGTAAGCATATGTTGAAAAATTGTAATGTCTTAATGAAATAAGGGACTTTAATAGTGAGTACTTTTGATTTTGAGTGAATACGCAGTAATAAAAAAAATCATGCTTTCTTTTCTTCAGGCTGACTTGACGGGAATTAAATGGAAAAGATATGTATGGCAAGGCCCAACTTCTGCCCCCATTCTGTTTCCGGTGACAGAGGAAGACCCCATTTTGAGCAGTTTTAGTCGCTGCCTTAAGGCAGACGTACTTGGTGTTTGGCGGCGAGATCAAAGACCTGGAAGAAGAGAATTGTGGATATTTTGGTGGGGCGAAGACCCCAATTTTGCTGACCTTATTCACCATGACCTGTCAGGTGAAAGCAACTTATTTCTAACTGACGATATAGCAATGTTGTATACTTTTCTTAAAAACATTTGTATTAAAAATTAATTTTTTTGGTGGAACATTGTTGAGTATGAAACCAGATAAAAATTCAGCTTCATGTTTTAGTTCACTGGGGTTATTTTATTTTACTTAAAATTATGCATATTATGGCAGGTTTTTTAAGCCTTGAATAACTTTATTCTTTTACCACCCAGCTTTCTCATGAATTTCTGGCAGACAGGGCCCAAGGAAGGCATGTTACGTTAATTAACTTAAGAAAAATGGAATTGGGGAGCATTTCCTAACAAAGTCATAAAATACTTTGGAAGCCAAGTGTAACTCATCTTTGAGTCAGTTCTGCCACTGCTGTCTTCTGTATGAATGTGTAAACAGTTGTAGAAGGATCTAGAAATGTTGTATTGTAACTTTCATGTGTTTTTTTCCCCAAGCATATAGTTACTTTATTATTTTTATTTGTGGCTGTTACATTATTAACATATGAATGCATATGTTAATTTTCCTATTCTTGGAAAGTGATACTTTTATTTTAGATACTGTTCCATCAAAGACTGTCTTTGATATGAAACAGTGCCAACTTGTTAGCTTTTACAGTGGGACATGGAATCATAATCTGAAAAGTTAGAGAAATAATCTTATGAGCAAATCAGTAAAATGAAAGTAAAATTAAATGTAAGTTGTTTTGATGTATATTAAAATATTATGTGGGTATTTTTTTTCGATGTTTTATGTTATGTGTTTAAATATGTTTTCTCCTGAAACTTCAGTTATATAAAAAAAATTTCTTCTCTAGTTTAACTGTTTTTTAGCATATTTTCTTAAAAATGGTAATACCAACACCTTAAAATATTGATTTGAACATAATGAAAGTAATTTTGGAAGATTAGGCTTTACTTGTCAGATTTTGCTGAATGCCATTGAATACTAAGAGTTTATCAGAGTGAAAGCAATTGAAATAGTAAAGAAAAATATATTAGTAGTTGTATGTAATCATATTTACTGTTCCAAGTCTGTCCTATACTGTTTTAAACAGGTGGTGTAGCCAATGGTATTTTTATAATGTTTTAGCTTTTTTTTTTAACTTGTCATTTACTTTAGAATGTTTTTACCTAAATCAGACATATCTTAGAGAATAATAAGGTCTTTGCTGATAGAGTATATTTGTCGCGCCCTTTTGTTTGCTCCAGGGACACCGTCTGCCTCCCTTTTGGGGTAATTAGTCTGCCTCTGTCTCTCTAGCTAACCCCTTTTTCATTTCTTCCCATCTGTGGCACTCTATCCCCTTCTTTTAAGCTCCCCTGAGAAGAGAGCAGCTGGACAGTAGGGGTGGCATCAGCTGCAGGAGGCAATCCTGAGTTCCAAGTGGAGGTGTAGTAGTGAGGAAAAGGGAACCGGAATGACCCAGGTGGTAACAGAAAGCTGGTTAATTTAGTTTCAGCCTGCTCTTCACAGGCAGTGTCCTTCTGTTTGCTTCAGCACCTACCAGATCTTGTGACTGAAATATTTGTGATTATGGTGATAATGGTGCCTCTCTTGTTGGTGAGGGAAGGAGGGAGGCATTCCTTTTTGCAGATTAGAATTCTCAGTTTTTCTTATTAACTCAGTAATAAAAGTACAGAGTTGCCTTTGCTTAACCCCCTTAATCTCCTTTGTGTCATCCATAGTGTATTTTTTAAAAGTAACTTTTTGTTTTAAAATAGTTTTAGATTTACATAAAAGTTAGAGATAGTATAGAGAGTTCCTGAATAACAACCCTCACCTAATTTCTTTTATTGTTAACATCTTCCATCAAAGTGTACATTTTTCACAGCTAATGAACCAGTATTGATACATTGGTATTACTTAAAATTGATAGTTTCTTTGGTTTTCTTTTATTGTTACCTAATGTCCTTTTTCTATCCTATGATCTTATCAAAGATACCATATTACGTTTAGTTGTCATGTTTCCTTCAACTGTTCTAGACTGTGACAGTTTCTCAGACTTGCTTTATTTTTGATGATCTTGATAGTTCTGAAGAGTTCGGTCAGGTTCCATAGTGCCTTTTAAATTTCTGCCTGCCTCTTACATGTAGCACATGTTTGGGTCACCTTCCTTTCAAGATTTGCTGATATGTAGAAATAGAATGTAAACTGGTTTTATTGCTAATTGGTGAAAGTCTGTTACAGCAAACCAGATCTGATTTGATACATACTTTAACTCTCAGTTACCTGTTTTGTAGCAGTAGTCGTATTTAGTAATTTGCAAAGACTTGATGATTTTTGGGTCAGGATTTGTGCTAACTAGTACTGGCCTAACTGTTAACATTCCAGAAAGATAATTTGTTCATAATGTCCTTTGAATCCCAAAGCCAAACACTTTTTTTCTTTTACTTTTTACTCTGTTCCGTCTAAGAGAATGGATAGTTGGATCAGTATCCATATGTTTTGATAGAAAAAGAATTGGAGAACAGAACTCCTCTTTGATTACAACCTTTTAAATTTTAATTTTTTTTTAAATAAATTTATTTTATTTTAATTTATTTTTGGCTGTGTTGGGTCTTTGTTGCTGCAGGCAGGCTTTCTCTAGTTGCGGTGAGCAGGGGCTACTCTTTATTGTGGTGGCTTCTCTTGTTGCGGAGCACGTGTTCCAGGGCGCAGGCTCAGTAGTTGTGGCTCACGGAGCAACAGGCTTAGTTGCTCCGCGGCATGTGGGACCCTCCCAGACCAGGGCTCGAACCTGTGTCCTCAGCACTGGCAGGTGGATTCTTAACCGCTGTGCCACCAGGGAAGCCTTAAATTTTAATTTTTTTAAATTTAAACTTTGTAGCAGTCCTCATTCATTGGTTGTGTGATAGAGATGTAAATGTGGTGGTGGGAAAATTTTAGTTTAATTCCTCTGGTCAAAAGTCTTTATATTGGTTCTTTTAAGTGTACTGTTAGTTTGCTTCAGAGCAAAGTTGTTTCATTATTATTAGTGTGTTCTCAAAGGAGAAGAGTTTTGTGGGTATTTTTATTCTGTGCCTTACCCTTTTTTGAATTTTATTGCTGTCATCATTGGCTTTTAGTTTTTCCCTTGAAACAAAAATAAAAACAACTGCTCCCTCTCTGAGGTTTGCATCTTAAAAAGAAAATCATAGTAGCTAGAATGTGATAAGACTCTTTGAGAAAACTGATACCTTGAGAACTGAAAAAACAGAATCAGTCCGGGCTAAAAATATTTATTTTTCCTGGCTCCTGTGGTATATATATGGGATTTCAGCAACATGTCCAAATACTTTTCATTATAACAGAATTTCATTGTAAATAGTGTCAAACTAAACAGGCCGTTGTTTAGTCTTAGAATTTAATTTTGGATGCTTTTACTGAAGGATTTTTTTTTTTTAATTTATTTTTGGATGCATTGGGTCTTTGTTGCTGTGCACGGGCTTTCTCTAGTTGCGGAGAGAGGGGGCTACTCTTCGTTGCTGTGCGTAGGCTTCTCATTGCGGTGGCTTCTCTTGTTGCTCTAGAGCACAGGCTCAGTAGTTGTGGCTCACGGGCTTTGTTGCTCTGCGGCATGTGGGATCTTCCCGGACCAGGGCTCGAACCCATGTCCCCTGCATTGGCAGGTGGATTCTTAACCACTGCGCCACCAGGGAAGCCCTGAAGGGTATTAATTACAGTGGAATTTAACCTTAAGTGGCAGCTTTAACAAGGTTGACAAATAGGTAAATAGCAGCCAAATATAGGAGTTTAGTGTCAGCCAAACTAAAAAATTGTTTTGTTCCCCAGGTAGCCGAAGAGAGTTAATTCATTTCTGTCTTCTATTCCATAATTTACTTGTGACCCAACTTTTTATGTTTGCTAATCTCTAGGGACAACTTTGTTTGCCATGCTTTTTTGTGTACTATCAGTTTTGAGCAGGAAAGTGTGTCTTTTAAATCTTCAAATGAAAGGTAAGCATATTAGGCTTCTTTTAAACCAAAATTTTTCAGGTTTTGCTGATCAGTAATGCTGCCAGTTTAAGGCTGTCAGTAATATTTGTTGAATGAATAGCTTATGAATGGGCAATTGTTGTTCAAGACAGACACTGAGCTACACATTGAAACATTTCTCTTTATATACACAGTATTTTCTACAGTGATCATTTTTGGCCCATTTATTATTCATTAGTGCATGTTGCATTTTAATAGTTTGGCAGACTTACTTAGGAAAAGATTCCTTTTTTACTGGCTTACCGCCGTGGAGATATTTAAAGATGTCAGTTTTGAGAAAACTGAGTACAAGTGCTAGGTATATCAACTTTTTTTTTTTTTCCCCCCACTCATGGAAAATTATTCTGATGACCTATCACATACTTTTGCATCACTATAATATGTATCCTCAGAAAAATTTTTTTTATGGAAATCAAATTTAGCATTTGAACTTATGCATTGTTTTCTTCAAATACTTTGTAAAATTTTTTCAAGTAATGACAATTAAGAGTTCAAATGCTAAGGGTAATGGAACAGTACTAAAAACACAGAATTGAAACTGTTTTCTCTGGGGATACAGATACAAGAAGAGGAAAACATTTATTTAAATATATTAAGCAGACTTTTTCCAGTAGGCTATGGTTGATTGAGTTCAAAAGAGCTAGGTAAAGATTTGCTATGTGTTCCTTCTCCCTCCCTTTTCTGTTATAATACTGGTGTTGAGATTCAAGGACTTATTTTAATTAATGTAAGAGGTGCATATCACTATGTCTTGGGTGGCTTAGTTGTACCATTTCACTCTTTTTTTTAATATTTATTGATTTATTTATTTGGCTGTGCTGGGTCTTAGTTGTGGTATGCGGGATCTTTAGTTGTGGCATGCGGGATCTTTAGTTGTGGCATGAGGGGATCTTTTATTCATTTTTAAATTTTATTTATTTTATTTTTGGCTGCGTTGGGTCTTCGCTGCTGCCCTCGAGCTTTCTCTAGTTGCAGCGAGCGGGGGCTACTCTTCGTTGCAGTACAAGGGCTTCTCACTGCGGTGGCTTCTCTTGTTGCGGAGCACAGGCCCTAGGCTTGTGGGCTTCAGTAGTTGCGGCTCGCAGGCTCTAGAGCGTAGGCTCATTAGTTGCTTAGTTGCTTCCCGATATGTGGGATCTTCCTGGACCAGGGATCAAACCCGTGTCCCCTGCGTTGGCAGGCAGATTCTTAACCACTTGCACCATCAGGGAAGCTCTGAGAGAATTGTTTAGTTGCAGCATGTGGGCTCCTTTAGTTGCGGCATGTGGGATCTAGTTCTAGTTCCCTGACCAGAGATCGAACCCGGGCCCCCTGCATTGGAGCGCGGAGGCTTAATCCCACCATTTCACTTTTTATATCTCTGAATACAACATGTAGAAGTACTTTTATTATGGTTATAATATCAAAATAGAAGCTTGGCTCAGTAGACTTCTTGTTGCTAAGTGACACCCCCCCCCAAAAAAAACCCTTCAAGCTTTTCACTGAATGTTATTAGGAATTATTCTTATTATTTCCTCAGCAGTGAAAAATGAAATTATGTTACTTTTGTGATGGTTGCTTAGTTACCAACCATATAGGTGAAGATATACTCAAGATATTTGTTGGCCTTAGAAAATCCTAACAAGTGGTCTGTTTGTTTTATGCGTAACTCCCATTTAGTGTTAATGAGCATTGTGGGCATTTGAGGGTATAATGTAAAATGAGTAGTAAGTTTACCTGAGTTTCTCTAGACAAAAAAATTTAGAGCAATGAGGGAGAAATGCTTGAATATTAATACCGGTTAATTTTCTAAACTATATATTCTTAAACTATTTAAGTACAGGTTTAACTGAAATAGATTTTTAAAAATAAAACCATAAAATATTCAGAATTTTATGTGAAAATTTATATAAATTGTATTTATGTAATACAATCGTATTACTTACTATTCTAAAGATTTTTAATTTACTCTTTTGGGGAAGAAGGCAAATTCAGTCTCAAGTTTTCAGTGAATAATTTTCTGATATTTGAAGTTTATAGTGACTGTACAACTTTGAAATGTAATGGTAAACTGTGTGTCTTGGTTCTTTGTTGGTTTAAAACTTAGAAGTAGTCAGAAAAAAGATTTTGGTAGGGGCTACTTACGTATGACAAATATTACTCCATTGTGCTTCCTAGAAGGTAAGGATTTTTGAGGTAAAAGGCAATAAAAGTAAAAGTACACTAAATAGGTTATGAAGAAGTGAAGAATTCGGCATAATTCTCTTGGAATTAAGAATATGTGTACTTTTAGTAATCATAAATCACATAACTTTAGATAAATCTCTTAATGTTGTAGGTATTTAATTTTGAAATAATAGAACCTGATTAGGCTGAAAGCAGATTGCAAAAGATTCACTTTTTTTTCTCTCAGCAACTCACAAATATGCTTGTGACCTTCTAAATAAAGTGAAATCACTATGTGCCACTTCCCTTTTCTTCTAGCCTGTTTTCTTTAATAAAGTGAAACTTGTAAAATTTTGGCTTTAAATGGAAGTAGATAAGGATGTCTGTAATATAGTAGAATGTGAAGACCTTTCTCTGTTTATTATTAATGATTTAAAAATTATTTCAACTCTCAAGTATTGTCATTTTCTAAAGCTTACCTCATTTTTTAAGAGCTTACCTTTTTTGAAAAAATACAATTAGTTTATTTGAAAGACTTCAACTATAATTTAGGAAACACTTTAAAGAGCAACATAAAATCAACATTAACCTTTGTAGTGGCACAAATTTCTAGTGCAGTTAAAGTCCACTGTCATGCTTTTGAGTTAATGTTTATTCTGCCCATTTGTTTTGTAAGTTATGAATATAAACCATGTGTCACTCTTAATATGTGTCTCTGCTTTTATTCAAAAGCATCTTAGTTTATTATTTTTCTATTGGAATGTTACATTTTTAGTGTTTAATAAAGAAAGATTATTTTTACTTAAATTGAAAGAAGACCCATATTTATAAAATGTTTATAAAGTTATAGAAGTTATAGAAGGATACTAAATTATATTTGAAATAGCAGTTTAAAATATTACAAAAGTTAAAATGCTGACGGTAGTAGCTATCATTTATAGTAGGATTCCTTGGATACTTTGTTATAGGTATGAGATGGATAGAGAGTAAAAAGCTTTTTTTTCTGAACTACATCCATACTTATATCAAAATGACTGCATTTCTTTTTACGCGCGCGGTACGCGGGCCTCTCACTGTTGTGGCCTCTCCCGTTGCTGAGCGCAGGCTCAGCGGCCACGGCTCACGGGCCTAGCCACTCCGCGGCATGTGGGATCTTCCTGCACCGGGGCACGAACCCACGTCCCCTGCATCGGCAGGCGGACTCTCAACCACTGCACCACCAGGGAAACCCTGACTGCATTTTTTTTGTTGTTGTTTTTTTTGTTTTGGTAACTTCACTTGGGTGGTTAATAGATTTGCTGGAAAAATTGAGGCTGTATAGTTAGTGAAGATTGCTATAACTTTGTATCAGATGTGCCATTTAAAATTTGTCTTTGAATTTTTAAGTTTCTCCCCCCAAGTAGAGAATCCTATACTGAATAGTGAACATGGGAATCATTAGGTTGTAATGAGACCTAAGGTGGCTGATAATGCACTGCTTGTTGGGCTCTTTGCCAAAAGCCTCCTTTTTATCCATCACTTATTTTTATAGTTGAGTCATGGATTAGAATGCTGATGGACATAAAATATTTTGAGTTTAATTATTAACTGTCTAGTTTTTTTGGCAAGGTCCATTTTGTAAAGTAACTAACAAGTGAGCCAGCTTAGAAATTGGCATCTTAGGTGTAGAATGTGTATTATTTCCCTTGGTTATACAAATGTCCTTTACATTTATACAGAAACCAAATCAGTCTGTTTGCAGTATATCGTTGCCTTTTTATATGGTGGAAAAATAATTTTCTGGTAATTTAATAGAATACATGGCACTTTGGCCTTTTATTCTCTATGGAGTAGCTTTGAAACCTGATATTTTAATGTCTAGAGAGATACCAAAGTGATTGTAGCTCACTATTCTGAGGTGAAGTAGGGTTTATGAATTTAGGGGTTAAACTATCACACTTTTTACTTAGCTCTAAGTAGATATAGTGCCACAGTGTTACCTTTTGTTTCTTTCATTTCTTTTATAGAAGAGGAAGATGGAGTGTGGGAGAATGGACTTTCCTATGAATGCCGTACTTTGCTTTTCAAAGCAGTTCATAATCTGTTGGAACGGTGTTTAATGAACCGGAACTTTGTACGTATTGGCAAGTGGTTTGTAAAGCCTTATGAAAAAGATGAAAAACCTATAAATAAAAGGTAAGCTATCTTATTTAAACTCTTACTTGATATTTCTTTAGGCTTGTTAATTTTAATGACTTTATAGAAAATGTGTGATAAATTAATATCTTGCAGACAGGAGGTTAAGTTTGGCAAAGTACTATAAGTATTTAGTTTTCTTGGACCCCTTCATTCTTTCTTTTACACATTTGAATAATTTTCTTGCAGTGAGGTTAGGCTGTGTGTCAATGCAGTGGCCTAAGTTTTGTTCTGGGATGGTAGAAAAAATGTGGGATGAAAAGCAGAGACTTATGCATTGAAGTATACTTTTTTTTTTTTTTTTTGGCGGTACGCGGGCCTCTCACTGTTGTGGCCTCTCCCGTTGCGGAGCACAGGCTCCGGACGCACAGGCTCAGCGGCCATGGCTCACGGGCCCAGCCGCTCCGTGGCATGTGGGATCTTCCCAGACCGGGGCACAAACCCGTGTCCCCTGCATCGGCAGGCGGACTCTCAACCACGGCTCCACCAGGGAAGCCCTGAAGTATACTTCTTTAGTACTAGTGGAAATACAGTCATGGTACTCCGTTAAAATTAAGCAGTATTAATATTTGTTTTTAGATGGTGATCTGTAGTCATGTTTTGGGTTGAGGTAATCCTTCTCATTCTCAATCCTCTGTTTTTGCTCTAATTAAAGTAATTTAAATCTGTAATTTTCTATATAAGACATGTTTACTTTTGGGGTGTTTTTCAATTTTCTTCAACTTTGAATTAGGCAAATTTAGGACACTTAATTTGTAGGATAATTACAGATGCACAGAAGACTTTAAGACCTGTAGTCTTAAAAGCTTTAGGTTACTACAGTTCTCTGATTTAAATAATATAAGGCACGACCTGTTAGAAGATTTAGTCCCAAGCAGTTGTTGAATTAGTGAGACTTGAAGAGAGATGAAACAGTGGTGAGTAAGATGGGATGTGGGAAAAAGAGAAAATGAAGGAAATTTATTAGTGTTCCCTAAATGATGTGAGGATATGAAGTATTGGTTGTGACTGTAATCATTGTTGAGATGTCAGTTTTTTACATCACGTGCACATCTATTTTCATGCGCACCCGAAATTTTTTCAGACTTCTCTTATTAGTTTCAGTGAAATGGATGACCAGGTAAGCCTGGAGAAATCAAGACTCTTTTCAGTTTTTTCTCTCTGAAAATTAAAATAAACCTTTATTGTCAACAGAATAATTAATCGTACAAGTTAGGAGTGCATTCAGTTGCAAATGACAGAAAACCTAACTACCTGGCTTATGTAGGAATTGAATTTTCTCAATAGCAAGGAGTCTGCAGGTAGATAATCTGTTCAATAACGTCATCAAAAACTAAGGTTCCTTCGAGTTTTCTGCTCTTTCATCTTTAGCCTTTGGGTTTTATCGTCATGGCCCCAGTAAGTGTTGCATCTCCAAACCTCACTCACAGTGGATTCCAGGCAGGAAGAGGAAGGGAGAGAGGAAGTGAGAAGTGATGACCCTTGGATCAGAAAGTAGATTCTTTTCTGGAAACTTTAGCTGACGTTTAATTGGCTGTACTACTGAGAGAAATATTTTTTTATATGGGAACATTGCCACTCTGAGTAAAATAAGGCTGTGATTAGTAAGAAATGGAGAATAGATACTAGGTAGGCAGTTAATTAGAGGAAGGGGAATAAGTATCAGGTAGGCAATTAGCATTGTTCACTGTATATATTTATATAGTTTTAAGAAGTCAAGCCGATTACCAAGATTTAAAATGAAATGCTATAATCCTGAGCCCAGCTACTAGATGTGCTCCTCAGAGGCAGTCCCTTTTAATTCTTTTAACTGTCTTTTAATTTATGTATTTAAAAACTTATAAGCAAATACTGTGCTGATTCCTGAGTTTTCTGTTATTTCAGTTATTCAGGATTTAATCTATTGACTTTCTATTAATGGTTTAGCTATCTAACTACCCCAGATGCTTAGACATCGGCATACCTATATACTCTGTTCCCTCTTCCCTTCTCTTTTTTCCCAATATAGTTTTGAGATTTGGTAAAAACAATACCTATTGTTTCTATTACTATAATTTTATAAATATTATTTTCAGTGAGCCATTTGGTATATTAAGATTACATTCCATTTCCTCTCTATAATTTTGTTTTCCCCAGTGTTACTGATTATCTCTTTTTTCACTTAATTATCTATGCCAGGGGCTGGTAAACTACCACCCCACAGGGCAAATATAGCCTGCCACCTGGTTCTGTAAATAAAATTTTTATTGTAACACAGCCCTGTTCCTTCATTTGGATTATTTTATGTCTGCTTTCACACTACAGCAGAATTGAATAGTTGTGACAAGAGACAGATGACTCCACAAAGCCTAAAATATTTAGCCTAAAATATTTCTCTGGCTCTTTACAGATAAAGTTTGCTGAACCCTGATCTATGTACTTATTGGTAATTTGCCCCTAGGCTATGTACCAGAAGTATAAAGTCCAGTTTGGACTTCTTGTTCTATAAGGCCTGTTTCACAGCAGTCATCTTGGGAATTCTCGTCGCCTTTTTGTCTGTGTTGGATCCCTTATTTTCTGGATCTCATGTTTTCTTTTTTTGTCTTACTGTTTTGGTAGTGCCCATCTACCTGTAGTTTCCTGAAGTACATAAGAAGTAATATTTTTGAGCTCCTGAATGTCTGAATTACCTCCTTTTCTACTCTTAAGACTTTTGGGCACTAAAATGCTGACTGGAAGTCCTGTGTATGTGAATAGCTCTGAAGTTGCAGGCTTTAGTATGGTGATTGGTCAGGAACCTGGCCATTTTTATTTAGAACTCTGTTGTTATTATAGTAACCACCAGCCAGTTGTAGCTATTTAAATTTCAATTAATTGAAAAAATAAAAATTCAGTTCCTCAGTTGTGCAGACCACATTTCAAATGCTCTTATGACTGCTGGCTATTGTATTAGGTAGTGTAGGTAGAGAATATTTCTATCATTGCAGAAAGTTCTTTTGGATGGTATTGCTTCCACCAGAGCCTTTACACTTATAATTAAAATAATACCTTAGGAGCATCACTAAAGAAGTCAGTCAAGGTTTTTTTGTTTTATTTTTGGCAGTAAATGAAAGACTATACTTTAAATTTTACCATAAAGCTATGTTTATCTTCTGCCACACCTGTGGCTTTTACACAGTCTCTTTATCTCCATTTTCATTAAATATAAGCACCACAAGATTTAAGGTGGCATATTAGTAGCCATTTTATATAGCTTTAGGATGTCCTTTGGTTGGGTTCCTCAATACCTCTGAAAACCTGAACTTCTAGGGAAGCTAAGAGCTGTCACTGTTATGTTTTCTAAGGACTCAGTTCCTTTCTTCTTGTCTTCTAAGGTAGCACTGTCTAATAGAAGTATAATGTGAGTCGAAATATAATGTGAGTCGCATATGTGGTTTTTTTTTTTTTTTTTTTTGCGGTACGCGGGCCTCTCACTGCTGTGGCCTCTCCCGTTGCGGAGCACAGGCTCCAGACACGCAGGCTCAGAAGCCATGGCTCACGGGCCTAGCCGCTCTGCGGCATATGGGATCTTCCCAGACCAGGTAATGAACCCATGTCCCCTGCATCGGCAGGCGGACTCTCAACCACTGCGCCACTAGGGAAGCCCGCATATGTGTTTTGAAATCTGGTAGTAGGCACATTAAAGAAAGTTTTTAAAAAAGTGAAAGTAATTTAAATATATTTAATCTAGTATATCTATTTCAGCATGTAATTACATATAAAGATGATATGAGCGAGGTATTTTCTTTTTTTTCTTTTCTTTTTTAACTAAGTCTTTGAAATCTAATATGCATTCTGTACTTAGAGTACACCTCGGCGTTGTCTGGTCACATTTACAAGTGCTGAATAGTCATTTGTATATTGGTTTGCATTAACAGCGCAGTTCTAGGGCTTGAAGCCCAATCGGGCTTGGTAGTGCTTATTGGTAAAAGATCTCTTCTGTCTGGCTTATGAACCCTCTTGGAATTGTATGCTAAATTGTGATTGTACTCTAGCATCTCAAAGGTAGGGGAAACTTCCATCTTATGTCAAGGTATCCACCGTTTGCCAAGTTGGGCATAGTTACTGTCTTGTTTTTCCTCCTTTTAGCCTGTCTGTGCTAGTCTATTATTAATGTCTGTCATCAGGATTATTATGCATCCTATTTCTGAAGTCTTAAGTGATGATATATAATAGTACTTATGACCCATGAAATTTCTCTGTGATGCTTGAGTCATTAGGATTTGCATGGTCAGTTTTCCACATTCTCATGCTTTCCAGAAACATTAATGAGAAAAAAAATGAAGTGCTAAGAAAGACTTTTTTTCCTCCCCATTAAGCTTTTCTTACTATCATTTCTTACTATGATTCTTAGCGATTCATACAAATCTGTCTTTTTCAACTGTTGGTTTTAGATATGAACCATAATAGAGAAATTTTTTTTCTGAAGGGGAGAAGGGAATGAGCATAACTGGCCAAGCAGTGTTTGAAATCAGGGCTTAATATGTATTAAATCAATTCTCAAATCAGACCTATTACTCCAGTTTTACAGTTGATAAATCTGAAGCATAGGGAGGTTAAGGAACTTGTCCAAGGTCATATTTCTTGCAGGTATTGGAGCTGGATTATAGGGCATGAAAAATATGAGACAGATTGTGGACCCTGTGGACCACTATATCTCCTGTACCTACATCTTTTTAAAGTTATTGGAAATAGTAAAACAGAAGACTTAAAAATTTAAAATATTAGGGAGATACGGTATTTCCTGAACACTTGAAGTTGTAAACCAGAATAATATGTCATTGCTTTCTAAGTATTCTTTACTGTATGATGTAAGTATTGTGTTCACTGAGTGAGCAGAAGTATGTACAAAATCACAGATAAGGTGTTTTATTCTGGATTTTAATATAGATCTTTTGTTCATTGAGATATGGTAAGGATACCTGATATTGAAATTACACTTATAAATTCAAGAAATTTAAAAAGTGACTGAGGGGGCTTCCCTCATGGTGCAGTGGTTGAGAATCTGCCTGCCAATTCAGGGGACACGGGTTTCATCCCTGGTCCGGGAAAATCCCACATACCGCAGAGCCACTAAGCCCGTGCGTCACAACTACTGAGCCTGTGCTCTAGAGCCCGCGAGCCATAACTACTGAGCCTTCATGCTGCAACGAGTGAAGCCCGTGTGACTAGAGCCTGTGCTCCACAGCAAGAGAAGCCACCACAGTGAGAAGCCAGTGCACTACAACAAAGAGTAGCCCCCACTCACTGCAACTAGAGAAAGCCCCGCGTGCAGCAACGAAGACCCAATGCAGCCAAAAATAAATAAATATATATATATTAAAAAAAAAAAGAACTTTAAAAAAAAATTACTCTGAGGGCTACAGAAATACAGATTAATGCAGTGGTCCCCAAACTTGTCCGGATGTGGAATCACCTTGAGAGATTAAAAAAATAACCTGTGTATTAACCTGGGAGTGTGGTCTGGGCTTTGGAATTTTTAAAAGATCTCTGTGTGATTCTAATGAAAGACAGGTTTGAAAACTATTGAATTGATGGAATAAAGATCTAGGAATTAGGATGACTAGGATTTTTTTTGGGGGGGATGTTAATTATTTCAAATAATGTTAAAATGGATGATTGTGAAAGAGTTGTGCATAATTTTTAAAGTATCACCATAACGTGTTGCTATTAGATAACACAACATAAATAGAAATACAGGACCAATTACATAAATTTTATCAATCCAATGATAGAATAGGATTCTTTTTTTTTTCATTGTGGTAAAATATACATAACAAAATTTACCATTTTAGCCATTTTTCAAGTGTATGGTTCCGTGGCATTAAGTATATTCACATTGTCGTGCAGCCATCACATTATCTATCTCCAGAACTTTTTCATCATCCTAAACTGAGAATCTGCCCATTAAATGATAACTCCCTGTTTTCTCCCCCTCCCAGCCCCTGGTAACCACCATTTTGCTTTCTGTCTCTATGAATTTGACTGTTCTAAGTACCTTACACAAGTGGAATCATATAGTATTTGTCTTTTTGTGTCTGGCTTATTTCACTTAGCATAATGTCCTCAAGGTTCTCATCTAGGTTGCAGCATGCATTTTCATTTCTTTTTAAGGCTGAATAATTTTCCGTTGTATTTTTATACCACATCTTGTTTATCCATTCACCTGGCATCTGACATTTGGGTTGTTTCCACTTTTTGTCTATTGTGAATAACACTGCTGTAGATAGTGTACAAATATCTGCTTTCAGTTCTTTTGGGAATATACATAGAAGTGGAATTGCGAGATCATACAGTAGTTCTATCTTTATTTATTTTTTGAGGAATCGCTGAAGTCTTTTCCACATTGGCTGTACCGTTTTATATTCCTACGAGCAGTGCAGGAGGATTCCAATTTCTCCACATCCTCACCAACACTTCCTTTCTTTTTAAAAAAGTAGTAGCCATCCTTAGGGGTGTGAAGGGGTTATCTCATTGTCGTTTTGATTTGCATTTTCTAAATGATTAATGATGTTGAGCATCTTTTCACATGTTCGGTGGCTATTTATGTATCTTTGGAGAAATGTCTCTTCAAGTCTTTTATCCATTTTTAATTGGTTGTTAGGATGACTAGAATTTTAAGTCAACATTCCCTTTAACTAGGTTTATGATTTTAAGACAAGTCACTTAACTTCATTGTGCCTTGAATTCCCTACTAGCAAAATGGGATGTCATCTTTCTGTAACTACCTAACAGAAGTACTAAAAATAGATTAGATATAGTACCTCCTAAAGCAGTATAAATAACTGTTATATTATTAGAACAGCTAACTTTATTAGCATATTTTCATTTTCTGTCTTAGAATAAAGAATCTTTTGTTTAATTTCAGTACTTAAGGAACATTTTTCTACAATAGAAGATTATCTGTTGAGGTTTCATCTGTAAAATTCTGCCTCACTCATGCCTTTTTGTTTTGGTTATTATAGTAAAAGCTCCTGGAGAGCAGTTTTACTGTATACAATACTTTATAGTAGCCTAACGGTACCTTGGAGTCTCATTGTAGTTGCACATATTTGTTTTAACTCCACTTTTCTAAGTGCTAAGTACCAAAAATTAGGTGATGTTATAAAATGATCTCTCTCCTTGAAAGACAAGACATTGTGAATTTAGTATGGCAGTATTATCTAACATTCGCTTTGGCCTATAATATTTTCTGACTAGATTACCTTTAATATAGACATACTTTGGAGATATTGCAGGTTCTTTTCCAGACTACCACAGTACAGCACATATAATAAATCGAGTCACAAGAATTTATTTGGTTTCCAGGGCATTTAAAAGTTACGTTTACACTAACTGTAGTCTATTAAGTGTGCAGTAGCATTATGTCTAAAAAAACAGTGTATATAACTTAATTAAAAATACTTTATTTAGAAAATACTAAACATCATCTGAACTTTCAGCAAGTCGTAATTTTTTTGCAATAGTAACATCAGAGATCACTTATCACAGATCACCATAACGAGTATAATAATGAAAAAGTTGGAAATGTGAGAATTACCAAAATGTGACACAGAAATATGAAGTGAACATACGCTTGAAAAAATGGTGCTGACAGACTTGCTCGATGCAGGGTTATCATACACCTTCAGTTTGTAAAGCACTCAATTATCTGTGAAGTACAATAAAGCAAGGTATACCTCTGTAAGAATTTCAGAAATTTTATCCCATATTTAGAATGTTTAGTTTTTTCCTCCTATATCATGCACAAACTTGGCTTATTTTCAACCATTTTATAACTAGATCAGACTGTATTGGAAACATATGCTAGCAGTATAGGAGGTGATGTTTTTTTTAAAATAGGTAACTGAAAGTGAGAGCTTGCTGTTAAGTAGGGCAGTGCAGATAAACAGTGGGAGCAGAGAGATGATTCTCTTTTAGTGTTTTATGTATGAAATGAAACAGTTGAAAGCTGTATTTTTTTTTTTTAGACTTTTTTTTGATGTGGACCTTTTTTTTAAAAAAAATAAATTTATTTATTTGTTTGTCTGCTTTGGGTCTTCGTTGCTGTGTGCGGGCTTTCTCTAGTTGCGGCAAGCGGGGGCTACTTTTTGTCGTGGTGTGCAGACTTCTTGTTGCGGTGGCTTCTCTTTATTGTGGAGCACAGTCTCTAGGCATGCGGGCTGCAGTAGTTGTGGCACGCGGGCTCAGCAGTCGTGGCTTGCGGGCTCTAGAGCGCAGGCTCAGTAGTTGTGTGGCACACGGGCTTAGTTGCTCTGCAGCATGTGGGATCTTCCTGGGCCAGGGCTCGAACACGTGTCCCCTCCATTGGCAGGCGAATTCTTAACCACTGCGCCACCAGGGAAGTCAGATGTGGACCATTTTTAAAGTCTTTATCGAATTTGTTATAATATATTTTTTTTTATGTTTTGGTTTTTTGGCCATGAGGCATGTGGGATCTTAGCTCCCTGACCAGGGATCGAACCCACACCCCCTGCACTGGAAGGCAAAGTCTTAACCACTGGACCCCCAGGGAAGTCCCGAAAGCTGTATTTTTAAGAACTCTAGTTCACTAATTAAGTATGAGGATATAAAGTTCAGGTCTCCTAGCCTCTTTGTCTTTAAGGATAAAGAACATGAGACTGTTTTAGGTTGTTGCATAAACTTACAGATGTTCTTGGAAGTATTTGCAATTTAGATTTGGGAATTTGCTGTTGAGTTACTGAGTAAGCACACAGCAGTCATAATCATTTGTATATAGAGCATACTTACTTGATCCCTAAAACTAATCAAATTACAATTTCTCTGTGTTTCGATTATTATTGCTTGAGTCATTTCCTTAATAAATGTTTTCCTTGACATAAAGTATTTTTAGTAATTTCCCTTTATACTCTTAAATTTTGCTCCTACCAAGAAATTTGTCTTTTAATGTTACCTGAAAAATATGTAAAAAGCTTGTAATGTTAAAAAATATATATTCGTTCTAACCAGTTTAATATGAAATTTTCTTAACTTTTTTAGAGTGTTGTGTTTTTGTTTTTGTTTTGCGGTATGCGGGCCTCCCACTGCTGTGACCTCTCCCACTGCAGAGCACAGGCTCTGGACGCGCAGGCCCAGTGGCCATGGCTCATGGGCCCAGCCGCTCCGCGGCATGTGGGATCCTCCCAGACCAGGGCACGAACCCGCGGACCCTCAACCACTGCGCCACCAGGGAAGCCCTAGCGTGTTGTCTTTTAAATTCTCATATCCTTTTTGCTGTTTAGAGAGAGATGCTTTGAAAATTGATTTCTGCCTGTTTTATGTCAATACACATAATGGGCATTTCCCTCTCAAAAGTTAAACACTAGTGTTTGCTAAGATAAAAATACTATCTAGAAATTGTTATGTATTTATACATTCTGTAACTCAACCTTAACAGTTACAGAAGAATTCTATCAGAAGACACTCGAAAGAAAAGCACAAATATCGCTTCATAGGCATTCCCACATTTAGTAATGAGATTAGTTGCATATATGTTTGTTTACTTTAGGTGCATTCTTTGGGGAAAATAAATGTATGAGACTTATGAGTAATTTTTAAAAATTCTAATGTTTCAACTGGTATCAAGAGTAATGTTTGGTATTAACAAAAGGTACGAGAGTCACACTCTTGATTTAGTGTTTTTCTTGAGCTGTGTTACAACATAGGCCACACCATCGCTTTGTTGAGAAACTTTTTTTTTTCCAGCCCTACAGTTTTTGGGCTGTTTATATTTCCTTAAATTATGGTTGCAAACCAGCAAGTTGTTTTCTGAGTTCTTCTCTTTCTTTTAGTAGTTTGTCAAGTGTAACTGGTAACAGTCAAACTACATTTTCACTTGATGTGTTTCCCCAATTCTGTAAGTTCATTTAGGCATGTTTTCTGCGTTCCAGATTATTTCAGGCAACAGTTTTCTGAAGTATTTATCCATTACGTAACATGGGTTACCATTTTCCTCACTGTTTTTCAGTGTTTTATATTCCTTGCTACCAGTCCTCTGATTGCAAAACTAATGCCACATATTTAGGTTTTTGTCATGGTAGTCCCTCACCTTTGGTGCCAGTTTCTGTATCAGCTATTGCTGTGTAACAAACTACCCCAAAACATAGGGGTTTAAAACCACAGTTATGTATTCTCACTAATGTACCTACAGGTTAGCCAGGGGTTAGCCAATCTAGTCACACTATAAACCATAGTGTGGGTAGAAGTGTATTCTGTATGATTCTCATCCTATTTAGACCAGTGAGCCAGTCAAGGCATGTTCTTATGGCAATTAAAGAAGCACCAGAGGGCAAGCTAAATTGCATAAGCATATTTCAAGCTTCTGCTTGGCCAAAGCAAGTCACAAAGTGAACCTAAGTCAAAGGTTGGGGAAGTATATTTCACTTCTAATAAGAGGGACTACAAAGTCTGGATAAAGGGAGGGATGAACAAAACATGACGAAGCTACAGTAATCAAAACAGTGTGGTACTGTCATAAAGACAGACATGTAAACCAGTGGAAGAGAATAGAAAGTTCAGAAGTAAATTCTTGTGTACGTATTCAAATAATCTTTGACAAGGGTGCCAGGACCACTCAATGGGGAAAGGATATTCTCTTCAACAAATGGTATTGGGAAAACAGGGTATCCACATGTAAAAGAAAGAAGTTGGACCCTTATATACAAAAAATAACTTAAAATGGATTAAAAACGTAAGACCTATAGCTATAAAACTGCTAGGAAAAAACATAGTGGAAAAGCTTCATGCCACTGGATTTGGCAATGATTTTGTGGTTATGACACCAAAAACATAGGCAGCAGAAGCAAAAATAGACAAGTGGGACTATATCAAGCCTAAATACCTTTGTGCGTCAAAGGACATAATCAACAGGGAAAAGGCAGTTTATGGAATGGGAGAGAATATTTGCAAGTCATGTATCTGATAAGGTGTTAATATCCAGCATTATAAAGAACTCCTACAACTCCACAAAATATCAAATAACCCAATCTAAAAATGGGCAAAAGACTTAAGTAGACATTTCTTCAAAGCATGACATATACAAATGGCCAATAAGCATATGAAAGATGTTCAGCATCACTAATCAGAGAAATATAAATCCAAACCACAGTGAGATACCACCTCACATATGTTAGGATGGCTACTATGGCGAAAATAAAGAATAACAAATGTTAGTGAGGGCAGAGAAATTGGAACCCATGTGCACAGTTAGTGGGATTGTAAAATGGTGCAGTCACTATGGAAAATGATGTGGAGGTTCCTCCAAAAATTGAAAACGAAACTACCATATGATCCTACTACTACTTCTGAGTGTGTAACCAAAAGAAGCAATCCTACTTCTGAATGTGTATCCAAAAGAATCTAAAGCAGGATTTTGAAGAGATACTTGCACACCCATGTTCATAGCAGCATTATTCCTAATAGCCAAGAGGTAGAACCAACCCAAATATCCATTGATGGATGATGGCTAAGCAAAATGTGTTATATGCATAAAATGAATTATTATTCATCCTTAAAAGGAAAGAAATCCTGTTACGTGCTACACCATGGATGAACCTTGAGGACATTATGCCAAGTGAAATAAGCCAGTCACAAAAAGACATACTGTATGATCCTACTTATGCGAGGTATCTAAAGTAGTCAAGTTCATAGAAGCAGAAAGTAGAATGGTGCTTTTAAGGGGCTGGTGCGGGGGGAGTAGAAAGGGGAATTGTTGTTTAATGAGTGTAGTTTCAGATTTGCAAGATGATAAAGTTTTGAAGATCTGTTTTACAACAGTATGCATATACTTAACACTACTGACTGGTACACTTAAAATTGGTTAAGGTTGTACATGTTATGTTCTGTTTTTCTACAGTGATTAAAAAAATGAGAGAGGGTTGAAGAATTGGGACCAATAACTCTATCTTCCACAGATACTAAAGTTAAGATTCCTTTTATCAAGGAATTTACAACCTGGCAGGGAGTTAAACTAGTAAATAATAGTAATTCTATGATAAATATTATTATAAGCATAGAATATTATGGGAGCACAGAAATCATGCTTAAAGGAGTCTTAAGGAATGATTAAGAAATGGAGAGAAATTTGTGGTAAACAAAGGGGTAGTTCTTGGTGGATTAAGTATCTGTCTAGAGAGTTTGGCAAGGATCAGATTGTGAAGGGTCTAAAGGGCTGTGCTAAGGTTTTAGGGGTTTTTTGACTTAGTCCTGAAGGCATTGGGGAGCTGTTGATTTTGAGCCTCCCAGTTACATGATTAGAATTAATTTTTAGATATCTGGCAGTGGTGTAAAGAAAGATAAATTAGAGATTTTAACAGCTACTCAGACCTTAAGGAGGCAAAAACCAAAAAATAATAAATTATTTAAGAAGTAGAATCACTAGCAATTGGTGATAAATTAGCTGAACGTAGGGAGTTTCAGGAAAGTGAAAAATTTGGGATGATTTATATTTCTGGCTTGTACAACTATATACAGATATAGACTTGATAAGAAAAGGAATATGTTTGGGTAGAAATAATAGGTGGTTCAGATGTGGACTTTACAGTATTTAGTACTGTGTGCCAAGGACCTATTCTAGATGCTGGGGATACAACATTGAACAAAGGAAACAGATTCCTCCTCCAATAGCACTTGCAATCTTGGTGACTATAAGAAATAAACAAACTGTATAATATGTTAGATTGTGATTATTTTTTTAAGCCAAAACAAATCCCAGAAGAGGAATTGAGGGACAATTTAAAGTAGGGTGATCAGTGAGCACCTCACCTAGAAAGTCTTTAAACAAAAATCTGATGAAGGTGAATATAGCTATTTAGAGTGTTCCAGATGGAGTAACAGTAGGTAAAAAGGCCTGATGTGTTTAAGGAGCAGCAGAGAGGTCAGTTGAGGGAGAAGGGTAAGTATTAGAGGAAGACTAGTAAGAAATGAGATTGGCGAAGTAATAGGTATTGGGGGGTAGGCTGATGTAAGGCACCATAAGAAATAAGATAACTTTTATGATGTTACCCAAGTGTGATTCTTTTTCCCTTAGGAATTAAAAGTTTATTTTCATTATCTAGGTCTTGTTAAGACCGTATCTTAGTATCCTGTACCTGATTTTTGTTACAGCACTTACCATAACTGTAATTAAATGTGCTTAGCATAGTGTTGTGTGCTTTGCTATAAAATACTTTTTGAATAAAGCATTTTATACTTTTGAATAAAGGAATAACACTTGCCTTCACTTGGTGGTTTAGTATATCTGAATATAATACTAAGTTTAATGCAGAGTTGTTTTGAATGTGTGTGGGTGGGGAGGGTGACATGTATGTTTTGTTTTAAGCATTTAGAGTTAGGTTTGCGTTTGGTTACTTTTTTTTTTTCTTTTGTCTATTTTGTAGTATAGGTTCCTTGCCACTGCTGAAAAGCAGTAATAAAATTGAGTTTATTTTAAATGAGCATTAGCAATGGTCTGTCTTTGGATGGATGGTTTTCTAAGTATATTCGTTAACATGTCTCTTATCTTGATTTGGTGATTATTTTAGATTTATATGTCGACCCTTGAACAGCACGGGTTCACTTATATGCAGATTTTTTTCAGTAGTAAATACTGTATAGTACTGCATGATCCATGGTTGGTCAAATCTGTGGATTCAGAACCTTGCATATGGAGGATGGACTAGGTTATATGGGGATATTCCATTGCATGGGGAGGGTTGGCACCCCTAACCCCCCTGTGTTCAAGGGTCAACTGTACTCTTATATCAAAGCAAATGTCTGTAGTTTCTGTAATAACTCAACCGTAGTTATTCAAATAGACTTAGTTTTTTAATCAGAAGAAACAAGCTTAATTTATTTATTAAATAATGTAAATAATTTTATTTCCTATAATCATCAATTATATCTCAATAAGGCAGGAACAAAAAAATTGGCTAAATGCAGTGTGGTATCTTGGATTGGACTCTGGAACATAAAAAGGGCATAAGTGGAAAAATCTGGTGAAGAAATAAAAGACTGGCGTTAGTTAATAGTAGTAATGTGCCAATGTTAATTACTTGTTTGACAAATGTAGCATGATTATGTAAGATGTTAGGGGAAACCGGGTGAAGGGTATATGGGAACTTTCTATACTATCTTTGTAACTGTTCTATAAATTCAAAATTATTCTGAAAATAAGTTTTTTTTTAAAGCAACAACAGCTACTGGGATGGGGAAGAATACAGTAATCACTAATTAATGTATAGAATTCATAAATTTTTAAAATTTAAGAGTAAAATGATTCAGGTAGTACAGAATGGTATCATAAATTTAGAAAAAGCAAAGATCCTTGCTTAGTTACTCTAGTCCTGTTCCCTGGAAGTAACCAGGTTTTGTTTGTTTTTTATTTTTGTTTTTTAATTTTTTGTTTACTTCTTCTGGTGGTTACTGCCATAATTCCAGAGATGCTTATACCTCTAGGCCTTGATTGATGAACTTTAGACAGTGTCTCCTGACTCTTTACCATGAAAGATTTGTTTTATTAGTTATATTATTATTTTTTTTTTTTGCGGTACATGGGCCTCTCACTGTTGTGGCCTCTCCCGTTGTGGAGCACAGGCTCCAGACGTGCAGGCTCAGCTGCCATGGCTCATGGGCCCAGCCACTCTGCGGCATGTGGGATCTTCCCGGACCGGGGCACAAACCCATGTCCCCTGCATCGGCAGGCGAACTCTCAACCACTGCGCCACCAGGGAAGCCCTTGCATATAACTTTGATTCTAGGATGCCTTCAGTTGTAAGACCATCGTTGCTTTAAAAAAACTATTCATTGGGGTTGGGGGGCGCAGTACATTAAATGCTTGGTTAATTGAATTCAGCCCAATTTCAGAAATACTAAAATGAGAAAATATATCTGTAGTTAATGTTTTTATATAGAGGGGAAAACAAACAAAAAAATTAGGTCATCTTTAATTCTATTGTACACCTAGATTTTTTTTCACCAAAGTAACCTTTTTTTCTTTAAAAAAAATTGAGACTATAAGCCTGCCTTTTCCATTAAACCCACTCCCCCACCTTTATTTATTTTGGTGGCTATATCATAATTGTAGGTGTGGGTGTACCTAACTTGTTTAACTGGTTCCTTTCTTTGCAGCTCTTTCTATTATAAGCAGTACTGTGAAGAACATTTCTTATAGCTAAATCTTTGCTCATGTCTGTGGTTTTTGGGTTTTTTTTTTCCCTTTAGATGATGAGATGGAATTTCTGGGTTAAAGAGAATGTACATTTTTGTGGTATAACTTCGTAAAAAAGAAAAGCAACTTGACTTTTTTTTGGCTATAAATCATTACTAAAATACAACTTTTTCTTCTTTATTAGTGAACACTTGTCCTGCTCTTTCACCTTTTTCTTGCATGGAGACAGCAATGTTTGTACCAGTGTGGAAATTAACCAACATCAACCTGTATATCTTCTTAGTGAAGAACATATCACCCTTGCTCAACAGTCTAATAGCCCATTTCAAGGTAGATTATTTTATTGGCTTAGTTATTTGATCTTTTATTGTTGTTTCAAGAAAAAATCCTTACTGAAATTGGTAGCGATTAATGAGATTTCCCCGATCTTTAGCCTAATGATGATTCTGATGTAGTTTACTTCTTTCCCATGTGAGTATTAAGTCAATGAAATAAGTTTTTTAATACAAATATTTAAAAAATTTCTTGTACATGAATGTTAGCGTAATTTAAAGTGTTTCTTTAAATAGCCTCTAGGTGGTGTACATGTTTATATTTTCAGAGTTATCTTGTGTTTCAGGTCACATAAGTCATTTTTAACATAGGTACACAGAACTTTTGATATAATTCTTACTGTGAAAGTGGTTGAACTCTAGAGGAAATATTTTATAAGATTGATGATTTGTTTTTAAGAACTGGCAGTATGTTCTTGTTTTAATTCTAAGCCTAGTATTTGCTCTTTAAAAATTTACATGGCAGCATATAATAAGTACTTAGATTTATTTACACACACACACACACACACACACACACACGCACACACACACACACATTATTTTTCCTCAAATTGCTTTTCCTTAGGGGAAAGTCAAGAGAAGTTGAAGGATATACAAGTATTCCAGTTTATGTAGGAATTCTGTCCATCTGAGATTTTTGGGTAGACAAAATTTTAAGTTTTTTATAATAAACTCAGTGTTGTACTTTATCTTCAAAATAATGAAGTACAATAAATTGATATTTTCTGGAATTGATCATTATGGATTTCTTTTTCTTCCTTTTTTTGAATTGCATAATTACTTGCTGTACTGTTCAGTGTCATCTTATTTGGTATAATCATCTTTAGGTACTTACTTGATATCTGTTTTGGGTTTCTAGTTATCTTAAGCCCATTTGGACTAAATGGCACTCTCACAGGACAGGCATTCAAGATGTCCGATTCAGCTACAAAAAAATTGATTGGTGAATGGAAACAGTTCTATCCTGTCTCATCTTGTTTGAAGGAGATGTCTGAAGAAAAACAGGAAGATATGGATTGGGAAGATGATTCTTTAGCTGCAGTAGAAGTTCTTGTTGGTAGGGATTCCGAGTATTTAATCCTAAGGGGGGAAATATGTGACTATATGTATTAGTTAGATTTTGCTGAATAATAATAACTCTGATACCTTAGTGGCTTTTAACAGCAAACATTTATTTCTTCCTTATTTCCTGCTTACAGTACATAAGGGCTGCAGTTTGGTTGTGGTTTGGCTCCTTGTGTCTTCTCATCCTTCAGCGTAGGTTCAAGGAGTACCCCAGTATCTGGGACATACTATTCTTACAAGAACAGAGTCCCTATTATTCAATAGGGACTGAGCCTAACCATATAAGTGTATTTAAAGCTTCTGCTAGGGATATGATGTATGTTGCATCTGTTCACACTCCATTAGGTAAAACTAGTCATATGGCCAAACCAAAGTCATTAGGGCAGGGAAATATATTCCACCTAGAGGGAAAAATGCTAAAGGTGGGAAGAAAATAATTATGAATGAATAATATTTGGAGGTTGGAAAGTTGACAGCGTGTGTGTTGCAGTATTTTAACATTTGGTAAGGCTGTTGCCTCTGATAAAAGACAGAAAATGTATACCAAAAGGACTTGTGGCTTTGATTTGCTTTGTCCAGGTCAGCGCTATTTAGGTTGGCTTTATTATATTTATCTTCTTACTTAGGGACCTAGGTTAACAAGGTAAACTATATTTGAGACATGCCAGAGACAAGGCAGAGGACATAAAGTAGGAGAGGCTGCATCGATCCTGCAAATACATCTGAAGTTCCTATTGGGTTGTGGCATCTATCACATGCGCTTACATTCCAGAGCAAGTTGCACAGCCCAGCTTAACAATGAGGTGAAGATGTATACTCCACCTTAGAGAGACATGGGAGGTGTGGGGAATGTATGGGTGAACAGATAATTGGTTGAGCAGATTAGAATTTGCAACACTGTATTTAATGGATTCATATGGTAAATGTTATATATGAGATTACCTTATTTTTTTTAATAAAAGAAATATCAGTATTCAATTTCAGTAAATTTATTACCAGAGTAGTTGTGTCAAAAACAAAAACAAAACACAAACATATATTTGGCTTTTTAAATAGAGGCATATAAAGAAGAAAACAGAAGATGGTCCGTATTTCTAGTGCCAGTTACCTTTGTTAAAGTTTTGAAATAAACTTGGTCAAATTTGCAAATAAAGATCTTTTTTTTAAAAAAGAAATACACATTCATGGTTAGAAAATCCAAAAGCAAAAAGAGAAAGCTGCTTTCTTCTAAGTCTCTGTCTGTCACTAAAGGTAACCACTACTACCAGGCTCTTGTGGCTTGTTCAAGAAAAACCTTATGCCAGAAAGAGTACATTTATAAAAGTACATTAAATGTATTTTTATTTTAACAAGTGTGATCATATTATATCTACTTTTCCGTTATTGCACTTTTGAGTGAAACTAATCCCACTGCAGTCACAATAGTAATTGATTTTCTTATCCTTTTTTTTTTTTTTCCTTTTAGCTGGTGTCCGAATGATCTACCCAGCATGCTTTGTTCTAGTCCCTCAGTCAGACATTCCTACTCCTAGCTCTGTGGGATCCTCTCACTGTTCAGCTTCTTGCTTGGGTGTCCACCAAGTGCCTGCTTCCACAAGAGATCCTGCTATGTCTTCAGTTACCCTTACACCACCTACATCTCCTGAGGAAGTTCAAACAGGTATTGTACTAGTTTGTTTCGTTAGCTCTAGTGATAAATCTGTTATCCTGAATATAGTAAACACTTAAAAAATAATTATTTTGGAATAATTTCAAACTTACTGAAGTGTTTGTAAGTACAGTGCAAGGAACTCTTCTCATTCAGATTCCCAAACTGTTAACATTTGCTCCATCACCTTCTGTCTATGCATACATTCCTTATAACTGATCTTTTTCTGAACCATTTGAGAAAAAGCTGCAGACATGATTCCCCATCATGGGATGATGCCCCATCACCCCTAAGTGCTCAGTCTGTTTCCCAAAATGAAGTACACTTTCCTATATGACTACTATTTAATCTTCCAAGTCAGGAAATTAACATTGATATAACACTGTCATCCAGTTCCCATTCCCTGTTCAAATTTTTTTTTTTGCTTTCTGTATTTTAAATAAAGTGACATGCTTTTTTGCCTCAAAATATAAGTAGGCTTACCAGATAGCTACTGGTAAGCTATCTATCCAGCTGTCTGTCTTACCAGGGCAAGTTATATCAGAAATTAAAAAAAACAAAAACAAAATAATGTTATTTTAAACCTACCTTTATTCTCCTACAGCCTGTTCTTTTTCGTTTTCAGTTGATCCTCAGTCTGCCCAGAAATGGATCACATTTTCTTCAGTATCTGATGGCTTCAGCTCTGATAGTACTAGCCATCATGGTGGGAAAATACCCAGAAAATTAGCAAATCATGTGGTGGATAGAGTTTGGCAAGAATGTAATTTGAACAGAGCACAGAACAAGTATGTATTTTCATCTTCAAGTTTAAAAATTGCATGTTGGTAGTTACTTGTAGATATTTAAAGTATAAACTGTTACTCATATGATTTTAATTGAAAAAATGGATTTTTAAAAATTCAACTTCAATGCTTAATTCAGGGTTACAAAAAATTTTATGAATTCTAAAGAGTTTTATAATTTCAAATCTTAGGAGGAAGTATTCGGCTTCATCAGGTGGTCTATGTGAAGAAGAGACAGCCGATAAAGTAGCATCCTGGGATTTTGTTGAAGCTACACAAAGAACAAATTGCAGCTGTTTGAGGTAGATTTTTTTTTCTTTTCCGTTTGGTTGATGTCGGTATATACATGTATGTGTGGTAGTTTCTTATGCTGTTGCATACTTAGGCCCCACTTTGTTTGAGATACCTTACGTAAACACAGTTAGGATTTTTTCCAAAAGGAAAAAATATGAGGAAAATAAAAATTCAGGAATACGGAGCTGATTGTAGAAGGACATACAAATGTATAGGTTCTTATACAGTTACCAGAGCTGGACTGTGAAAGCTTGGATTCATAGCCAAATAAAAGAATTTTATACTGAATTATGGAATATATAGCATCTGTAAGGTAAGAGGAACACAAGTCTCTTGAGAAAAGTGTTCATAAATGGCACTGTGCTTGAGAAATTTCTCCCAAGCGTTCTCATAGAAAAGATGATATATGATATACTGAGGTAAAATTTTTCTCAGTCTTTTTTTATAGTAAATACAATATTGGGTTTTGCGCAGCAGTTTCTTATAACATCCCTTTGGTCAAGCTGTAGGTGAAATGCTGAACTAAGATTCAGAAAATAAGATTCTACAAGGGACCAAAGCTGTTATGTAAAAATACAGGCTTTCTAATAGACTGTGTTGGTTGAAAGGTCGGTAGAAGAATGGATGTACTTGGAATTTTTTAGGCAATGATATTTATTTTATATATTGGGGATTTTGATGAGATTTGTTTATCACAGGCATAAAGATTATGTTGCCTAGCGTTTATTATTTTATTCTACAGATTAAAGATAGATCATATGTTTTTGCAGTCAAGTAAATAAATAATGGCATTGACATCCCTAACCATGACTTACAAATGCACAGTTGGCCACCCCTTCTTGTCATGGCCGTGAGCCAAAGGGATGGAGCGCTTGCAGGTTAGGGCTAAGGTTTTTCTTACATTAGCTCTGTTTGATTGAGTGCAGTGACAGACTCTCAAGTGTTCTGATGTGTTTTTGCATAGATTAAGTTTTCTTTTATATAGATTCTTTGGATTAAAGACTGTATAATTTTTTAAAGTCTGGCAACCTTGTTAAAAACTTGCCTCTGTTGTTGACAAGAGAGATTGGAATAAAAATATGGATAGATTAGCTCCTGTTTAACAGTTTAAAGTAGTAAAAACCACACTCACCTTGAGGGGGATAAAAACCAAACTTAGTCTTTGTTTTTGGCCGCGTTGGGTCTTCGTTGCTGTGCGTGGGTTTTTCTCTAGTTGGCAGCGAGCAGGGGCTACTCTTTGCTGCAGCGCGTGGGCTTCTCATTGCGGTGGCTTCTCTTTGCGGAGCACGGGCTCTGGGCCTGCGGGCTCAGTAATTGTGGCTCGCGGGCTCTAGAGTGCAGGCTCAGTAGTTGTTGCACGTGGGATTAGTTGCTCCGCGGCATGTGGGATCTTCCCGGACCAGGGCTGGAACCCGTGTCCCCTGCATTGGCAGGCAGATTCGTAACCACTGCACCACCAGGGAAGTCCCAAACTTAGTCTTGAAATGCAGGGCTTCAATGCATTATTTGACTAAGACCAGGGGTTGTTGGCAAACTAGGATCTGTTGACCACATTTGGCTCACCTATTTTGTATGGTGTGTGAGCTGAAATGATTTTTACAGTTGTAAATATTTGAAAAAAATGAAAGGAAAATATTTTGCGAAAGTTATGTGAAATTCTAATTTTAGTGTCCATAAATAAGAATTTATTGGGACAGAGCCACATCTGTTCATACACATATTAACTGGCTGCTTTTACAGAGTTGAGTGGTTACAAGACAGACTGTATGGCCCCCAGAGTCTAAAATGTTTACCATCTGGTCCTTTACCAAAAAAAGTTTGCCAGTCCCTGGTCTAAGACCAATAGAATGCTTAAATGAAATTAGATTTTTCTTTCACTGTATTGGCATTTTTATCAAGCAGCTCTTCTTTTTTAGTTTCTAACCTAGGCATTCCTTTATTCTTTTTGAAAGATTTGGATTTTAAGTCTATTTGTCTAGAATAGTTGTAGAGGAAGACACTCAAAACGCATGTTGGTAAACATAAGTTTTAATTCTTGCTCTGAGCCGAACTTTTATTTTTAAAAACATACTTTCTTTCCTAATTCCAGAAATTCCTCCTAGGTATTTAGAGCTTTGATATGATGAAATTTCCTATAATCTATATGTTCGACTAGCTTTGGTAAATTTACCCTTCTAGTAAATACAGTGTTTCTAATCATTTACTTTTTTATATTTTTCATTCACTTTTTTTTTTTTTTACTACTGCATATTGTAGATTCCTCCCGTACCCCTGCCTCTCCCCCCCAAATCTGGTTCTCTTCTTTAGTTCATAAGTAAGGCTTGAAACAGACTTGGAGCCACCCTATTATGTGTATCCTCTCCTGGTATAGAATATAGGAGGTAGCACATACATTGATAACTGACTGTACTAGTCAGCCAGTCTGTTCTCAAATCTATCCCTACATTTTCCCTGCTCTGTTCTGTTTTGCAGGGAGTTAGAATTCCTAGGCTCCCTTGCTTTTAACATGTGTTTTTTGGTTTTCACCCCCAGTTTTATTGCGATATAACTGACAAATGATATTGTATGATTTTAAGATGTCAGTGTGATGATTTGATTAGGCTCACTTGCTTTTTGGAGTTGGCTAGTTGGAGGCACTAAGAGAAGATTGGTTGATAAGAGGAGGAAAGAAGCCAGGGTATTTCCCCACCCCTTTTTTGAGCCAACTTCAGCAGCAGCTCTGTGTCCCATTAACAGCCCCTTCTTCTGTGGTCCCAGTTACCATTGGGCAGTTCCTGCTGTGGTTGTAGCACCATCCCAAGCTTCTGTGATCTGATGAGACTACTTCATCTTATTGTCCTTTCAGCCATAGAAGTGATTGAAGCTCCCCTGCTGTTACTGCTTTCTCCGTTACCTCATTTTCCTCTGTTTTGTTTTTTGATAAATGATTGTAGTACATTTACTCTGTGTGAAAGATAGGACTGGACCCTTCTCTTAGAAATTGATTTGAAAAAAAAATTGCATAAATATAAGCAGTTTGCATGATATATATGTGATTTTAAGAAATTTAAATTATACAAATACGGCTGAAGTACTGCTTGACCACTCTCTTTCCAAATCCTACTCTCTCTCCCTACAAGTAACTACTTGCCAATTAGGTATTATCGTTTCATGCTTTTCTCTGTAATATTGTATGTATATGTGTTTTTCCTCCCAACACATGAACATAATACAGATGTATTTGGCAGTTTATTTTTTCACTTCATGTGCCTTAGATCTCTCCATTCTAGTTACTTGTGGATCTGCTTTACTGTTTTAAAAAAACTTCTTGGCATTCCACTGAATGGAAGTACCATAGTGTATTTAATCATTCTGGGTTTGATGGACAAATAGGTTGTTTCCAAAGGTTTTTTTGTTTTTGTTTACTTTTTAAAAAATAATACTTTTGTGACTATTAGTTATTTATTAGATTTTTTTTTGACACTCTGTGATAGATGATGTCCAAGGCTCAGGATACATTAGTGAACAAGGCTCCTGCTGTTGTGAAGCCTGCATGCTAAGGGGAGTGGGGCAGATAATTAGTTTTAAAAAAAAATTCTTAATCCTTTTAAAATTTAAGAGTGGTGAGTGCTAAGAAGGAAATAAAATTAGGTGGGTGATGTGATAGAGAGTTGTGGGCAAGGGGGCTATTTAAATACTTTGCTTGTGACTTCAGAAAGCTTCTACCAGTTTCACTCCCACTTCTTGCATATAAGAGTGCTGGTTTTTCTTACGCTTTCACTGATCTGAGAACTGTCCTTAAAATTATTTTTTTCCCATTTTAGTAAGTGAAAAGCATAAAATTGTTCTAATTGGCATTTTTCAGTTGTTAGTGAGATTAAAAACTGCACATTTATGGATATTAGGCTTTAGTCTCGTGGAATGTTCATAAGAAAATTAGCACTTAGCAAGCTGTATAAGTAGAAAGCAATACAATAAATTTTAGATATTAACACTAAAATACTAGGAACTTCAACTAATAGGAAAAATAATTAAAGGAATCACTCTGATACTTTCAGGACAACTTCTTTTTTAGAAAGATTCTCCAACTTGGTTGACTTGTAATATGAAATTCAGTTGTCTCTAAAGAAGACTAGCTTTTAGAAGAAGGTCTATATAGAAGAAAGGAACTATGATTTAATGTTACCAAAGTTTTGGAGAGCCATTGCTATTCGTATATAGCCCAAATTAATAGTTTCTTTGCCTTATGGAAGGACAAAGGAATGTATGGCTGTTTACTTTTCACATCCCTTGTATACTTGGAATGTAACCAGGTAGCTCACCTCCGATTATTGGAGATTGTTTTTCTCCTTAGTGCCTTGCATAACTTGATGAGTTCTTAAACTTTCGGTTTCAAAGCTCATTTACACTCTTAAAAATTATAGGGTATCCAAACATGCTTTTATTTATGTGGGTCATGTCTATTTATATCATTTTAGGGAAATTTTAAAGCAGTGCTTAGTTTATTTAAAAAATAACAAAAGCCAGTACAAATTAACATGAATAAAATACTTTTATAGAAATCAACTATATTTTCCAAAGCAAAAAGCAGATTAGAGGACTTCCCTGGTGACGCAGTGGTTAAGAATCTGCCTGCCAAAAACGCAGGGGACACGGGTTCAAGCTTTGATCCAGGAAGATCCCACATGCCGGGGAGCACCTAAGCCCATGCGCCACAACTACCGAGCCTATGCTCTAGAGCCCGTGAGCCACGACTACTGAGCCCACGTGCCACAACTACTGAAGCCCACATACGTAGAGCCTGTGCTCCGCAACAAGAGAAGCCACCGCGATGAGAAGCCTGTGCACCGCACTGAAGAGTAGCCCCCAGTTGCCGCAACTAGAGAAAGCCCGCACACAGCAACAAAGACCCAACGCAGCCAAGAATAAATTAAAAAAAGAAAAAACTATATGTCATAAGATAACCTTAAAAAAAGAAACAGATTAGAAGAGATAGTTGACATTCTTTCCTTCATAAATGCCTTTAAAAATTGGTGGATATTTTACACTTACAGCACATCTCAATTTGTACTCTCCACGTTTTGAGTTCCTAGTTAGCCACATGTGACTTTGGATACCATTCTTGGACAGCACAGCTTTAGAAATAGAATTCAAAATAGGACTAATGTCTGGATATAGGGGAAAAAATATACACACATATATATAAATGTCTGATATAGAAAAGACAAGTTTCTAGTCAATATATTATTTTCTAACAACTGGAGGAGCTGCATTTCCTCATAAGGTAATGTGGTCCTTGTCATTGAAAATATTCGAAGAGGGGTTGGTTAGAGAAGGGGTTATTCTTACATTGGATAGAACCTACTGTTTGTTTTTTTAATGACCAATAACTTTATTAAATTTTTTAAAATGCTATTTAAAAAATATAAATAATGCACACGAATATAAAACTTAAAATAACAAGTTCTCCCTGTTATGCATGTATGTAGATCTGCCTGCCTGTTTTCTTTTCCACAAATGGAATCATGCTTTGTATACTGTTCTTCAACGTGCTTTTTTTGAAAAACGGTTATCCTGGGTATCTTTCTTTATTAGCACATATAGTTCCACTCTCTTTTTTCTTTTAAGTTCATAGTACTCCATGATACTGTCGAGGTATAATGCTTTATTTGGCCAGTCACCTGTGCTGCACTCTTGCCGAAGACTTTTTTTTTTTTTTTTTTTTGCGGTACGCGGGCCTCTCACTGTTGCGGCCTCTCCCGTTGCAGAGCACAGTCTCAGCGGCCATGGCTCACGGGCCCAGCTGCTCCGCGGCACGTGGGATCCTCCCGGACCGGGGCACCAACCCGCGTCCCCTGCATCGGCAGGTGGACTCTCAACCACTGCGCCACCAGGGAATCCCTCTTGCTGAAGATTTTTAAAGCAAATCTTAAATACCGTCATTTCACTCCTACTTCAGTATGCAACTCTAAAAAATGTTAATATTTTCTTATGTAGTTATAATTCCATTATCACACCTGGTAAAAGGAACAGTATTTTATTGGTATCATCTGATACCTTCTACAGATATGTCTCAGAAATATCTTTTTGTAGTTGGTTGGTTTGACTAGGATTCAAATAAGGAGTAGACATTTGATTGTTAAGTTTTCGAGGTCTCTCTTTTAATCCTCTTCCTCCTTTCATGACATTGACTTGGTTGGAGAAACTAGGTTAGTTGTTCTATAGAATGTCCCACATTATGGATTTTCTCAATTTGTCATGTATTTTAACTTGTTCTTCTGGTGTCATTTAACTTCTTTTATCCCTTGCATTTTTGTAAATGGAAGGTAGCTCTAGAGCCATGTCCCCTAATACTAGCTATGTTTGTAACCACTAGTGACTATTTAAATTTATTAATTTACTTGGCTACACCACTCGGCATGCAGGATCTTAGTTCCTGGACCAGGGATCGAACTCATGCCCCCTGCAGTGGAAGCATGGAGTCTTAACCACTGGACCACCAGGGAAGTCGCTGTGGCTATTTAAATTCAAAATAACTGGATTTAAATAAAAATTTAGCCCCTCCATTGCACAAGTCACATTTCTAGTTCTCAGTAACCACATATAGAACATTTCTGTCATCACAGAAAGTTATTTTGGACACTGCTGATCTAGAGGCTTAATTAGGTTCAGGTTTAATATTTTTGGCGAGAATACTACATAGGCAGTGCTGTGTTGCTTTGTATGGTGTCACATCAGAAGAGACATATGCCTGGTTATCCCACTTTTAATAATGTTAAAACTAAGAAGGTGGGGATCAGCCTGATGCCGTCATTGTAAAGTTCTAATCATGTTTACTATGAATAAAGACAGTTTTTCTTCTTCTTTTGAAATCTCTGATCTCTTTTTTTTTCCTTGACTTATTGCATTGGCTAAAACTTTCAATAAAATTGTTGAAAAGAAATGTTGAGAGTTAATATTCTTGCTTTGTTCCCAGTCTTTGGGAGAAAATATTTAGTCTTCCATCATTAAGTATGATGTTAGTTGTAGTTTTTCATAGACGTCCTTCATTGGACTAAGTTCTAATACTTGCTTGCTGCATCTTTTTATATGAATAGGTGTTGAATTTTGTCATGTTTTTCTATATTTATTGAGATAATCATATGGTTTTGTTTTATTCTGTTACGTGATGAATAGTATTGGTTTTTTTCTTGTGAATGTTACACCTTACATTCGTGGGACAAATTCCATTTGGTTATGATGTATTCTCAGTTTATATATTACTCATTTGCTCATTTTGTTAATGATTTACATTTGTTTTCTTAAGGAATATTGATTTCCTTTTCTTATGATGTCTTTGGTTTTGGTGTCAGAGTAATGATGGATTTCTCCTGTGTCCTTTTGACATAACTGCAGTTTTCTTTGATAACTTTCATGCTTTTTTTCCCCTCCTGTACAATAAGAGGTCCCAGGCTCTGTACAAAAGGGTGTCTCAGCATGTTCCCTCAGTAGAGAGGGTTCTTTGAAAAAGTGCCTGCCACTGCTTTTTAATAGTCTTTCAAGTTACCTCTGATATAACAAAACCATTAATAAAGTATATTGTAAAAAGAAAACAAACAAAAAAAACCTAATGAATGCTTAATGCTTTAACTCCAAATCCCTACAAATTTTTTTTCTAGTTTTTTACTTAAAAAATATTTTATAAACATTAATATCAGTTGAGTTTGGAAATCTCCAAGTACACAGTATTTTTACTGCACTGAAAGAAATCTTAAACTTTGAATAAAATTATTAGATTTTAAGGTATATAGTTTTAAATTCTTCAATTTAGAATTGCTTCACATCATGAGGAATAAATTCTTTTAGGTACTTCCTTTTCTTTTTCCTTTCCAGTCAGCTTATTCTTTCTGTATTGGTAAGCCTTGGGAGAAGGAAGGTAGGTATGGTATGGGGCATCAACCAGTCAATTCCAGAACTATCCAGATGGATATAACTACAATCTTGATTGATCTAAGTTCAGTCCAGTAGAGTAAGTTTCCTAGCTGGTTGCTGTAGGATTGTAGATGATGACTGAGCTCAGCCAAGCTGTTGACATTGATTTATAACAATTACTAATGGTAAAATATCAGGTACATTCATAAATGAATAAATTTGAGGACATTTTATACCTTTTTCTATTAAAATAACTAGAATCTTATCTCTGTATTCAGATACTAAGATATTTAGATTATGTAAGGCAGGTCATCTTTGGCTATCTGTTCACATGTTAAATGAGGATGAGAGATTGGCTTTTATGAAGCTTTCTGCATGCTCTTAGTTTTAGGTCACTGAACAAAGTATTTTTTTTCTATGTAAATTCAAATAATTTTAGGATTATGTGTGAAAAACAAATGACATCCAAAATTTCTAATGCCGTTAACTTGTACACTCTGATATAATAGTTATACTATAAATAAACCTTTCTTTTAACTTTTCAGGCACAAAAATCTCAAACCAAGAAATCCTGGACAACAAGGACAGGCACCAACTTTAAGTCAGCAACAACAAGTACTTCCGAAGCACAAGACCAATGAAAAGCAAGAAAAGAGTGAAAAACCACAAAAACGCCCCTTGACTCCTTTTCACCATCGTGTATCTGTTAGCGATGATGTTGGCATGGACACAGATTCAGCCAGCCAAAGACTTGTGATCTCTGCTCCAGACAGTCAAGTGAGATTTTCAAACATCCGAACTAATGATGTAGCAAAGACTCCTCAGATGCATGGCACTGAAATGGCAAATTCACCTCAACCACCCCCACTTAGTCCTCACCCATGTGATGTGGTTGATGAAGGAGTGACTAAAACACCTTCAACTCCTCAAAGTCAACATTTTTATCAAATGCCAACACCGGATCCCTTGGTTCCTTCTAAACCAATTGAAGATAGGATAGACAGTTTATCCCAGTCTTTCCCAGCTCAATTCCAGGAAGCTGTAGAACCTACAATATATGTTGGTACAGCAGTAAACTTGGAAGAAGATGAAGCTAATATAGCCTGGAAGTATTACAAGGTCCCAAAGAAAAAAGATTTAGAGTTTTTACCACCTCAACTTCCAAGTGATAAATTCAAGGATGATCCAGTTGGACCTTTTGGACAGGAAAGTGTAACATCAGTTACAGAGTATGTATTTTTTTTAATAGTCACTATTATAATTTAAGGGTGGAAATGATGTAGGTTCTTAATAGTAGGACTCCAGAATGGTTTCAGGGTAGGATTTACAATAATAAATCCTTTGAGTATTTGAGTATTAATTTTGCATAATTTCTTTACTGTGTTTTTTCCTCAGGGGAACTCTTTATTATGAAATATTTTAGTCACAGAAAAGTGGAGAAAATAATAACATTTATCCATCAACAAACTTAAGAATTT
This sequence comes from Delphinus delphis, assembly GCF_949987515.2. NCBI lineage: Eukaryota > Metazoa > Chordata > Mammalia > Artiodactyla > Delphinidae > Delphinus > Delphinus delphis. Next base: position 29,035,876 of record NC_082701.1, on the reverse strand, counting down.
TACATACAGTTAGAACCCCTGTGTACTATTTTTCTTCCTCCATTTTTCCTTCCACTGTCCTGAATTTGGTATTTATCATTTCTATACATGTTTTTATTCATGTAGCTCTAGTCAATTCATTTTACTTGCTCTCTAGTATTTGTTATTAATATGCCATAATTTATCTACTCTCTTGAGATGGACATGTTGGTTATTTTCAATTTTTCACAAAGGATGTAGCAGTAAACTTTTTGTACACATTTCCTTGTGTACTTATATATATAAGAATTCCTCTAGGGAATACAGCAAAAAGTGGAATTGTTGGGCCACGGGGTATGTCGATATTCAACATGAAGGGTTGTTGCCAAGTTACTCTCCAAACTATACTAGTTTACACCCTCATCAACCAGCAGAGTATGGGAATAGCTGTTCTACATTTTCCTCAGTACTTGGTATTATGAGACTTTTAATTTGGTTAATCTGCTGCATGCAGAATGGCCTGTTATTGTCTTACTGTGTTTTAGATTTCTAGTGAGGTTAAGCATCACTAAAAGTGTTTACAGGCCTGTATATCATATGTTTTAGTCTATTTTCGTTTCTTTTTTTCCCTGATTTATTCTTTTCATATTCTGGTTATTAATCTTATATTAATTATATGTGCCTCGGATATCATTTTTAGTCCATTTTTTTTTCTTTTCTTTTCCTCCTAATTATTCTTTGTATATTCTGGCTATCAATTTTGTATTAGTTATATGTGCTACAGATACCTTCCTCTGTTCTGTGGTTTGCCGCCTTTGTCCACAATATGTATGACATGCTTTGGGGCAGAAATAGGGTTTTTTTAGGTCTCCCTTTACTTTCTGTGCTGTTCTGATTATATTTATTATCTGTCCCACAAGCTTTTTGCATTTTTATCTATAGTGGGTTTTTAAAAAATTTTTATTGGAGTATTAGTTTACAATGTTGTGTTAGTTTCAGGTGTAAAGCAAAGTGAATCAGTTACAGTGTTTTTTTAAGGGTGAAAGTCAACCAACCATTATATTCATTTTACCGTTATATTCATTAAAATTGTCTATTTATTAATGCAAGGCCAAGTAGTTTGCAAAGATTACATTTCCTTCTCTATCAGTCTCTCAAACTTTTAGGGTCTTTAGCTTAGAATGTTGAAATTTTGCAAGAATATGTGTATACATAGTGGTCTTTTATTCAGTCCTTGTACTGAACTTTTGAGGAAGGCTGGTTCAATTTGAAGTCTTTTTTGTCCCGTCACTGGGAAGTTACTCTTTTCTTGGAAAATATCTCCATTTTTTTCCCCCATTCTCTGCAGAACCTCTAGAATGAATTCAGATGTTGAACTTCTGTATTTTCTTTCATTTTCCATCTTTTTTTCCGGAGGGGATTCCTCAACTTCTAGCCCTTTTCTTAAAGTCTTAATATTTGTTTCTCATGTTTTTTTAATTTCTAAGCTTTTTTTTTTTTAAAATAGCAACCCCTTGTTTAATGTCCTGTAACTTTTTTTCCTTTAGAATTACTTTGAGTCTTTTTCTTTACTATACTGATTCTCATATTTCTTCTTACTGTTTGAGCTTACACATTTTAGAATGAGGGAATGAATAGATGAGCTGATTGGAAATTTGGTGTATAAAGGCAGAGCCTTGTTGATTGGCAGGACTTAACTCACTCAACAAATATTTTAGAATGAACTGTGTATCAGTTCCAGAAACTTTGCTTTATGGTAATGGGGTAGGGGATGTTTAGGAGGGGAGACCTTGTACCTAAACTTCCAGGATGAAAAGGATCTTGTGCCTTCACCAGGTAGTTTATTCATTTTTCTTAGAAAAGGAACCCTTTCAGGACTGGGGGGCAGGGGCAGGGGAATAAATCAGGAGTTTGGGATTAACGTATACACGCTACTATATATAAAATAGATAAACAACAAGGACCTGCTGTATAGCACAGGGAACTTATATTACAATATCTTGTAATAACCTATAATGGAAAAGAATCTGAAAAAGAATATATATATACACACACAAAACAGAATCACTTTGCTGTACACCTGAAACACACAACATTGTAAATAAACTATACTTCGATTTTTTAAATGGTTATAAAAAAATAGGAACACTTTGTTTCTCCTTTTTCAGCTTTTTTTCATTTCTGTCTAGAGATGTAAGTCCAGGTTTTCTCTGGTTTTTAGGCAGTTTGGCTCTCCTGTTGTTTATATAGTTTGCACTTAGCCCCCTCTTGCATATTGTAAGCCACGAACTTTCTCTGCTGTGTTTCGTTGATTTTGAGCTTCCCTGAGACTAAGTAAAATTCCTGATCTATTTATAGCTTCTTTCTCATTTTCCCTACTATTAGAGATGTATTTTCTTTTAAAATTTCTTGGTTATTATTTTAGTAGACAAACCCGTGTGCTTCATCTAGCACTTTGAATCTTAAAAGCATTCTAGTATGACTTTTTTTTTAATTAAAATTAATCTGGACTTGAAATTGAGGGACTTCAGAATACCCTTATGATCATGGAAGATGACTAACTTAGTTAATAAATTAGTCAGCAGATTTCTTGAAAGCAAATGATGTCTTGGAAGCAAGCCTTAAAAGGTCTTAATCTGTGCTGGATGTAATATAAAAATCCAAGCTAACTTCAACTCTTGCCTGAAACTGTTGGTCTCCTTGATTCTATACTTCTCTTTATGTAGTCTCTATACAGCAGTCAGAGTGATCATTGTAAGTTAAATATAATGTTACTCATTTGCTTAAAACTCTTCATATTTAGAATGAAATCCATACTTCTGCCCTCATCTGTAAGGTTCTACACAATCTCCTGCATACCTAGTTCTTTACTTGTATTTACTGCTCTCCTGTTTGCTTCCTGATTTAACCACACCAGCTTTCTTGCTATTCCTTCAAAAAAGTTAAGGTCATTCTTCATGGCCTTTAGAATTGCATTACGGGGTGGGGGGAATACCTCGCCCCTTACTGTTCAGTTGAACTCAAAAGTTACCTTCTCAGGAGGTATTTCCTTGATCACAGTACCTAAACTGTGACCTCTCTTTAATCCCCAAGTCACAACCTATCATGTGTACTACTTTCATTTTCTCCATATATATAGTTATCTGAAATTATATATTTGTTAATGGTCTCTTCCCTATTAGAATGTAAGCTCTATGAGGGCAAGGACTTGGTCTTGTGCACTACTGTGTTCTTCCAACTTACATGCATGCACGCGCGCACGCCTTCGCAGACAATCCTAGGCACATAGACATTCAGCAAATGTTGGGTGAATGAAATGACAATATGGTCCTAGATTACTTTATGATTTTAAAACATTTCTTTCTAGGTGTTATATTTTCTTATTTAATGTATGTAAAAATGTAGTGATGTAAATATTTTCAGTTTTAAGAACTTTAAGAGTGAGTTTTTATGGACATATTATATTCATTGGGTTTAAGAATTCTAGCCATAACTTTAGTTAGTGTATTGGCTGCTTGTGTGCATGAGCATCTAAGTGAAATGAGGGTCTCTTAGAGGTTAATACAGCTTAACCTTAAGAGTCGGTTCTAAAAGTACTTTGGCATTTTTCTCATTGAATAAGAATGAGAAAGAAGCATAGTGTATGCTGAGTAGAATGGTTCTGGGTCATGATTATGTAAATTAAGAAAAATACATGCCTTTACCTGTTCCTGGTCACCATCTTTTTCTGCCTTATAAAAAGAAGACATAAAAGATTGAATAGAGGTTTTTTTGTTTTTAAAGTTGAATATGAATACAGTTTTGGTTATGCTAGTTACTAAAATGTGTGTTGTGTCACAAATTACTTGTAGGTAGAATCCTTGTTTTCATATTGTAATACTAGATTAGGATAGGGTAGATATCACAGAAGGTCAACCATCAGAGTCCTCACTGCTATATGAACTGAGAAATATTTGTGGAATACACCTGTTTTATACTTGGTAGGTTAGAAGTTTTGGTCTTACGTTTTAATCATCTAGATGATTTTATTTTATCTTCCTGAAGTTACTGGCAGTAGTTCTCAATTGGAGCAGTTTCTGGCCGCTTCCCACCCCCAGGTGACATTTGGCAATGACTAGAGACATTTTGGTTGTCACAGCTGGGTGTGTGCTACTGACATCTGGTAGGTAGAGGCCAGGGATGCTGCTAAATATCTTAACAGTGTATAGGACTGTCCCCCACAACAAGGAATTTTCCAGCTCAAAATGTTAGTAATGTTGAGGTGCCTTAATGTTACAAATAACTTACTCTAGAGTTCAAGTTTCTGTTAAAAGTTATTAAATTAGATACACCAAACATGTTTAATGATTAAGTTTCACTAGGGAGCTCTCTCCCATACTGCTTTAGTCTCCCCAAACCACAGTAAAATACCTGGCATGGTCTTCAGTGTTCGTGTTATGCTAAAACAAAAGTTATTTTTTCTCATAGTTAAAAAGATCGTGTTGGAATAGCTTATTAATTCAAGTACCTGCTCTTAATATTACTTGAGATGGGATATCATGTGAGGGTCAGTCATCTCCTTGTAGCAAGTTGGCAAAGCCAGTTGACAAAGTCAGATGATGTCCCTTGTCATTAAAAATAAATTCTAAGAATTACTATTACGCTTTCTTTTTTTTTTTTTTTTTTTTTTTTACGCTTTCTTAATGTCATTTAAACAATCTTAAATTCTTTGTAGAAGCATTCTGTATTTTTAAAGATATAATATGATCAAACGTATTTCTGGTAATAAGAGTAATCCATTCAGAAACCTGGTTTGTTTTATATAAAAAAAATTTGTGAATTTGTGTTACCCAGTCATTGTAAATTTCTATTATCTTTTTCCATGCTTTGAGTTTTGAAAATGTTTTAAAATATATAGCAGTTAATTTTAATGAGGTTAATTAGAGGACTGTTGCAACTTCTATATTCTTTATCCTTTCTTAGGAAGATTATCTTTCTTTTTTAATTCATACTCCTCAAAGATGCACTTTTCCAGTTTGAATAAAACTGAAATTTCTATAATATACAAGATACTGTAAGGCACTGTTGGGGTATAAAGTAAATTTGGGTCCTGGCCTTAAATGAAATTGTAGTCTAATGGAAAATAGTATTAAATTCTCTGACACAGCTATATATATAAGATATAGTAGGGATGCAGAGCCAGAGTGGAGAATAATTCCATTTATGGAGATCAGAAGCTTTATGTAGTTTTGTATGGATAGATTATAGGGTGCTGCTTAGTGGTTTGGTGTGTTATGGTGAGAAATGAGACCTAAAGAGTGGGGTAGGGTTATATAATGGAGTGGCAAAATATTATTTATAAGGTGATACAGGGGCCTCATTAGGAAATTAGAAAGACATGGTAGGGATGGAGGGATTTTATAGATGTGGAGTAGACTAAAGAACTTTATGGCCAATTAGATATATAATGAATGCAGAGGGACAAGAATGCATCAGTAGAAATTTAAAAATGGTTTCTTTATAGTAGTTGACTTCTACAGATGTGTGCCTTTTTAGAAAATTATGGAGGAGAAATTTAGACCTTTGTTTTATTTATGTTAAGTGACAACTCAGTTTCCATTTGGCATAAATAAATGAAGTTTTCCATTGATTGGTATTAAGGGGTGGGCACTAGGCTTTCATAATAGGTAGTTAAAAAGAGGTACTCTTTTTCAGTTTTAGATGGTCGTGGCTGCTTAACTAGTGCAGAGAAATTACTTCATCATTTCTAAGCATTTCCTTTATTCTTAGACTTCATGTGCAGCAGTCGATGCCAAATATTTTAGCAACTACTTTAAAGCAAAATTCCTTTTCTAATTTGTTAGAATTTATTTGGAGGGCAGAGAGAGGTTGGGGCTGGAGCATAGCATATCTCCCACACAAGATATACACATCTGTGGCAAATATCTTTATTTTGTTTTTGCTTCTAATTATTTTTAGTTTCTTTATTAGTTAATGATAACATCTATTTTAGAATAGTGGCTTAAGACCTTGTAAGTTTTAAAGAAAGCAAAATTTCTGCCAAGAAACATTACAGTTGTTTTTAAATATATTTTTTCAAGGGTCTAGCACTTAGTTTAGTAGAATTTGTGCCAGCCTTAAAGAGTCTGTAACTCTTGATTCAAAAGGAACCTTTCTAAACCCTGAACAAAGAGCTGTACTTGAGCATAGTTCTTATTATGTCTTGTTCAGTATAAAAAATACATCATGATATCTTAACCATAATATCCCTCAATAGAATTAGCTCTTACGTTGTATATAATATGTATATACCAGATTTTTATTGTATGTATCTAGTTATATAATGCATTATTTGATCTCTAAAAGATAGTTTCTAATTTTTTGTTTCATAGAAGTCTATGATGAAATAAACTTGTTTTGATTTATTGTATTCTAAATCTTAAGATTTTTTTCTTTTTAAGATTTTTTTTCTTTAAGTCTTCCTTATTTGATATCTTATTTTAATGCAATAAAGCTGTACTTTTGACAGCTAGCTTGACTCAGTTTAAGGATTGGTTATGAATATTGGAGATGGTACTGGAAAAGTTACTACTAAAATTTTTTTGAGATTTATTGAATTCATTTCTTCATTAACATTTCCTGAACTGTAGCTTATCTCCTGTAATTGCCAATTCTAAAATATTGTCACACCTTGTCTAGAAGAATTTTTATTGAATAAAGACATAAAAGCATATGCCATAGGCCATGTTAAATTCTCTAGGATAGTATATGTAACTGTCACAGTGAGAGGAAGGAGATATAGTTAATGAATAATGTAAAAGTAATTTCAGTTTGCTGTGGGCATTGCAAAGCTTCCTGTTCATGGCTGTACCTAATCATTCTTTTCCAGTTTGTGTGTATTTAGCTTTATATTTGATTGAAACTATCTCTGTAGTTAACTATTTGGCTATATGTGAAAGTTCCTTTTAGAAAAGGAGAGGTGTGTTGTTCCTATTCACAAAAAGTGTATGTATACTATATAATTGGAGAGTGAAGAAATGCTAACTTGAGTTTTTAATCTGGCATCTCTTAAAAAAATAGCAATTTTAATTTCTATTTTTATCAGTTTTAAATACAGAAGGATGTGGAATGTAAATAATTTATATTTTTAATTTATTGTGACGATACTCTTGATATTATTGACTTCATTTAAATTCTTTGCATATCCCACTGTCTGTGAGAACCATTCAATAAAGTAACAAAAAGTTTTCTTTAGGTATTGCATTTGATTCACTCATTTTTATTCCTAGTAGAGCCCTGTGCAGTAGGATTTTTCCTTTTAATGTTACTGCCTACTAGCTTAACAACTACTTGCATAAAGAGTGTGGCAGTTTTTATGCTTCTGCTAGAGGACAACTTAATATGAAAAACAGTTGTTTTACTCACGTCAACACAGAGTAGTCTTTCAGCTTAGTGACTGGGGGTGAGGGGGGTAGGTTCTTATACTTTTCGCCTATGAATAATTATGTGAATTGGCATACTTAAAATCTTTCCAGCCCTAACTCTGCCACCATGTGACGATTTCTTTCAACATAATTTTCATATCAAAGAGAGCACACCCTCTGGTTCCTATTTTCATGATGTTATTTTAAGTATTAAATAAGAAAATATATGTCAAAATAGATGGAAATGCTATTTTGAAAAGATTCACATTGATATCTGATAGACAATTCAGGAAACATTTAGGATCTAATATGGTGAGGTACAAAGCTTCTTCTAAGAAATAAATGCTTATTCATTTATAGACCAGAACTATTCTAACAGGTAATTGTAGAATATAGCCCATTGACAGTTATGTTAGCACTATGTTCCTATGGAAGAAAGTTTTTGTAGACTTGGGATTTTAGTTTGGGGATAAATCTGAGGTACATTGAAATAACAGTGACATATATCATATTTGATAGCATGTTTAGAAAATGTCAGTTATTCTTTTGATGACCTCTGTTTCAACCTTAGTGTATAGGGTATAGAGTGCTTCTAGTGCTGGACATTGGTGAATAGATTAACAAGATACGATATCTCTGTCATTCAAAGAATTTATAAACTAGCAAATACCTTTATTGATTCCAAACCTTACTTCTCTTATGATTGTTTTGTCCTGATACTCAGGACAGACAAGTAGTGGCAGCAGTATCACTTCCTAATGAATAAAGAGGATTTATTTCAAAGTACAGCATACTGTATTTTAGAATTATTAATGCAAACACAGTATCTCAATCCTGTGTGGCTTTTAGATTTCATGTATTAATTTAGCAGGTATTTATTGAGCACCTATTATGTGCCAGGCACTCTTCTAGGCATTTGGGATAGTTCAGTAAACAAAGTTAAGATCCCTGACATTTAGAGGCTTATAGTCTAGTGGGAGTGACAGACAACCATGAACATAAGCAAATTATATAGTATATTAAGAGATAAATGCTATGGAGGGAAAAACAGAGCCCGGTAAGTGAGATCAATGTTGAGGCAGTGGGCATATTGCAATTTTAAATAAGATCTTGTAGATAAGGTGACATTTAAAGACTTGAAGTGAGGGAGTTGGCCATGCAGATATTTGGAGGAAGAATGTTCCAGACAGAGAACAGCCAGAAGTGTGTCTGACCTGTTTGAGGAATATCAAGGAAGACCTTGGAAGAAGAGTAAGAGAGGGAGGAGTAGAATAATAGAAGATGAAGTTGGAGGGGAAAAGAGGAGACTGATCATGGAAAGCTTTGGTAGGATATTATAAGGACTTTGTTTTTTACTCAGGGTAAAATAGTCATTGCAGGATTTCGAGCATTATCTGACTAGAAGCCTGGCTGCCATTATTATGGCAGCATGGGAATCTCAGCTTTGCAAACCATAGAGAACATGAATTTGGGAGTCTAAAAGTGTCATGCACAAACCAAAAATGAATCATTTCTCTATTCCCACTCACTAAGCACCTTGGTCTTCAAAGATGTAAAAGTCCTGATGATTTCCAGGGTTCTGTGGTGCAGATCAGCTGCTTTTGTCTTCCCTCTCTAAGCCGTAGATTTCACCTTTCTTTGGTCTCTTTCCAGTAGTTCATCTTTCTAACTTCAGTGTTGTCTTCTTGCCTGTTCTGTTGCCCTTTGTCATTTTATTGGATATTTTAGGAGAGTATAAACATATATTTATCATTCACCATGTGGAACCAAAAAACTAATAATTGATTTTCCAACGTGATTAGTAAAAAACCTCTGAGATACTTGCGCCGAAACTCTGTTTGACGCTGTAAAACGTTTTGCTGGATTTATGGTAATAATGTTATTTTAATGAAACACAGGTCATGCTCTTAAGTTTTTTAAACTTAAAATATATCCACTCATGGCAGTAGGAAAAGGATAATCACTTTCATTGTATAAAGGTATAAATTGTATAAAAGTAGTGTCTCACTGTATAGCCCACACTTTGAGAGTTTCTGTGCTGGAACAGTTTAGATTTGAATCCCTTTCAAGTGAATGGATTTGGACAAGTTAATGCAATTGAGGACTTGGGAACAGAGTGGATAACCAAAAGACAGCACATTTTGGTGGAAAGACTATCAGACCAGGATTTTAGCTCCATTTCTCTATTGCTAAATTTGATACTTCAGTAAATCACATAACCTTTCTATGCCTCAGTTTTTTCATTTGTAAAATGAAGGATTGAAAATTAGATCATCTTTAAATAATTCTTCTTTTTTAATAATTCTAAAAAGTTTATGATACTTAAGTCATTTTGGAAATTTGTTATACTTTTATGGAGAATATGATTAATTTTCTATTGTTATTTTTTTTATGCAGGTTAATGGTGCAATGTAAGAAACCTTTAAAAGTTTCTGATGAATTAGTGCAGCAATATCAAATTAAAAATCAGTATCTTTCAGCAATAGCATCTGATTCAGAACAAGAACCTAAAATTGATCCATATGCATTTGTTGAAGGAGATGAGGAATTCCTTTTTCCTGATAAGAAAGATAGACAAAATAATGAGAGAGAAGCTGGAAAAAAACACAAGGTAAGAGAAATCAAAGTACACCAGAGTGTCACTGATGATCTGTAGCTCTGCATATAGTACCACACTTGTATTTGGAAAAAAAAAAAAATCATCATTTTAACTTAGAAAAACATTTTTTAAAAATAGGTAAATTCGGCACATTGTACATAATTTAAGAGCTTGTATGGGCTTGAAATTGTAGCTGGTCTCTGATAATGAAAAGATCTTTATTTTTTGTTGTATAAGTTTTGAGGTTGGAGAAAGAGTGCATTAATTTCTGTTATATTGAAATCAGGACATTTAGGTAGACGAACTGTTTTGATTCTGAGTTAAACTATGCTGTAAGTGAATTACCAGTTTTCAAAATTGCAGTAAAATATACATCACTGAGTTTATAAAATACATGATACTTTGAAAAAAAAAAAAAAATACATGATACTTTGAATATGTGAATCAAGAACCTGTAGTGCCCCTGAAAGTAAATTGTTACGAGAATAAAGTGTGAGATGTACAAATACTTACTTGATTAAAATTTTAAAAATCAAATATTTGAGGATCTATTAAGGACAGAGAAATCTATTAAGATAACTCTGCTAGATAAGAATTTTGCCGTAAATACAAAATTGGAAATTGAAAGCTGTAAAATTGCAAAAAGGACCCAATAGTATGTTTAATACAAAGAATTCATTTCACAAAGTTTTATTTAGCCTTACTGTGTGCCAGGTACTTGACATTTTGTTCTTCTGTAAATGTGGAAACAGTAGTATCTGGGAAGGCAGTAGGTATTGTAGAAAGAACATGGACTTTGGGATTTGGCAGATTTAGGTTGAAATCCCAGCTCCACTACTTATCAGCTGTATTTCCTGGGTTATCTTTAGAACTATTTTTTGTCTGTAAAATGAGTGTACTATTTCCTTATCACGTAGGTTAGTTGTGAGAGTTATTGATGTCTGTACTACACCCAGCAGAATGCTTGATACATAGCTACTCAATAGTTGGTATATTTTATTATTGGTAAAATATGTATTTCAGTCTAATATGTAATATTGTGTGCAGGTAGAAGATGTGCCATCTAGTGTAACAGTGTTATCACACGAAGAAGATGCTATGTCATTATTTAGTCCCTCTATCAAGCAAGGTAAAACTTTAATTTTCTTTTTTAAAATACTGCATTCCAGGATTGTTACTCCAAAGTAATCTGACATTGTTGGACTTTTAGTGTTCCTTTTTGCATAATTCATATGTTTCATAGAAAGGGACCTATCTTAAAATGATGGATTTATTGTTTATCTTGTACTGGGAGAAGCAAGTTTAGGTGATAGAAATTCTGTTTTGAATTGTTGGAACGTCTTTCCTTTTTTTTTTTTTAATTTTTATTTTTGGCTTCCTTGGATCTTCATTGCTGTGCGTGGGTTTTTTCTAGTTGCGGTGAGTGGGGGCTACTCCTTGTTGCGGCGCATAGGTCTCTCACTGTAGTGGCTTCTCTGTTGTCAAGTATGGGCTCTAGGTGCTTGGGCTTCAGTAGTTGTGGCACACGGGCTTAGTTGCTCTGCAGCATGTGGGATCTTCCCGGACCAGGGATCGAACCTGTGTCCCTTACATTGGCAGGCAGATTCTTAACCCCTGTGCCACTAGGGAAGTCCCTCCTTTTTTAACAAATAAAAATAATTTTCAGCTGTAAAATGAAGGGATAGGATAAGATCATTGCCTGATATCTCTCTCAGATCTAAAAACTCAATTTATGAATTAGACTTTACTGTAATTTAGTTGTCCTTTTCTCCCCCTCTCCCCAAGTTAGAAGAACTGTTGCTGAGGTCATTAATTTAACAAATATTTATTGAGCACGTGTTATGTGTAGGCACTGTTCTCGGCACTGGAGATACAGTGGTGAAGACTCCACTTTGAAAGTGTCTGACTTGTGCTACTTGTGAATAGAATAGAGAGACATGATATATTAGTTCTTTTACAAGATCTATTTAATTTTTGATGGAGGCAGAAGAAGTTGTCCTTTGGTATGTGTCTTTTAGGGGCAAAGTTTTGTTTTAGTATTTGGAATAAATAGAGAAGGTCAGTCAGGCTCTGTGCAACCAAAAACAGGAATAAGAAAAAAAGTCCATCTGAATAAGGAAGAGATGGTCTTTCATGAAATAAATTTAGTGGTCAGTGGTTCTAAGTAGCTTAAAGTGAGTTAACAATTCGGGTTTTTTAGCCTGTTTACCTACCCTAGGATATAGGAAATGTGTAGTTGTCCCTGTGGTGTGGCTTTCTCAAAATGTGGACCGTCTGCCACATTCTGGAGCATGTTTTGAAGTGAAACTGGGAAATCTTGGTTTTTAATAAATATCCTAGATGATTTTTACACACTCTAAAAATTTCAGAACTACTGCTTTAGTGAATCTTTAGGACAATGTGCAGAGGCACTTGGAAAGTGACTTTCACCTTTCTGAAAGGGAGGGCTATTTCAAGTTGTTTAACCATTCTGAGGATGCTTTGGAAGGTTTATACACCAAATTGCTTTCTTTTTTTTCTTTCTTGTGTGGGAATGTAAGAGGAATTTAACTTTCATTTGTATTTTTATTTTTTCTAAAGTCTTTTTTTTTCACTAAAACTGGGGGGGAAAAAAGGAAAATAAAATTTTAGAACTGAAATGAAACTTAACTAAGGGGTACTTAAGTGAGTACTTAAGTGCCTGGCACTGGGCAAAAGTGCTTTATCTACATTTTGTCACATTTAATTCTTGTCATACTGTTAGTGTTGGCGTTGGGATTCAAATTAATAGTCTGTCTGACTCAAGAGCCAGAGAATCTGTGCTTCCTTTATATTTCAGGAAGATAGAAAAATTAAATGTGTGTGTGTTTAATTCTGTTTAATTCTGTTGTCCTGATAGTGTTTATATTTTTATTTGACATATTATTAATGTAGATTACTTAGCTGTGTTATGGATTACATAGCCTTTGGTGAGCTTCCTGGGGAAGGTATGACCATATATTTAAAAGTTTATTTCTATGAACTAAATTTTAAACAAGTCACCATTTCTTATTGCATAACACCCTTATAAAGTTATATGTCTAGCTTAAATAAATAGAATAATACCCATTTGGTCAGTAGTAGAATTTCTGATTTTTTTTTTCTGGTTGACACATGTAGATGCTCCACGCCCTACTAGTCATGCCCGTCCTCCATCAACCAGTTTGATTTATGACTCAGACCTGGCTGTCTCTTATACTGACCTTGATAATCTTTTTAATTCTGATGAAGATGAACTGACAGTGAGTATCTTATTAATGATTACAATTATAATTTGTTTTCCTTCATTTTATATAAGTTTATTTTTCAGAAGTGATATGTGACTTGAATACTATGTTTTAGCCCTGAACAATAGGATATATTTTGGAAGAAATTAATTGGTGTCCTTTTTTAACCTCATGTTTGAGCCTTTTTTGTGTTTTTTTCTGGCTGCGCCGCCTGGCTTGCAGAATCCCGACCAGGGATTGAACCCGGGCCCTTGGCAGTGAAAGCACAGAGTCCTAACCACTGGACCGCCAGGGAATTCCCTGAGCATTCTTGATATAATGTCACCTATAAACTTTGAGGGGTTTTTTTCTTTATTTTTTGTCTTTGAAGGACATGTATAATTAAGCTTAATTTGAGCTCTGCCGTATGTTCTTTTTCTCCAGTCCTTAGGAAGCAGAATTATTATTATTACTTTAATAACTAGAATTATGACTTATAACATTATACCAGAACATATAAGATTTTTAGAAATTTCATGTAATGTCTGAAACATTTATATTAACATACTTGCAAACAAATAACCCAAAGAAAGTTTAGTATTGTTTTTTGTTTGTTTGTTTGTTTGTACTGCAGGTTATTATTAGTCATCAATTTTATACACATCAGTGTATACATGTCAATCCCAATCGCCCAATTCAGCACACCACCATTCCCACCCCACCGCGGTTTCCCCCCCTTGGTGTCCATGTTTCTTCTCTACATCTGTGTCTCAGCTTCTGCCCTGCAAACTGGTTCATCTGTACCATTTTTCTAGGTTCCACATACATGCATTAATATACGGTATTTGTTTTTCTCTTTCTGACTTACTTCACTCTGTATGACAGTCTCTAGATGCATCCACGTCTCAACAAATGACTCAATTTCGAGGAAGCAGAATTATTAACCTAATCTTTGATCCTCTAGTTTTAGAAATGACCGAAAAATTGACTCAATTAGAGAATAATAAGTAATTAACATTAAAGTTATATGCCTTGTCAATTTGTTAAGGAATACTACTTCTTCTGAATTTGTTTGGCTTCACAGCCATTATTATAAGACACCTACATACTATAATAATGAAAGAGGAAGAAAAAGTAATGCTTAATCTTTAACACCCATTTGCAGGGAAAGGTGAAGATAAAAGAAATTAAAGCTTAAAATGAGATTCCCTAGAATGTCAAGTCTCTGGCAAATTAATGAATTGGGTGCTGCATTATAAAAGGGAATTCTTTTTTCATCTGCATAAAGATAGCTTGGAAACTTATATAGTACATTTGGTCTCTTCAATTAAGTGACATAAAGCAGATATCACTATACATAAACTTTTACTCCACATCCCGTAATATAGTATATTTTAGGTGACTATATCCCTGAATACTTTGATACTTTTGTACTTTCTCTACCATTCACGTATCAGCAGTGGCTCTTCTGAGGTCAAAGGTTGTGATCAGAGCTCAGTCTACATATCTAAGACAAGGTGGCTAACAGGAGACAAGGAACCAAGTTGTCAGCTCTAACAACACTGGTGACAGATTAGAGATTCTAAAACTTGTTTTGTTCGATGTATTAAAACTACCTTTAGTTAGGGATCCTATTGCTTTGTCGTATGAGATCTTTCTGAAGTTTTGCTTAGTTTTACCTGTTGTAGCGTTTTTGCAGGGCAAGAAGATTATTAAACAAGGTAAAAGTGTAAACAAGAATTTGGAGGGGTGATTGATTATATAGGAATCTTTAATGTCTTTTATTTAAAGGGACAAATGCTTTATGAGTATCTTTTACTAAGAGGCAATTCTGATGTTAATTACAAACCCTTATAGTAGGTTTTCTTACTTTTTTTTTTTAATAGGTTTTAAGTAATAGGTTGTTCTGTGTATTTTGAAAGTATTGGTCATTTTCTTGAAGGAACTTTTTCCTCTGTTATTTGGAGCATTATCAAATCAGTAGAAAAACTAATCTGGGTTATTGATTACCTAAAATGTGTTTTATGTCTTTAAATTATTTTGTATCTTTAAATTGTATCTTGTATATATTTGGCTCTAGCACAAATGGGCTCTACTTTCAAGTTACTCTGAATGATTACTGTCTTGATCACGTTGGATTTAAATTTCAGAGCAATATGTGTGTGTGTGTGTTTTTTAATAGCCTGGATCTAAAAAATCGGCGAATGGATCAGATGATAAATCCAGCTGCAAGGAGTCAAAGACAGGAAATCTGGACCCATTATCTTGCATAAGTAAGCTTCCCAAATCTGTGTTCCAGATAAATCTGCAAAATTAATCTCAATAAAGTTCTCCACCGCTTTGTTTTAAGCACAGAGTAACTTCTTTTTAGTCTTATGTTAAAATGTGTGTTTTATTAAATATAGGCACTGCAGATCTTCATAAAATGTATCCTACACCACCATCATTGGAACAACATATTATGGGATTTTCCCCAATGAATATGAATAATAAAGAATATGGTAGTATGGATACAACACCTGGAGGAACTGTTCTAGAAGGAAATAGTTCTAGTATAGGAGCACAGTTCAAAATTGAGGTTGATGAAGGATTCTGTAGCCCAAAACCTTCTGAAATTAAAGTAAGTATTTTATTTTTCTAGAAAAATAATTCACTTCCTATATTTTTGTATAGAATTAGTTTATTGCTAGATTCAAAAATCCTTTCTTAGTGATTCTAATTTCGTTATTAACAAATTTGAATTATGGTGACACTATTAAGAATGCATTTAAGAAAAGAGTAGGATTACATTTACATTGTATTATTTTGTTTAAAGACAGGAAAAAAGGACTAGAGTCAGTTTGTTGTTTTTTTTGTCCCTTGGAAAATAAGATGCTAAGAGTCATGGTCTTTATATTGTAGGATTTTTCTTATGTCTATAAGCCTGAAAATTGTCAAGTTCTAGTGGGATGTTCCATGTTTGCACCTCTAAAAACTCTACCAAGCCAGTGTTTGCCTGCTATCAAATTGCCAGAAGAGTGTATTTACCGTCAGAGTTGGACTGTTGGAAAATTGGAATTGCTTCCTTCAGGGCCTACAATGCCATTCATCAAAGAGGGGTATGATTTAAATGTATAGTATTGGTATAGTATATGAATGCTTGTATAGCTTTAATTTTTTTCATAGAAGCACCTAGTATGTTGGTACCCGGAAAAAAGATACTGGTTTTTGAAAGTTCTAAAAATCATTTTCTGATTAATAGCTTATAATGGTGTTTGTTCGGTATGGTTATTAAAGTATTGGAACACTAAAGACCAATAAACTTTGTCTTTGGAAGCACCTTTTATTTTGGTCTGAAATCCTAATCACTCTCATTTGTACATTTGCCGTATTTCACACACTTTTTATATTTAAGTATCTCTGAAATTGGGGTGTCTTATAATTCGTAACATCTTAGAATTGCCATTGTCCTTTTTTTACACATAAATATCTCTAAAATTGGGTTTGTTTTTTTTAAACAGTGGCATCTTAGAATCAATGAAGTATGGGTATTTGTAGTACAAGAAATATATAGATAGTAATTGTGGATGTCTAGGTGTGGAAGAGTGTATACAAATTTTATTTATAATGGAACTAGTTAGTTGGGTCTCACCCCACAACAATCACCTAGAGTGGATGTACTAACCAAAAATACATTTTAATTGTACTTGTAATTTTTGCACTAATCGTATTTTCATAATTTTTGGTGTTATTGAAAAACATTTGGGACATTTTTAGTTGTATTTCCCATTACTAATATGTTCCTTTATGCATGTTTTTGATTCTCTTTTGCCCTGGTGACACTAGTGATGGAAGTACTATGGATCAAGAATATGGCCCTGCTTATACACCTCAAACTCATGCTTCTTTTGGGATGCCTCCTAGCAGTGCACCTCCTAGTAACAGTGGAGCAGGAATTCTTCCTTCTCCATCTACCCCTAGGTTTCCAACTCCAAGGACTCCAAGGACTCCAAGGACTCCTCGTGGAGCTGGTGGACCAGCTAGTGCTCAAGGTTCAGTCAAATATGAAAATTCAGACTTATATTCACCAGCTTCCACCCCATCCACGTGCAGACCCCTTAATTCTGTTGAACCTGCAACTGTTCCTTCCATCCCTGAAGCACACAGTCTTTATGTAAACCTCATTCTTTCAGAATCAGTTATGAATTTGTTTAAAGACTGTAACTTTGATAGTTGCTGTATCTGTGTCTGCAACATGAATATCAAGGGTGCCGATGTTGGAGTTTACATTCCAGATCCAACGCAGGAAGCACAGTATAGGTGTACCTGTGGCTTCAGTGCTGTCATGAACAGAAAATTTGGAAACAATTCAGGATTATTTCTTGAAGATGAACTAGATATCATAGGACGCAACACAGAATGTGGCAAAGAAGCAGAAAAACGTTTTGAAGCTCTCAGGGCTACTTCTGCTGAACATGTTAATGGAGGACTAAAGGAATCTGAAAAATTGCCTGATGAGTTGATATTATTGCTACAAGATCAGTGCACTAATTTATTTTCACCTTTTGGAGCTGCAGACCAAGATCCTTTTCCCAAAATTGGTATAACTAACAACTGGGTACGTGTTGAAGAGCGGGACTGTTGCAATGACTGCTACCTTGCATTAGAACATGGGCGTCAGTTCATGGATAACATGTCAGGAGGAAAAGTTGATGAAGCACTTGTGAAAAGTTCATGCTTACACCCCTGGTCCAAAAGAAATGGTAAGTATGCTAATGGAATAATTTTTCTCTTTATTTTCCTTTAGTTGTATGACTTTTCTTTCTTAGGAAAAGGTATTAAAGGCAGTTTCCCATGTAGCTGATAGAGACACTTAAATTTGGACTTAAAACTCCTTTAAGAATGATATTTTTAGGGCTTCCCTGGTGGCGCAGTGGTTGAGAGTCCGCCTGCCGATGCAGGGGACATGGGTTCGTGCCCCAGTCCGGGAAGATCCCACACGCCGCACAGCGGCTGGGCCTGTGAGCCATGGCCTCTGAGCCTGCACATCCGGAGCCTGTGTTCCGCAACGGGAGAGGCCACAGCAGTGAGAGGCCCGTGTACCGCCAAAAAAAAAAAAAAATGGTATTTTTAAAGGGAGAATTTCCTAGCAGTTTAATTTCACCAACAGAAGTATGGTTATTAGAGGTCTGTAATTATGTACTTGAGTAGGACTATAAAAGGTACTTTGCACATGTCAATTAGCAGAAAATTACTCGTTGTCTGATTTATTCAACATTCTATCACTCATTATTTATTGAGCAGCTAATATGTGCCAGGCACTGTTCTTTTACGAAGTACAGTATTAAAACAAACATATTTCCTGCCCTTTTTGAGCCTGTAATTCTCAAAATAACAAAATAAACAAAAATAAGTAATTATATGATATCAGATAGCGACAAGTGCTTTGACGGAAAAGCAGGGTAAAGGAGTGGAAAAAGACAAGAATATGCTACTTTAGATGTATGTTTAGAGAAGATATTACTGAGGGACAGCATTTGAGCAAAGACCTACATAGAGTGGGGGAATGTGAGCTGTGTGGCCGAGAGAAGAGTGTTTTCAGGTAGTGCAAAGACTGTGAGGGAGTAGTGTGCCTAATATGTTTGAGAAACTGTAAGGAGGCCCTGTTGCTGGAATGAATTGAGTGATGGGGAGACTGTTAGGAGTTGGAAGGCTAAGAGATGGCCGAGCACCAAAATCATGTAGGGTCTTATGTACCATGTAAGTAAGGCCTTTATAGTTTATTCTGAGAGTTACGGGAAGCTGTAGGACAGTTTTGAGCAGAGAAGTAACATGATCCTTTTACTGTTTATTCTTTTAAAAGATCACTCTAGCTGTTGTGCTGTGGGTGGTGAAGGTGAGAGTAGAAGCAGATAGATCAGTTAGGAGGCGGTTACAGTAGTTCAGGTGAAAGATGACAGTACCTTAGACAAGATTGGAAGCAATAGAGATGTGAGTAGTAGGTTCTAGGCATATTTGGGAAATAGAACCTACAGGATTTGCTGATATAAGGAAAGATGAGGCATCAAGGATAGCTTGAGCGAATGGATGAATGATGGTACTAATTATAGAGGAGGGGAACAACTGGGGGAGAAGGTCAAGTACTTATCTGGAGAAACGAATTTTAAATTCGGAGGAGTAGTTGGGGCTAGAGATTAAAAAATGTTGTGTGTGAGTTATCAGTATTTTAAGTTATCAGTATTTTAAGCTATGGAGATGGATGAAAAAACTTAGAGAGTGACTCTAGATAGAGAAGTCCAAGGATGGAACTGACATTTAGAGATGGGGGAGAAGAGGAGGATCCAGGATAGGCAACAAAGGAGGTAGGAAGAAAACCAAGAGAGTGTGTTGTGCTGGTAGCTAAGTATAGGAAATGTTTGAAGAAGGAGAGAAATGTCATCCATGTCAAATACTTGTGTGTAGTTATAAAGATCTAATGAGTTAATACATATGAGCTGCTTAACACAATCCTTGGCACATAGTAGGTACTGAATTTATATAAGCTGCCATTATTAAAGTCATCATTTAGGGTTTTTTTTCAGGCATAGCCACTGGGAAACGTATTTCTAAAAAGATGTCTCAGTATACCACTCATTAACTTTTTCCTAACTTTTGGTAATTATGCAGAAAGTTAGCCTTCTTCAGAATGTGGTTTTTGTTAAGAATTTTTGTTCTTAGGTGATACATGCCATTTAATAACTTTTATTTGGTTCCTTATGTCATTTGCTAATCCAGCCATTTTTGGACACGTGCAAAACAATGTGCTTGGTATTCTGGAAGATATGAAGATATCCTATATTTAAGTTGCTTATAGACTACTTGGAGAACTAAAACTGTAATACAGGGTTGAAGTAAAAATACTCTAAATGCCCATTGACAGGAGAATGGATAATATGATAGTACAGATAGAATGTTACATAAGCTCTGAAAATGAGTAAAACTCTTGTAACAGATGAATCTTGGTAAAAGTTTTGAGGGGAGGGAGAGGGAACAAGTCCCAGAAGATTGTATATAGTGAGATATTTTTTCATAAAGTTCTAAAACAGGCAAAACTAAATGTATTTTCTAGATGCACATAAAATTCAGGATGATGGTTAATTCTTAAAAGCTGAGGGATAAGATAGGGAGAAGCACTTAATAAGATTGAGTAATGTGCTTCTTGGGCAGTGAGATCGTAGTTGTTCATAATATTATTAAGAAAATTTGTGAATAAGATAAGGCTATGCATGGACCAGTGGTTACATTTTGTTCATGATAATAGTTTGATGATTCATCAAACTCAGTATACTCAAGGATCAAATTTTTAAAGAAAAAGGTATAAATAAATGTCATATAGATTTTCAAAAAAACGGCAGGATTATTTTCAGCCATAGATAGTAGTTAAGAACATAGGCTGTGGAACCGACTACTTGGGTTTGCAACATGGCTCCATCACTATATACTATGACCTTGGGCAAGTTATTTAACCTCTGTTTCAGTTTCTTGAGATAGTGTCAATAATAGTATTTACCTCAGTGTTAGAGGATCGAATGAACTAATACATATAAAACAGACCAGTGCCTGGCACAAAGTACTCAAATATTACCAGTAGTAACAGTAGTAGTAATAGCAGCAGCAGTAGCATTAGTGGTATTCTGTTTATTTTTATTATTATTATTTGTTTTTAAGATCCAGCTTATCTTGAAAGTTGTCACAAGAAAAAAAATTTTGTGTAACTGTGTATGATGATGGATGTTAACTGGACTTACTGTGGTGATCATTTTACAGTATATACAGATAACAAATCATCACTTCTTACACCTAAAACATAACTAATGTTATGTCAGTTATACCTCAAAAAAAAAATATCCAACTTATTTGCCAAGTAATAGAAAATATTGAGTTGTTAACCTTGTGTGCATTTTTTCTATAACAATAAAGATTGATGTAAACAGATTACTCTGCTGCCATAAAGATGAATTTCATCCTAAGAATTTATATTGAGAAAATAATTCAAAACAAAAAAGAAATATCTTTATATTTCAATTTAAAATTTCAACATTAAAATAAATAATGCTGCAAAACCTAAATGGGCAATATTGGAATACTTTCTCATTCAATTATAACAGCTTCATAAAATAGTATCAAACTCCTGTATTAGGACCTTTGCCCTGATTGTTTCCTCTGCCTGGGACACTGTTCTTCCAAGTATTTACATGGGTAACTCTCTTGTCTTTTTAAATTTTGTCAGAAGTCATCTTCTCCATCCTGCTCCTTTTTTTTTTTTTTCCCCATAGTGTTTGCTTATTACCTTCTAATATACTGTATAATTTATTAATTATCTCTCCATTAAGTTCAGCCTATGCAAGTTCTGTTTAAGAGAAAGGGTTTTTGTCTATTTTGTTTGTTTGTTGATATGTCCAAGTACCTAGAACAGTGCCTGGCATATAGATGCCCAAGGTGTTGAAATATTTGTTTGAAGGAATTAAAAGTCTACAAACTGTAGTTTGTATAATTTAATGGTAATGTTTATTTTTCTCAAGATAGAAAAAGCTTTGTTCCAATTATAAAAAATACATACTTGCTGAAAAGAAAGTTAAGAATCTAAACAATACAGAAAAGTAGAAGTAAAAATTGCCCCCAATTTTTGCCCATCCCCATCATTACACCACTCCATGATCACTCATTTTTAAGCAACTTTATTGACATACCATACAATTCATTTAAAGTGTACAATTGAATGGTTTTTAGTATTCACAGAGTTGTGTAGCCATCACCACAATCAATTTTAGAACATTTTCATCATCCTCAAAAGGAATCCCATGTTTATTAGCAATCACTCCCCATTTTCCTCCAACCACTCCCTCCCAGCACTAGGCAACCACCAGTGTACTTTCTGTCTCTATAGATTTGCCTCTTTTATACATTTCATATAAATAAAATCATATCCTATATGGTCTTTTGTGACTGACTTCTTTTTCTTAGAATAATGTTTTCAAGATTTATCCATGTTGTAGCATGTGTTAGTACTTCACTTGTTTTTATTGCCAAATAATATTCCATTTATGAGCATCCCACATTTTATTTACCCATTCGCCTGTTCATGGACATTTGGACTGTTTCCACTCTTTGGCTGATATGAATAATGGTACTATGAACATATGTGTACCAGTTTTTGTGTAAACATACGTTTTTATTACTCTTAGGTGGACTTGATAACTGTTTTACGTTTTGAGGAACTGCAAGACTATTTTCTAAAGCAGTGCACCATTTTACATTCCCATCAGCAATCAGTTCCACTTTTTCCATATCCTAATTAACACTTGTCCTTGTGTGTTTTATTATTATTATAATCATCTTATTGGGTTGTGAAGTATTATCTCATTGTGGTTTTGATTTGCATTTCCCTAATAACTAATGAAGTTGAGCATCTTTTCATGTGCTTACTGCCCATTTCTCTTTCCTCTTTGGAGAAATGTCTTTTCAGATACTTTGCCCATTTTTAAATTAGGTTTTTTGTCTTTTCATTATTGAGTTATAAGTGTTCTTTATATCTTCTGTATACAAGTTCCTTATCAGATTATGATTTGCACATATTTTCTCCTGTTCTCTGGGTTCTCTTTTCACTTTCTTGATGGTATCATTTGAAGCAGAAAAGTTTTTAATTTTGATGTTCAGTGTATTATTCTATTTTGTTGTTTGTACTTTTGGTTTCATATCTAAAAAGGCTTTACCTAATCCTAAGTCATGAAGATATACTTCCATGTTTTTTTCTAAGAGTTTTATAGATTTAGCACTTATATTTAGCTCTTTAATCCGTTCTGAATTAACTTTTGTATATAACGTAAGGAAGGGGTTCCATATTCATTCCTTTGCATGTGGATATCCAATTGTCCTAGAACCATTTGTTGAAAAGATTATCTTTCCCCATTAAATTGTCTTGGCACCTTTGTCAAAAATCAGTTGACTGTAGGGCTTCCCTGGTGGTGCAGTGGTTGAGAGTCCGCCTGCCGATGCAGGGGACACGGGTTTCTGCCCCGGTCAGGGAAGATCCCACGTGCCGCGGAGCAGCTGGGCCTGTGAGCCATGGCCGCTGAGCCTGCGCGTCTGGAGCCTGTGCTCCGCAATGGGAGAGGCCACAGCAGTGAGAGGCCCGCGTACCGCAAAAAAAATCAGTTGACAATAAATGTGAAGTTTTATTTCTGGATGTTTACTTCTATTGATCTATTTATCTGTCCTTCATGATCACTCTTAAAAATCATTATATATTCTAAAAACCATTGCTTTCCACCAGATCTCAGTATAGAGACCTGGCACTTGTCATAATATACAATTATATTATTTTTCATGCATTCTCCTGCACAAGATTGTAAGATCCCTGAAGACATGAATAAGAATTTATTTACACAATATTCCCAGCAGCTAGCATAGTTCCTGACCCATAGTAGGTCTTCATTAAATATATATTTTTTTAAGAATGAAAGAGTATCTATGGGAATCTCTCTGAATTAAAATCAAACTGTAGTTTCCTGAGCTTCACTCAGACCAGAATTTCTCAGGGTAAGCTCTGTGTATATGTTTTTTAAAAGTTCCCCATTTGATTATGATAAACAACCTTAGCCAATGACAACTTTTTCTAGATTTTATGTAAATAGTCACATATGAATACACATAGTTCTGTTTGTGTAAAATTATCTTCCATACTTTTAAAACCTGTTTTTTAATTTATTAGTTTATTAGTCATTTGTCCATTTCAAATAGCTCTGTTATCACTTTTTTTTTTTTTTTTTTTTTTTTTTGGTGGTACGTGGGCCTCTCACTGCTGTGGCCTCTCCCGCTGCGGAGCACAGGCTCCGGACGCGCAGGCCCAGCGGCCATGGCTCACGGGCCCAGCCGCTTTGCGGCACGTGGGATCTTCCTGGACCGGGGCACAAACCCGCGTCCCCTGCATCGGCAGGCAGACTCCCAACCACTGCGCCACCAGGGAAGTCCTGTTATCACTTTTAATGACTAGTATTCTATTATGTATATAATAGTTTATTTAAACATAATAATTATTAAGCAGTATATCTGAAATTAAATTACTTCTGATTCTGTACACTATTTAGATGTAGGGAATTAAAACAAGAAATAAATTAGGCAATAATAATAATGAATTAAAGTTGAATGATTTAACATAACAGAGTGCTCAAACAGGTTTAATGATACAGCTGAACCATAATGGAGGGACAGATTACTTATATCAGTAATATTTCATGGTTTTTTAAAAAGCCATTTGACAATTAAGAGTGACACCCTCCATATCCATCCTGATAGTTGGTCAGAAATGTAGGTCATAATAATTTGATAATCTGTAAATCTGTTACGTCTAGGTTAATAAAATATCTTCAGATATTACAGCACTTTTTAGCAGTATGAACAAGTTTATCTGTTACTGTACAAGTTGTATACTTCAGAGTTGTTACATACAGTCTACCATTTTTCACAAGTTAAGCTTTAATCATTGTAACCAGTCTAGTCCATCTGGTCATTTTACCAAAGTGGTGGTAATGAAGGTGCATAATTTATAACTCATTTCTGTGTGAGGCAAAGTTCTTTCTAGTAAGATACCTATAAGCACCAAAAACAACCAAAATAGGGACTTCCCTGGCGGTCCAGTGGTTAAGACTCTGCGCTTCCACTGCAAGGGGCACGGGTTTGATGCCTGGTAGGGGAACTAAGATCCTGTGTGCCGAGCTGCACAGTCTAAATAAATAAATAGATAAAACAACCAAAATAAATGCAAAAAGGAAGAAATTTATTTGATTAATTTATAAATTGATCAATGAGCTAATGAATGACTTTTTATGAAGACGAGTTACAATAACTTTTTTATTGTCTCTTCTTGGTTTTAAATACCTAGAAAAATCATTTCTACAGATCATTTTAGATACAACTTACTATAGTTCTCTACACAAGCAGATGCTTAATCTTGGTGATGAAGAGCTAAACTTCCCTAGATGTCTTGTTATCATAAAAATTTTTGTGTTGACAATAGCAATTCTTATTCTTTTTTCTTTTTTTTTTTTAATGGTTGTAGATGTGAGTATGCAGTGCTCACAAGATATACTTCGAATGCTTCTATCTCTTCAGCCAGTTCTTCAGGATGCTATTCAGAAAAAAAGAACAGTAAGGCCTTGGGGGGTTCAAGGTCCTCTCACTTGGCAACAATTTCATAAAATGGCTGGCCGAGGCTCTTATGGTAAGTAATTTATAGTAATGTGTATTGACTTATTTTATATCATTTCTCAGTTTTTTTGCCCAACTTTAATAAGCACATTTATCTTTAAATATTTCGGTGGCATATGCTTGACTTAAGGCCAGTGTGGTCAATCTTAGCCTTCCTTACTTTGAACGTTTTCAACATTCACTTTACTGGGTTCTCCAATCCCACTTCAGAAAGAACAGCTTGTTTTTACATATTTTACTGACCAGAAAGATTTTATGTGAAGAAAGAATCATACTGCCAAATAAAGACTGAAACACTACTTTTCTTGTAAGTTTACTATTTTACAAAATTTAATGAAAAATGGGGTAAAAAAGAGAGGGTAATACTAGTGATAAAAGGCCCCAAGGTCTTCATTTAAAAAAAAAAGAAAGAACAAAGACAGAAATTTGCCCCTTGTGACAAGAGTAACAAATGAATACTCTCAGTATGGTAAACAGTAGATTTATGGTCAACTGTAATGGAAGGAACATTCAAAATGCTTGAACTATCTGTTGAAGATTATCTCTGGGGAAAAAAAACCCAGAAAAGATTGGGAACTTCCCTGGTGGTGCAGTGGTTAAGAATCTGCCTGCCAGTGCAGGGGCCACGGGTTTGATCCTTGGTCCGGGAAGGTCCCATGTGCCACGGAGCAACTAAGCCCATGCGCCACAACTACTAAGCCTGTGCTCTAGAGCCCATGAGCCACAACTGCTGAGCCTGAGTGCTGCAACTACTGAAGCCCATGCACCTAGAGCCTGTGCTACGCAACAAGAGAAGCCACTGCAATGAGAAGCCCGCGCACCGCAACGAAGAGTAGCCCCCACTCGCCACAACTAGAGAAAGCCCACGCACAGCAATGAAGACCCAACACAGCCAAAAATAAATAAAATTTTTAAAAACCCCAAAAAACAAAAAAGAGTGTTTCTGAAAGGTGGGATGTAATTGAAACTTTTAAAATATATTTGAAATAATAGTTTTTATTCTGAAGTCCTTGACTTTTTTTGCATGGTTTTAGAATGCATTATGTACAGAAGTAGTAGATGATTTGCTCATATTTTCCTTTTCCTCCTTTTATTAATGGCTGAATAATTTAAATTTCATTTAAAAAAACTTGATAATCAGTGAAAAATGCAGTTTAATTATAGTATTTATATATATATTTTTTCTACTTTTTAAAAAATATTTCAGTTTTATTGGAGTATAGTTGATTTACAATTTTGTGTTAGTTTCAGGTGTACAGCAAAGTGATTCAGTTATACATATACCTATATTCATTCCTTTTTAGTTTCTTTTCTCATATAGATCGTCACAGAATATTGAGTTAGGGTTTCCTGTGCTATACAGTAGGTCCTTGTTGGCTGTCTATCTTGTATACTACTAGTGTGTGTGTATGTTCATCCCAAGCTCCTGATTTATCCCTCCCTGCCACGTTTCCCCTTTGGTAACCATAGTTTGTTTTCTATGTCTGTAAGTCTGTTTCTGTTTTGTGAATAAGTTCATTTACATGGTTTTTTTTTTAAATTGGATTCCACATATGAGCAATATCATATATTTGTCTTTTTCTGACTTACTTAGTATGATAATCTCTAGGTCCATCCATGTTGCTTCAAATGGCATTATTTCATTCTTTTTTTTAATAGCTGAGTAATATTCCATTGTACATACATGCTGCATCTTCTTTATCCATTCCTTTGTCGATGGACATCTAGGTTGCTTCCATGTCTTGACTATTATAAATAGTGCTGCAGTGAACATTGGGTTGCATGTATCCTTCCAGGTTATGGTTTTCTCCAGATATATGCCCAGGAGTGAGATTGCTGGATCATATGGTAGTTCTGTTTAAGGAACCTCCATACTGTTCTCCATAGTGGTTGTACCAATTTACATTCCCACCAGTGGTGTAGGAGGGTTCCCTCTTCTCCACACCCTCTCCAGCATTTATTGTTATAGTATTTTTACGTTCTTTTTGAAGCCAAAATAGTAGACACATGCAGAGTTCTACACCTTACTGTTCAGTACATATGAGCTTTTATTTTTCGTTTTTTTTTAAATGGCTGCATATATTCCATTGTTCTGTACATATGTTATTTTACCAGTCTACTGTTTATGGACTTAACATTGTTTGCATCATTATCATTACAACTATTCTAGAATGCACACAATCCCTGGCTTAAAGCATGTGTATATTTAAAAATATATATATTGCCAAATTACTCTCTCTGATAGTGGTTTAAACTCCCACCAATAAAATGTTTGTTTCCCCAAACCCTTGCCAGTAGGGTGCTGAGTAGATGGGAGAAACTGGTTTGTTTCATTATAGTTTGAGACGTAGACTAGTACAGACTTTGAGGGTAGATTTCCTAGATTCTAAATCCCACTTCTGCCACTTCTTATGTGATACTGGACATGTTGTTTAACGTCTCTATTCGTGCTTTCTCATCTCTAAAATAAGGTTGATATTAGTATCTGCTTCATGGTTTTTGTGGGGATTAAATGAGTGAATACATGTAAAGATCTTTGAACATTACCTAGCACATAGTAAATGTTACAATTGTTTGCTATTAATTATTTTAAATTCCTTGCTCTTAATGAGATTGAGCATCTTTTTATGTATAAGAGGTATTTCTGTTTCTGTGGACTTTGTTCATATCCTTTACCTGTTTTTCTGTTAGGATGTTGATCAATTCCTTACGGATTTATAGGTCCCCTTTCTATGGTAAGGAAATTAACCTTTTGTTGTACACATTGCACATCTTTTTTCCAATTTATTGTTAATTGTTTGGCTTTGTTTATAGTGTTTTTTCATGCCAAAATTTAAAATTTATGTTGTCAGATTAATCAGTTTTTAAATGGACAGGTTTTACATTATGCTTAAAAAGGCTTTCCCCAGTCTTGAGTTTATTCAAAATAAAATGATGACAATTAGGTGACGTTGATTAAGAGGTACAGACTTCCAACTATAAAATAAATAAATCATGGGGATGTAATGTACACATGGGGAATGTAGTCAGTAATGTTATAACAACTTTGTATGGTGACGGATGGAGACTAGTCTTATTGTGGTCATTATTTCATAATGTATAAAAATATCAAATCACTATGTTGTGCACCTGAAACTAATATAATTTTTTTTAAAACCCTCCCATATCTTCTTTTGTACTAATAAGTTTTTTGTTCTAATTTTTTTACATTTAAGTGAAGGTATAAGTCACATATTTTATAAAAGGTCATTTAGCAAATTCCTAACTGTGAAAGTCTCAATCACTGGCTTTTAGGTATTTTTTGTCTTTAATTAAATATTTTTACTACTAATAATGACTACACTAACTCTTGACATTTAAATGTTCCTCTTGGGACTTCCCTGATGGTCCAGTGGTAAAGAATCTGCCTTCCAATGCAGAGGACACGGGTTCGATCCCTGGTTGGGGAACTAAGATCTCACATGCTGAGGGGCAGCTAAGCCTGCGCACCACAACTACTGAGCCCGCACGCTGCAATGGAAGAACCCGCAACGGAGATCCTGCATGTTGCAACTAAGACCTGACATAGCCAAAAATAAATAAAATTTTAAAATATTCTAAAAATAATATATAAAAATAAATGTTCTTCTTTTAAATCTTTTCTTAAAATATGTCTTTTCTTATTTAGGAACTGATGAATCCCCAGAACCACTGCCAATCCCCACGTTTTTGTTGGGTTATGATTTTGATTTTCTGGTGCTTTCTCCATTTGCTCTCCCTTATTGGGAGAGACTTATGCTGGAACCCTATGGATCTCAAAGAGATATAGCTTATGTTGTACTATGTCCAGAAAATGAAGCCTTGTTAAATGGAGCCAAAAGCTTTTTTAGAGATCTTACTGCAATATATGAGGTAGGTGCTTAAAAAGAGGTGTCGTTTTAAAACTACCTTATGATTTGTATGTTTATATATAAAATATACTGGATATTTCAGTTGATTGGTAAAGAATAATAACAATGTCAGACTAGGTGTTTAGTTCTCATAAAAGCCAGTTACATTCTTTACAGCTTTGAGCCAGACCCTTTGTGAGATGTGTGCACCATGGGTCACTGTGGAAATTGCCGTACTGGGGGAAAACCATTGAGAGCATGTATGTCCCATTTAAGATAATCTTTTTCTGAAACAAAGGGTAGCATTGTAAATGGCCAGGAACAAATTACATTTATAAAAATTCTAGTCTTGATTCTCTAGGACCTCAGGTTTAGACACTAGGCCTTACTTACCTCATATGTAAAATAAAGCTATGATAGGCCTCTCTAAGATCCATTTTATTTCTGAAATTCTTGGCTGGTCTTTTAAGTTACAATTCTCATGTTGTATCCATCATTGAGTACAATGATTATAAATTTTAAGTACCCTGGAACATACAGTCTTAACTTCATTTTATAGTCGTTCCTGAATATCCTCAGGGTATTGGTTCTAGGACCCCTTGCAGACACCAAAATTTATGGATGCTCAATCTTATATAAAATGGCTTGGTGTTTGTATATAATCTATACACATCCTCCGTTGTACTTTAAATCATCTCTAGATTACTTATAGATGATATTTACATAGCATTACATACCTAATGCTTTGTAAATAGTTGCAGACATGGGAAATTCAAGTTTTGCTTTTTGGAACTTTCTGGATTTTTTTTTTTTTTTTGAATATTTTTGATCCATGGTCGGTTGAATCTGTGGATTCAGAACCTAAGGATACAAAGGGCCAACGGTATCTCCCTTTTCCCACAAATGCTTGGAAATCTAGTCTTTAAAATTTAGTTTCTTTTACAATCTGAATCGTTAGTTTGAGCTGGTTTAGCTCCTCATTAATGTTCTACTTAACTTTAATTGCAAGATATCTGTAGTGTGTTTTGTAAAAGTAAATATTTCCAAAGAGTGTTATTTAGAACACTAGTCCTGCAAAATCTTCCCAGAAAAAAGTTCCATAGTTAGATAGGTTTGGGGAGACATTTTGTATCTATTTACCTTTTAGAGATTCACTATACATGTTAGCTTATTAAAGCCTTTGAAAGTCTTACAGTAAAGAAATCCTTGTCTAAACTTACTTAATCCAGTGTTGCAAACCTGTTTGAGATTGGGCTTCCTGTAACAAACATTAGTGGCCTGCAGAATTGGAGGGAGAGCTGGATAATGCATTTATATACATGAATTGGGATGGATGTACAACTTAAAATGACTGTATATTCATGCTCAGTTATTTCTGTATTCTGCAAGTTTTCATTATTCAAACTACGTGGATCTAGTGCCATTATTATCTAGGTGTTTTATTTCATTGGAGATATTTTAATTTTGATAGAAATTCAATGGATTTCTAATGTAGAAAAGTAAAAAGACCTGTGGCACCATTTCACCTTGATATTATTATTGCAAATGTTAGTTATAAATGATAAAGCTTATTTTTAAATAGCTTAAATCCTTTATGATATGAACTAAAAAACTATAGCACACTCACTAATTCTGATTTCTGTATCTGTATTTGTAGTCTTGTCGATTGGGTCAACATAGACCTATTTCTCGACTGTTGACGGATGGGATCATGAGAGTTGGATCTACTGCATCAAAGAAACTATCAGAAAAGTTGGTAGCAGAATGGTTTTCTCAGGCAGCTGATGGTAACAGTGAAGCATTTTCTAAACTCAAGCTTTATGCACAAGTCTGCAGATATGACCTAGGTATTGAATTTGTATTTATTGTATAAGGTCATTTTAGCAAAGTATGACCCAGTCCACCAGCTTTTTGTAAATAATATTTTAATGCAACACAGCCATGCTCATTTATTTACAGATGTCTGTGGCTTCTTTTATGCTACGAGATCAGGGCTGAGTCGTTGTGACAGAGACTGTGTAACTTGGAAAGGCAAAAATATTTACTATCTGATCCTTTACAGAAAAAGTTTGTTGATCACTACGGTAGGGATCCCATCAAGTAGGAAGATTTGTGTTTTTATTTAAGTTTATTAAAATTAAGATTTTTGATTTGTTAATGGTTTAGAGGTAAAACAACTTGTAGTTCCCTCTACAACACAGAGAGACAGTTCTTTGTTGGAATTAAGAAATGACAGCTGTTGAAGACTTGCTTTTAACACCCTTGAATTAAATATCAATGGACTTAACTTTAGACTTAATCCAAAGAGACACAGAACCAAAACATTGAACCTCATTAGACATTCCTATAATTTGAACCCCATAACATTCCTCCATTTTATATTTAATTAGTTCCCAGTATAGTCACTATTCAACTTGTGACCTAGGAACTTGTTGAATGGTTTAATGAAAATTTGCTAGATACTGTTATTTTTATTTAATTAATTATGCCTTCAAAATAGAATTTTATTATATTTCATGGAAACCATTTCTTTATTTTGTATAAACTGGTTTATTTTTCAATTCCATTTAAAAATTTTTTTCACTTTGTAGGGGAAATAGAAAGCTAGTGTTTGCTACACTGTTAGCAGGCAAATTAGGGGGAGGGTAATGACCAAAAGAGTATAAACTAGCAATTATTATTCACATAGTAGATTAAATAAAGAACCAATCAGTGAAATAAAGAATTAAATATCCTGTTTTTATTGTCTTTAGGTCCTTACCTTGCTTCCCAGCCATTGGACAGCTCTCTACTTTCCCAACCAAATTTAGTTGCCCCTACAAGTCAGCCTTTGATTACTCCACCTCAGATGACAAGTACTGGAAATGCTAATATTCCATCTGCCACCCTAGCATCTACAGCAAGCAGCACTGTGACAATGACTTCAGGTGTTGCCATATCTTCTTCAGTTGCCACAGCTAACTCAACTTTGACCACAACCTCAGCTTCATCTTCATCATCCTCCAACTTGAATAGTGGAATGTCATCAAATAAACTACCTTCATTTCCACCCTTTGGCAGTATGAACAGTAGTGTTGCGGGATCCATGTCTACGCAAGCGAGTACAGTTCAGAATGGCCAGCTAGGAGGGCAACCACCATCAGCTCTACAAACAGCTGGGATTTCTGGAGAGTCGTCTTCGATTCCGAGTCAGCCACATCCTGATGTGTCTGAAAGGTATATTTAAATATACCAACCTTTGCAGAAGTATAAATATATTCTTCTTCTTGTCCAAATAACATAAAGAGCCTTTGGTCTTATCCTTGAAATTTTAGTTTTTATAATGTCGAATATTTAATCTGTAAAATTATAATGAAGACTCTTCATAAAGTCTTTATCATAGAATCTCAGGGTGGGAATGAAGACCTTAAAAACCATTTAGTCTAACTATCCTGTGATGTTTGAGTCTGTTCTGTGACGTAACTGTCAAGTAGACTTGCCTATGCAAATCACTCCAGTGATTTAGAAGTCACTATTGAATGACCCTGTTCAGTGGCATAAGAGTTGTACCAGAATTTGAATCTGTCGTTTACTGGCTATGTCACTTTAGGAAAGTTACCTAACGTTTTTGAGCATGTTTTCTTATCTGTAGAGTGGGAGCAATAGGATATAATGCATATTATGCTCTTTACAAAATGCTTCCACTTAAGTTATTTATAACAACAACAATGATGGTGACAGCTCTCTTTATTACTTTATGAAGAAGGCATTCCCTTTCGATTTATAGGTTAAGTTAGCCTAAGCTTGGTTATATCTTTCAGCTACCTGGATGCAGTTTTGCCCAAAGTTATACTTATATGTGATTAAAAGCAGACTCTTAATTACCCAGCTAGATCTTCCATTTTGAACATCTAAAAAGATTTGGAGTTTTAAAAAATCATATCACCATCAAAGAATGAAGCTTAATCACCATTGAAGTTATGAAGTATGAAATGAATATATATATTCTAAAAATGTAATAGAACATTGACTAAGTCTGGAGAATTGGTTTCTTTTTGGTCTAGCTCTGCCTCTAGCCAGCCTTGTGATCTTGGGCAGCTCATTTAACTTATTTTTGTCTTAGTTTTAAAGCACTAAGCTCTCTGACATTTCTAATGCTCTGTGGTTTTAAGAATTCTGTTTCTTCTTTTTAATGCAAGGCCTCTTAATGCCAAGGGTCTTTGTACACCATCAAATTGTGAACTTTTTGGTTCTCTTTGGAGAGAAAGCTGTCCCTCATTTTTAGAGAAGCTCTCAACACCACACGCCCCCCCCCCCCCCCAAAAAAAAAGAAAGAAAAAAGGGTATTAAGAACCTGTTTTGATGCTATTCCGAGAAGGTACAGGAGAACTTTTTCCCTAACTGTCTTATTTCTACTTCAAATTTTAGCACAATGGATCGGGACAAAGTGGGCATTCCCACAGATGGTGATTCACATGCAATCACTTATCCACCTGCAATTGTTGTTTATATAATTGATCCTTTTACATATGAAAACAAAGATGAGAGCACTAATTCTTCTAATGTATGGACTTTGGGGTTACTTCGATGTTTTCTGGAAATGGTCCAGACTCTTCCTCCTCATGTTAAGAGCACTGTTTCTGTACAGGTGAGAATGATAAATGTTATAAGTTAATTTATTTAAAACGCTTGACGTTGATAGAAGTTTCAAAGTTACTATTCTGTATCCACATTGATTTTCTAAAGGCCAGGTTCTATTATATTGACTTTATATAAATAATATTATAATAGAAATCTTAGTTTATAAAAGGTAAACTTGCAGTGATACAACAGTAAGAGAATAAAAAGACCACATTAAGTATGTTAAATATCTCTCCCGTGTTACTTTTATAAACTAATTTTTAAATTCATAAGCTTAAATAGGAAAAGAATGGACTTATATAAACTAGAGTTCTAAATAAGAGGTTACAAACTAGAAGTAGAGAGAAATTAACCATATTAAGTTGTATGCAGAGAATTTGAATTATTCTTTATAGGCTACAACAGGACTATGGCAGTCAGTGGCAGTATTGATCAGTATAACTGCTATGTAGAAATGTTTAAAGATTTTTACATAGCTTATTAATAAAATTGAGTATTCATTAAAAATCTATATAATAGATAAGAAAATATCGTTCTTTAGATTATTTTAATTATGTTTTGTTTAAATTTTCTAATAAAATGTTTAGAGTTTTAGACTCACTGTTCTTTTTATTTTCTTGTGGAAAGTCTAACATTTGTAATGTTTGCCTGTAATTCTTAGATTGTTCCCTGTCAGTACCTGTTGCAACCTGTGAAGCATGAAGATAGACAAATCTATACCCAGCATTTAAAATCCCTGGCTTTTTCGGCCTTTACCCAGTGTCGGAGACCACTTCCAACATCAACCAATGTGAAAACATTGACTGGTTTTGGTCCAGGTTTAGCCATGGAAACTGCTCTTAAAAGTCCTGATGTAAGTATGTTTTCCATTACCAGAGTTATTGAAGGACTACATTTTATGATTTTATGCAAAACTAAGTGCAAGTCTCTGATTAGCTCTCATTTTCCAGTTATCTTATAATGGGTAGATATACTATATCTTTCTTTTATTTTTATTTTTTAATTAATTTATTTATTTTTGGCTGTGTTGGGTCTTCGTTGCTGCGCATGGGCTTTCCCTAGTTGCGGCGAGTAGGGGCTACTCTTCGTTGCAGTGCGTGGGCTTCTCATTGCGGTGGCTCCTCTTGTTGCAGCTTACGGGCTCTAGGCCCATGGGCTTCAGTAGTTGTGGCATGCAGGCTCAGTAGTTGTGGCTCACAGGCTCTGGAGCACAGGCTCAGTAGTTGTGGCTCACGGGCTTAGTTGCTCTGTGGCATGTGGGATCTTCCTGGACCAGGGCTCAAACCCATGTCCCCTGCATTGGCAGGCGGATTCTTAACCACTGCGCGACCAGAGAAGTCCCTATCTTTATTTTCAATAAAAAATTTTTTTGTGATTGTATAGTACCGTAGTAACTTAATTTTTTACTTTACAGAGACCAGAGTGTATTCGACTTTATACACCTCCTTTTATTCTGGCTCCAGTGAAGGATAAACAGACAGAGCTAGGAGAAACATTTGGAGAAGCTGGACAGAAATACAATGTTCTTTTCGTGGGCTACTGTTTATCACATGATCAAAGATGGATTCTTGCATCTTGCACAGATCTATATGGAGAACTTTTAGAAACTTGTATCATTAACATCGATGTCCCAAATAGGTACTTTTATTTCCTTAAGTGTATCATTGTATCATCCCTTGAAAAAAAATTCATACATGCACATTATGTTTCATTTTTAATGAATAGAAAATGGTTTGGAAGGTATATATATTAAAATATTAAGTCTTGGGATTGTGGGTGCTTTTCGTTTCTTTTGTAGTGAATATTTACATTGTATAATTTAATGGACTCAAAAATAATTTTGATTATCTCGGTTACATAGACAAAAGAGGTTAAAGCCCCTGTATTCTGTGTAATAAACCTTGAGGTAATGATTTTAGCCTAACAAATTTTGGAACATGGAACTAGAAAGCCATCTGCAAATTAAAATCTAGTAAGGCATCCTAGAACATTTACTTTTCTCATATACCATCTAAGATATAGTCCCTAATAAACTGAGTTAACTTTCTGTACTAAAAATTTTCCTCTTTAAATGTTGGAGTGTCTTCTGAAAATGGTAGTCTTCTTTTTAGAATTCTTCTTGATAGTAGTTAGGTATCATGAGCAGTTATTCATGAAGACTGTAACTAATAGGTCACAAAAGATGAGCCTCATTGAATTATCACTTAATAGACACTTGTAATAACATATTTCAAGGCTAGTGAACACTGCCTAAGAGAACCTGAAAAATCCATGAAGTAACTTTAATTTTCAGATTTGGTTCTGTTCTTTATTTTCTTCTTTATTATCTAAACGTTCTGTTCTTTTAATTTCAGAAATTGGTTATGTGCAAAAAAACTTAGTGATTATTTGGTTATAGTGGCGCTGAATATAGAAACATTAATCTGTGAAGGATGAGAAAGAGAATAGAGAAAGAATAATACCACCCTCCCAATAAAAAAATAGTGTATTGCCATTTTACTGAAAGTAGAAGTGAGATGACGGTTAAGAGGTCCAACTCTAGAGTCATAGAGATCTGGGTTCAAATCCCAGTCCTGCCACTTATTGGCTGTGTGATCTCGACAAAATTACTTTATCCGACTGAGCTGTAGCTAGCTTCTCTGTAAAATTAGGAGGATAATTTTATCTGCCTTATAGGGTTGTTAAGATGAAATGAGGTATTACATGTAAATTGATTGGACATACTGCTTGGTACATAGGAAGTACTCAATAAATGGTAGCTACTGTTGCTCAGCCACAGAGCACGTAATGTTATGTACTTGCCTAATAAAGGACGTGCATGCAGAAAACAGCATTGTTTTGTTCTGGGAAGTGTGGGGAGGGGTTTGTTGGATATTCTTCAATTTAAAGTATGAAGCAAGGGACTTCCCTGGTGGCGCAACGGTTAAGAATTCCGCCTGCCAAATGTAGGGGACATGGGTTCGAGCCCTGGTCTGGGAAGATTCCACATGCCACGGAGCAACTAAGCCCGTGCGCCACAGCTACTGAGCCTGCTAACCACAACTACTGGGCCCATGTGCCTAGAGCCCGTGCTCCGCAACAAGAGAAGCCACCAAAATGAGAAGCCTGAGTGCCGCAATGAAGAGTAGCCCCTACTCGCCGCAACTAAAGGAAGCCCGTGCGCAGCAACGAAGACCCGACACAGCCAAAAATAAATAAAAAAATAAATTTATTAAAAAAAAAATAAAGTATGAAGCAAGGGTTGGCAAACTCCAGGCCATAGGCCAAATCTGGCCACACTCATTTGTTTAATTATTGTCCATGGCTGCTTTAGTGCTGCAGCAGGTTGAATTCTTGCAGAAGAATCCTGATGGCCTGCAAAGCTTAAAATGTTGGCCCTTTAAAGAAAAAGTGTGCCAATACTCTGGTATAGAGCAGTGTTTCTGGTGAATTTTGGTGGTTCTTGGACAATTTTTAAGTATATATTTTAATATGTATTAAACAAAATACAAACTATCATGCCAAACCTGTGATTTTATATATATTCTTGCTTAGGACTTGTGTAAAAACTATCAAGTATTAAAATGAAGGGACCAGTTTTTCACAAATTTGAGCTCTTTCGAAATGTCATCATAGGAATTTTAGAAATATTTATGACTCTATTCCATACAACAGGGCTCGTCGGAAAAAAGGATCTGCCAGAAGATTTGGTCTACAGAAACTTTGGGAGTGGTGCTTAGGACTTGTACAGATGAGTTCATTGCCATGGAGAGTTGTAATTGGCCGTCTAGGAAGGATTGGTCATGGAGAATTAAAAGGTAAAATTGTGCTTTTATTATTTAATACTTAAATTTCTGTGTTTTTTTGAATTTTATTTTATTTTTTTATACAGCAGGTTCTTATTAGACATCAGTTTTATACACATCAGTGTATACATGTCAATCCCAATCGCCCAATTCATCACACCACCATCCCCACCCCACCCCCCACCACAGCTTTCCCCCCTTGGTGTCCATACGTTTGTTTTCTACATCTGTGTCTCAACTTCTGCCCTGCAAACCGGTTCATCTGTACCATTTTTCTAGGTTTCACATACATGTGTTAATATACGATATTTGTTTTTCTCTTTCTGACTTACTTCACTTTGTATGACAGTCTCTAGATCCACCCACGTCTCACCAAATGACCCAATTTCATTCCTTTTTATGGCTGAGTAATATTCCATTATATATATGTACCACATCTTCTTTATCCTTTCATCTGTTGATGGACATTTAGGTTGCTTCCATGACCTGGCTATTGTAAATAGTGCTGCAGT
The DNA here is from genome assembly GCF_949987515.2 of Delphinus delphis. Lineage (NCBI taxonomy): Eukaryota > Metazoa > Chordata > Mammalia > Artiodactyla > Delphinidae > Delphinus > Delphinus delphis. The sequence goes on along the minus strand of NC_082701.1, from coordinate 28,997,681 downwards.
GAACATTGGGGTGCATGTGTCTTTGAATTATGGTTTTCTCTGGGTATATGCCCAGTAGTGGGATTGCTGGGTCATACGTTAATTCTATTTTTAGATTTTTAAGGAACCTCCGTACTGTTCTCCATAGTGGCTGTATCAATTTACATTCCCACCAACAGTGCAAGAGGGTTCCCTTTTCTCCATGCCCTCTCCAGCATTTGTTGTTTGTAGATTTTCTGATGATGCCTATTCTAACTGGTGTGAGGTGATACCTCATTGTGATTTTGATTTACATTTCTCTAATAATTAGTGATGTTGAGCACCTTTTCATGTGCTTCTTGGCCATCTGTATGTCTTTGGAGAAATGTCTATGTAGGTCTTCTGCCCATTTTTGGATTGTGTTGTTTGTTTCTTTAATATTGAGCTGCATGAGCTGTTTATATATTTTGGAGATTAATCCTTTGTCCATTGATTCATTTGCAAATATTTTCTCCCATTCCGAGGCTTGTCTTTTCGTCTTGTTTATGGTTTCCTTTGCTGTGCAAAAGCTTTGAAGTTTCATTAGGTCCCATTTGTTTATTTTTGTTTTTATTTCCATTACTCTAGGAGGTGGAACAAAAAAGATCTTGCTGTGACTTATGTCAAAGAGTGTTCTTCCTATGTTGTCCTCTAAGAGTTTTATAGTGTCCAGTCTTACATCTAGGTCTCTAATCCATTTTGAGTTTGTGTATGGTGTTAGGGAGTGTTCTAATTTCATTCTTTTACATGTAGCTGTCCAGTTTTCCCAGCACCACTATTGAACAGGTTGTCTTTGGTTGTCTTTTCTCCACTGTATATCCTTGCCTCCTTTGTCATAGATTAGTTGACCATAGGTGCATGGCTTTATCTCTGGGCTTTCTATCCTGTTCCATTGTTCTGTATTTCTGTTTTTGTGCCAGTACCGTATTATCTTGATTACTGTAGCTTTGTAGTATAGTCTGAAGTCAGGGAGTCTGATTCCTCCAGCTCCGTTTTTTTCCCTCAAGACTGCTTTGGCTATTCGGGGTCTTTTGTGTCTCCATACAGATTTTAAGATTTTTTTGTTCTAGTTCTGTAAAAAATGCCATTGGTAATTTGATAGGGATTGCACTGAATCTGTAGATTGCTTTGGGTAGTATAGTAATTTTCACAATATTGATTCTTCTAATCCAAGAACATGGTATATCTCTCCATCTCTTGGTATCATCTTTAATTTCTTTCATCAGTGTCTTATAGTTTTCTGCATACAGGTCTTTTGTCTCCCTAGGTAGGTTTATTCCTAAGTATTTTATTCTTTTTGTTGCAATGGTAAATGGGACTGTTTCCTTAATTTCTCTTTTCAGATTTTTCATCATTAGTGTATAGGAATGCAAGAGATTTCTGTGCATTAATTTTGTATCCTGCAACTTTACCAAATTCATTGATTAGCTCTAGTAGTTTTCTGGTGGCATTTTTAGGATTCTCTGTGTATAATATAATGTCATCTGCAAAGAGTGACAGCTTTACTTCTTCTTTTCCAATTTGTATTCCTTTTATTTCTTTTTCTTCTCTGATTGCCATGGCTAGGACTTCCAAAACTATGTTGAATAATAGTGATGAGAGTGGACAATCCTTGTCTTGTTCCTGATCTTAGAGGAAATGCTTTCAGTTTTTCACCATTGAGAATGATGTTTGCTGTGGGTTTGTCATATATGGCCTTTATTATGTTGAGGTAGATTCCCTCTATGCCCACCTTCTGGAGAGTTTTTATCATAAATGAGTGTTGAATTTTGTCAAAAGCTTTTTCTGCATCTATTGAGATGATCATATGGTTTTTATTCTTCAGTTTGTTAATATGGTATATCACATTGATTTGCATATATTGAAGAATCCTTGCATCCCTGAGATAAATCCCACTTGATCATGGTGTATGATCCTTTTAATGTGTTGTTAGATTCTGTTTGCTAGTATTTTGTTGAGGATTTTTGCATCTGTATTCATCAGTGTTATTGGTCTATAATTTTCTTATTTTGTAGTATTTTTGTCTGCTGTTGGTATCAGGGTGATGGTTGCCTCATAGAATGAGTTTGGGAGTGTTACTTCCTCTGCAATTTTTTGGAAGAGTTTGAGAAGGTTGGGTGTTAACTCTTCTCTAAATGTTTGATAGACTTCACCTGTGAAGTCATCTGGTCCTGGACTTTGTTTGTTGGAAGATTTTTAATCACAGTTTCATTACTTGTGATTGTTCTGTTCATATTTTCTATTTCTTCCTGGTTCAGTCTTGGGAAGTTATATCTTTCTAAGAAGTTGTCATTTCTTCCCGGTTGTCCATTTTATTGGCATAGAGTTGCTTGTAGTAGTCTCTTAGGATGTTTTGTATTTCTGCGGTGTCTGTTGTAGCTTCTCCTTTTTCATTTCTAATTTTATTGATTTGAGTCCTTTCCCTCTTTTTCTTGATGAGTCTGGCTAATGGTTTATCAATTTTGTTTATCTTCTCAAAGAACCAGCTTTTAGTTTTATTAATCTTTACTATTGTTTTCTTTGTTTCTATTTCATTTATTTCTGCTCTGATCTTTATGATTTCCTCCCTCTGCTAACTTTGGGTTTTTTTGTTTTTTTTAAAATAAATGTATTTATTTTTGGCTGCACTGGGTCTTCATTGCTGTGCACGGGCTTTCTCTAGTTGCAGTGAGCAGGGGCTACTCTTTGTGGTGGTGCAAGGGCTTCTCATTGCAGTGGCTTCTCATGTTACATAGCATGGGCTGTAGACATGCAGGCTTCAGTAGTTGTGGCTCACGGGCTCAGTAGTTGTGGCACACAGACTTAGTTGCTCCGTGGCATGTGGGATCTTCCCGGACCAGGGCTTGAACCTCTCTTCCCTGCATTGGCAGGTGGATTCTTAACCACTGTGCCACCAGGGAAGTCCCTAACTTTGGGTTTTGTTTGTTCTTTTTTCTCTAGTTCCTTTAGGTGGAAGGTTAGATTGTTTGAGATTTTTCTTGTTTCTTGAGGTAGGCTTTATAGCCATAAACATCCCTCTTAGAACTGCTTTTGCTGCATCCCATAGGTTTTGGATTGTCGTGTTTTCATTGTCATTTGTCTCTAGGTATTTTTTTTTTTTTTTTTTAATGAAGGCTATTTTAATTATTTATTTATTTTTTGGCTGTGTTGGGTCTTCGTTTCTGTGTGGAGGGCTTTCTCTAGTTGCGGCGAGCGGGGGCCACCCCTCATCACGGTGCGCGGGCCTCTCACTGTCGTGGCCTCCCTTGTTGCGGAGCACAAGCTCCAGACGCGCAGGCTCAGTAGTTGTGGCTCACGGGCTCAGTCGCTCCATGGCATGTGGGATCTTCCCAGACCAGGTCTCGAACCCGTGTCCCCTGCATCGGCAGGCGGACTCTCAACCACTGCGCCACCAGGGAAGCCCTCTAGGTATTTTTTGATTTCCTCTTTGATTTTTTCAGTGATCTCTTGGTTGTTTAGTAACGTATTGTTTAGCCTCCATGTGTTTGTGTTTTTTAGGCTTTTTGTCCCTGTAATTGATTTCTAATCTCATAGCATTGTGGTCAGAAAAGATGCTTGCTATGATTTCAATTTTCTTAAATTTACTGAGGCTTGATTTGTGACTCAATATGTGATCTATCCTGGAGAATGTTCTGTGCACCCTTGAGGAGAAAGTGTAATCTGCTGTTTTCAGATGGAATGTCCTATAAATATCAATTGAATCTATCTGGTCTGTTGTGTCATTTAAAGCTTCTGTTTCCTTATTTATTTTCATTTTGGATGATCTGTCCATTGGTGTAAGTGAGGTGTTAAAGTCCCCCACTGTTATTGTGTTACTGTCGATTTTCTCTTTTATAGCTGTTAGTAGTTGCCTTATGTATCGAGGTGCTCCTATGTTGGGTGCATGTATATTTATAATTGTTATATCTTCTTCTTGGATTGATCCCTTGATCATTATGTAGTGTCCTTCCTTGTCACATTCTTTATTTTAAAGTCTATTTTATCAGATATGAATATTGCTACTCCAGCTTTCTTTTGATTTCCATTTGCGTGGAATATCTTTTTCCATCCCCTCACTTTCAGTCTGTATGTGTCCCTAGGTCTGAAGTGGGTCTCTTGTAGGCAGCATATATATGGGTCTTGTTTTTGTATTCATTCATCAAGCCTGTGTCTTTTGGTTGGAGCATTTAATGCATTCACGTTTAAGTTAATTATCGATATGTATGTTCCCATGACCATTTTCTTAATTGTTTTGGGTTTGTTTTTTTAGGTCCTTTTCTTCTCTTGTGTTTCCCACTTAAGTTCCTTTAGCATTTGTTGTAGAGCTGGCTTGGTGGTGCTGAATTCTCTTAGTTTTTGCTTGCCTGTAAAGCTTTTGATTTCTCCATCGAATCTGAATGAGATCCTTGCCGGGTAGAGTGATCTTGGTTGTAGGTTCTTCCCTTTCATCACTTTAAGTATATCATGCCACTCCCTTCTGGCTTGTAGAGTTTCTGCTAAGAAATCAGCGGTTAACCTTGTGGGAGTTCCCTGGTATGTTGTTTGTCGTTTTTCCCTTGCTGCTTTCAATAATTTTTCTTTGCCTTTAATTTTTGCCAGTTTGATTACTGTATGTCTTGGCGTGTTTCTCCTTGGGTTTATCCTGTATGGGACTCGCTGTGCTTCCTGGACTATTTCCTTTCCCGTGTTAGGGAAGTTTTCCACTATAATGTCTTCAGATATTTTCTCGGGTCCTTTCTCTCTTCTCCTTCTGGGACCCTTATAAAGCGAATGTTGGTGCATTTAATGTTGTCCCAGAGGTCTCTTAGGCTGTCTTCATTTCTTTTCATTCTCTTTTCTTTATTCTGTTCTGCAGCAGTGAAGTCCACCATTCTGTCTTCCAGGTCACTTATCCATTCTTCTGCCTCCGTTATTCTGCTATTGATTCCTTCTAGTGCAGTTTTCATTTCATTTATTTTATTGTTCTTCTCTGTTTGTTTGTTCTTTTAATTCTTCTAGGTCTTTGTGAAACATTTCTTGCATCTTCGTGATCTTTGCCCCCATTCTTTTTCTGAGGTCCTGGATCATCTTCACTATCATTATTCTGAATTCTGTTTCTGGAAGGCTGCCTATCTCCACTTCATTTAGTTGTTTTTCTGGGGTTTTATCTTGTTCCTTCATCTGGTACATAGCCCTCTGCCTTTTCATCTTGTCTGTCTTTCCGTGAATGTGGTTTTTGATCCACAGGCTGCAGGATTGTAGTTCTTCTTGCTTCTGCTGTTTGTAAGCCATACTTTGCAGGAGAATGGTTAATTTCTGTTTTATGTTAATTCATATACTATTCTGACCATATCTCGGAATAGGTACTGAATAAAATGCAAAGGTTATAAAAATCTAGTTTTTTGTTGTGTTTTTAAAGAGTAACCACATATGTCCAGTCCACAAATGGCTTAACTCAGATTTTAAAAGGACATATTGGAACTTTATATCAGTGTTATTACTACTATTCTTGTCATCTTCCATTTTTTCCCCCTTTCTGTTTAGTGTGCAACTCATCCTGTGTTCAGCAGGTCCTAATTGATATTAATGTACATTAAAGTTGGGATAAAGGATGTTGAGTAAAGTCAGCAATAAGAGTTTTTTGACTTAATGATGACTCTTGAAGAATACATTAATTTTAAAACCATTAGGTTTTAACTTTTTGTTCTATACAGTGTTAACAATGCTGTTACTTTAGATATTTTCTTTTTTTTTTTTTTTTACTGTTGATACCCACAGATTGGAGCTGTTTGCTGAGTCGTCGAAACTTGCAGTCCCTAAGTAAAAGGCTGAAAGACATGTGTAGAATGTGTGGTATATCTGCTGCAGACTCTCCCAGCATTCTCAGTGCTTGCTTGGTAGCAATGGAACCCCAAGGCTCTTTTGTTATTATGCCAGGTTAGCTATCTTTAGTTTATATCAGATTTAATTCTTTATGCACTTAAGTTTCTACGTATTTTGTAAAATCGATTTTTCATTTATTAAAAGAAAAAAATACCTTTCATTTTCTTTCCAGATTCTGTGTCAACTGGTTCTGTATTTGGAAGAAGCACCACTCTAAACATGCAGACGTCTCAGCTTAACACCCCACAGGATACATCATGTACTCATATACTTGTGTTTCCTACTTCTGCTTCTGTGCAAGTAGCTTCAGCTACTTATACCACTGAAAATTTGGACTTAGCTTTCAATCCCAACAATGGTAGGTGGATTGTTCTGTACAGGTTTGCAAATATAAAATAAATCTGGATGATTGTGGCTGATTATAGGGTGGATAATACCTCCCAAAACATCTGTGTCCTGTGAATGTTCCTGAAACCTGTGAATGTTACCTTATATTCCCTCTCCCCCACCTAAAAAAAAGACTTGCAGGTCTGATTAAATTAAGGATCCTGAGATGGAGAGATTACCCTGGCTTATGCAGGTGGGCCCAAAATGCAATCTTACAGATTCTTATAAGAGGGAGATAGAGAGAAATTTGACTGTACACAAAAGAGGAGAAGGGCATGTGGTGGAAACAGAGGAAAGCAAAGTCAGAGAGAAATGACTATGCCGCTGACCTTGAAGATGGATCTAGATGCTGGAAAAGACACGGAAACTGATTTTCCCCTGGAGCCTCAAGGGAGAACATAGCCCTGCCAGTACCTTCATTTTGGCCTAATGACTAACACTTTGATTTCAACCCAATAAAACTGATTTTGGACTTCTCGCCCCCAGAACTGTAAGAGAATAATGTATGTTGTTTCACGTCAGCGAGTTTGTGGTAATTTGTTGAAGTGCAACAGGAAACAGCCATTCTTCTACCTTACTGATATCAGAACTAGTGCTATGAATTATCCCATAAATGTTTACTTATTTTAAAAGTCAACATGGATCATAAAATATTTGTACAGGTTTTTTTTTTTTTTTTAAGATGATGTCGGGGGTAGGAGTTTATTAATTAATTAATTAATTTTTGCTGTGTTGGGTCTTCGTTTCTGTGCAAGGGCTACCTAGTTGTGGCAAGTGGGGTCACTCTTCATCCCGGTGCATGGGCCTCTCACTATCACAGCCTCTCCTGTTGCAGAGCACAGGCTCCAGACGCGCAGGCTCAGTAGCTGTGGCTCACGGGCCCAGTCACTCCATGGCATGTGGGATCCTCCCAGACCAGGGCTCGAACCAGTGTCCCCTGCACTGGCAGGTGGATTCCCAACCACTGCGCCACCAGGGAAGTCCCAATGTACAGGTTTATGTATGTGCTGTTGAGTTACCTGTACATGAACTTTGCAGGTCATTTTATATTCTTTTGTGTTTTGATTTGCCAGAATAATATAGTAATTTGTAAGTTTTCTAGATGAACCTATTGATTGCATTTTAGAAGAAGAGAAAATAAGTGATATTCCATTGTTGCTCTGAGTGGTTACCTTAGAAAATGGCATCTCTCTAAAATCACAAGTATGGGTATTAATTATTCTCCTCTTTTAGTGTGTTATACAGTAACTTGAATATTTTAATAGTAAAGAATTTAGGAATTAGTCGGGAATGGTCTCATTTTAAATATGTTTTCATTTCCAGCATTTGTATTAGTTTCCTATTGCTATTTGTAACAAATTACCAGATAGTTCGTGGCTTAAAACAACACACACTGTCTTACAGTTCTGGAAGTCAGAAGTCCCAAACTCAGTCTTACTGGGCTATAAAGTCAAGGTGTCTGCAGGGTTGGTTCTTTCTAGAGGCCGTAAGGGAGAATCTGTTTGCTTGCCTTGCCAGCTTCTAGAGACCACCTACATCTCTTTCTCATGGCCCCTTTTTCCATCTTCAGTGCCAGCAGTTTAGTATAGTCACATCTTCACTGACTCTTAATGGTACTGCCTCCCTCTTACTAGGACCCCTGTGATTACATTGGACCCACCTGGATAATCCAGAATAATCTCCCCATTTCAAGATCTTTAGCTTGATCACATCTGCAAAGTTCTTTATGGTAACACATTCACAGATTCCTGGGATAAGGATTTGGACATCTTTGGGGGGCCATTATTCAGACTACCACATGCTTATTTATGCATAGTTGATTATTTGGCTCCCAGCACAATAGTTGGCACATAGTAGACATTCGGTAGATGTTGATTAACTCATTTTGGTTAAAGTCCATTAACTCTCTCCTGTAAATGACCATAGGATATGAAAAATGGAGTATTTAATTTTTTTCTTCCTCCTATATAGATGGAGCAGATGGAATGGGTATCTTTGATTTGCTAGACACAGGAGATGATCTTGACCCTGATATCATTAATATCCTTCCTGCATCTCCAACGGGATCTCCTGTTCATTCTCCAGGATCTCATTACCCCCATGGAGGTGATGCTGGCAAGGTAACCTTGTTATAAAAGTTCAGTTTATCTAAGTGTCATTCATTAACTTAGTAATGGATTATATCAATGAAATAGAACACTTTTTTCCCTTGAAAATTAGCCAGAGCATTACAGCAGTACATTCATGTACTTCTACCTTAGAGACATCAGTATGTTGAGTTGTACGTTATTAAGAGAGTCTCTAAGGTTCTGCTTTCTTGGACTTTGTATTTTCTAGACTACTTGGCATTAATCCTTTTATATTTATAGTTTTCCTGCTACTTCACCATAGCAGGATATAGGATTATATTATCTGAGAATCAGTATATTACTCTAAGAGCTGCCATTCGTATCAGGGCTGTGACAAGGAACATAAAGGAAATAATTTTCTAATAAGAACAGAAAAAACAGACTCTCACATGCGCCCCTCCCCCGCCCCCCCTTATTTTTAGCAGCTATGGAAGCAGGCTGTCATGTTATTCTATTTGAACTCAAAACTAATTGGGCTTCATTTGAGTAACATCATTATTTGAATGAAATTATATATAGTGGTTATTTGATTATTGTAATGTACATAAGTTTAAAATAAAGCATCTTTGTCCAACCTTACTTTCCTCCTTTTTCTTTTTTAACTGGAAAGAAATGAGATTACAGAAAAAAGAGAAAAAATATATAAGGAGAAGCATACCTCTTTACTAAAATCAGTTTTACCTTTTTTTTGGCTGCTCTGTGCAGCTTGCGAGATCTTAGTTCCCAGACCAGGATTGAACCCGCGCCCTCGTCAGTGAAAGTGTGGGGTCCTAATCACTGGACCTCCAGGGAATTCCCAGAAACCATTTTTGCTTTTAGCAAATTACCTTCCTTTCACATGTTGCAGCTTTCAAAAAGTGTAAGCAGCTTTTTATATTTTTTATTTTTGGCCACTCAGCTTTGCAGGATCTTAGTTCCCCGACCAGGGATCAAACACGTGTACCCCTGCAGTGGAAGCATGGAGTCCTAACCACTGGACCGCCAGGGAGTTCCCTTAGCAGCTTTTTAATGTTACATTGTTGCTTCACCATAATTTGTTATATCATTCCCCAAACGTTGGACATTTAAGTCTTTTATTTTTTTCTGTTTTAGGTAATAATTGCAAAGAGCATTTCCATGTATATCATTTTTTTTCTTTTTATGTTTCCTTAAAATAAATACCAAAGAATGCATTGACTAATCTAAAGGATATGAGCATCACTTTAATAGTTGGCTCTTCATGTTGCCATATTTCTTTCCAAAACACTATTAACTGCATTTTATAGATAGTGCTAGATAAACAAAGCTAAATTTAATCCACCTTTTGGATTGGGGTGTGATGGTCAGGAATTAGTTGAGGGCGTATTAGGAAATAAGAAAGTTCATTGAGTATTTTGTATTTTTCAGTCAGATGCAAAGGTTTATATACACACACACTGAACACGGGCTTGACATAATAATACAAACTTGTTAAATACTTGGTATATTCATTTCCTCATGCAACTCTTAAAACTCATTATTTAATGCGAATTATGATATATAGCAATTGACTTTCTAAAATATCCTTCAGTATATTTTAAATTGAAGTAATAAAATAATGAGACTGATTGCCATAAACCATTCTGTATTTATAGCTAGTGCTAGCTATATCAAATGAACTAACACAGTTTTAATTTTGTCTTTTTAAGGGTCAGGGTACTGATCGGCTACTTTCAACAGAATCTCATGATGAAGTAACTAATATTCTTCAGCAACCATTGGCCCTTGGTTACTTTGTATCAACTGCCAAAGCGGGTCCGTTACCTGACTGGTTCTGGTCAGCATGTCCTCAAGCACAATATCAGTGTCCCCTTTTTCTTAAGGTATTGCTTTTTTTTTTTTTTTTTTTTGCCAATTCCTAATTGACGGCTTAAGTCCTAAGAAACAGAGAAGTGGCGTTTTGAACTCTTGTAACTTTTGTCTGAGGTCTTAAATGCATTGCCATATACGACTCTCTAGACAAGATTACAGAGAGAATTATGAATCTAATTATGAAACAACTGTAATTCTTAAATTCATATTAAGTTTAAACCTTTAAATAACTTTAAATCGAATTTCTGGGACCCTTACTCTTAGTTATTTTCAGCTGCACGTATAGACGTTTAGAGCTGGGAGAAACCTTATATTACCCTTAATCTAACTTCTTCATTTTCTCGGTGAGCATATTAAAAGTTCAGGAAAACTCATTTGTCCAAAGTCATAAATTGGTAGTAGACTCAAGATTAAAACCCGGATCTTTTCATGATTATATAGTATTATTCTTTGAATTATGTCATTCTGCACTCCTATTATGCCTCATTTTGGGAATTAAAGGTTTCATAATCTTTGTAAAAATATTTGATATTTAGATCCATTTACTACCTCCTTAAAAAAGCTTTCTAGCTTTGTGTAAATTGCTGTTAAAACTATTGAGTGGTTTTCAAGTAATGAGATTCTCAGACCCACAGTGACTTATTTTATCGAAACAAATTCATTAGCAAGTGATATAACAAGGTTGAGATAAATCATAAAATGGTAAAACGAGACGTGAAAGCCCTATCTAGAGTTTGTTCCTGCTGCTACTACTCCTATTCTAAAATAACAAATTTAGATCTGATTTCACTTATGTAAACCCACCAGAAGTTGACTGATTTAGTCCATAAATCATGCTAACTTAACTACTTGCCAGCTGATTTTTATTTGTAGGGTAAAAATTGAATAGTATGCTTTAGTTTTTTAGGGTTATATTTTAGTGGTTACTGTAACCAATAGGCTTGTTGCTGTCTTTTAAGCCTGTTGCTATTAAATCTTGGTTCCCTTGGCTCACATACCATTGAGTCAGTGACATTTGTGATTAAGCAATGAATTGCTGTGGCACATTCATGAAGAATACAAGAGCTGTTGATCTGAATTGACTATTAGTGAGGTAATATAATTAGAGAGTGTTGGCCAAGGTAATAGTTCTAGCATATGACTTTTCTTCCTCTTCCAGTCTATTCTTTGTGCAATGGTCTATACAGATCTCATTACAAGAACATATTCCCAAGGGGGTTTCTGCATCATAGTAAACCTTGGAGTTTCTACAAAACAAAGTGTTCTTCGGTGCTTTCGGAAGTGCTACATGTGCTTTCTGCCCCCACCCCCCTTTTGTTGTTAGAATACACATTAAAAGCTCTGAAAAACAGCAGCAAATAACATTGTTTACCTGCCATTTACCACCAAACTTACTTTAATACACAGGAAAAGGGTAACACCTATTAATAGTGTTTCACAGAACATATTTTTAAGAAACACCACTTCACAAAAAGTCCAAGGGACTATCCAGATTCTTTTCTACTCAATATTTGCAGAGAGGATAGTGTAAAGTGGGCATTCACCCTCAGATACAGTGTAACAAGATTAGGACTTCTGGTCTGAATTATCAGGTAAGGCATAACTTACCATAATTTTGTTCACCTTTTGTTTTCATACATCCCATTTTATTTCTATACCATAGGCAAATAAAACCATCTGGTATGTTTCTCTTGGCTTGGGAAAAAAATAGGTTGTTACCTAGATGATTAAAAAATCTTTTTATCATTGAAATTAGAGCACTGGTACTAAGTACATTCATTTATTTGTAGTGATCTGCCACATGAGAGACGTTTGCTTATAACTCAAATCAAGAGTTTATGGGCAGTTGAAACATATTTTTGGTTATATTTCTGAATATACAACAAGATTTTATACGTATATTACAATTGTAGAGGAGAGAACACCTAAATATAAAATAGTACCTTTTACAGTAGTATACAGAGTGAGACCTGTCAAGAGTTTCTACAGGGACTTCCCTGGTGGTCCAGTGGTTAGGACTGTGCACTTCCATTGCAGGGGGCTCGGGTTTGATCCCTGGTCGTGGAACTGAAATGTGAAACGAGTACCACATTCCTTTCTTTCATTCTTCATTGCCATACCTAAATGGGTGTGCCAGTTGTTATTAAGCCTCCATTGTGAAATTGAGTGGGCAAAGGAATGCATCTGTGCTCAATTCCACCAGAGGTAGCTCTGCTTAAGGTTTATCACTTCCTAAGTAAAATATTTGCATATGCTTACTTCTATTACTGTTTTCATTGCTAGGCCTAGGTTAATTTGCACAGTCTATGTAACCTAGAGACTGTACTCAGGTTTATCAATTTTGTGCTTTCTTAAACATTTACTTTACATATCTAGGCAGGTTACACTTAGCAAATAATTAGAGATCCTTTTTCAGGATTATTATGCGGTCTCAAAAGCAATAAAGCTGAAAAAGTTTTAAGTTCACACTTAAAAATTACTTATGTAATGAATTAAAGAAGAAGATCAAACATGTTTATAGTGGCTCCCATTCATTACATAGATCTAAAATGTATTTCATCAAGGAAGAGACCTTGCGAGAATAAGGTAAAACCAACAGATCTTTTCCATTTGGCTGACTGATTACCTGTTATTTTTTAGGCCTCTTTGCACCTCCACGTGCCTTCAGTGCAATCTGACGAGCTGCTTCACAGTAAACACTCCCACCCACTTGACTCAAATCAGACTTCAGATGTCCTCAGGTACAGCTCTTTTTACCATTAAGAGTTCTCCATAACAACTTTGCAAGAATACAATGTTGATCCTTATGTATTTTTCTCATTTTTGGCGGTAGTTTACAGTTATGCACCCTTGGATTGCTAGATGAATTATATATCATTCAGAGTGAGTGCTTTTCTTTCTAACACGTGTAGTCTACTTTTGAGAACAATTTTAATGAAAATCAGTTTTCTTTAGTCTCCTCAAGACTCTCTATTTCATACCTTCCACTTTTTTCTTTAAATTGACTTTGAATCTTAGATGCCATCATTGGAAATTGCTTCCAGAATTTAAAGTGCAAGTAAACACGTGACTTACATAGTTTACTTGCTTTTCAGGTTTGTTTTGGAACAGTACAATGCACTCTCCTGGCTAACCTGTGACCCTGCAATCCAGGACAGACGCTCATGTCTCCCAATTCATTTTGTGGTGCTGAATCAGTTATATAACTTTATCATGAATATGCTGTGATCTTCATCTGATGGAACTGTGCAAGAAAAGAACAAGGGAAAAAGATATTTCGCTGCAAGATTAAGTTACAATTATCTTCTCAGTGAAAGTCATTTGTGATGGGGTCTAATTCTTATTACTTCAACAAATATTGTTTTGACTTGGGGGTATGGGCGATAACCCTGTTATTTTTCATTGACTATACTGAACTCTTTAGGATGATGACTGATCATACAAAGCGTATTATAACATTTTCGTAGCAAAATTAACCTTTTTTTTCCAGTCACAGTATTTGTGAAAAGTAATGAGCCATAGTACCCAGTCATGTTAAATGAATATTAAAAGCATGGAGAAGGAAACATGAGGAACAATGAATTTCAACATATGGCTTCAGAACATCAAGATGTTCTTGTATTGGATTATAGTATCTAGTATTCAAAATGCCTGCATCTCTTATTTATTGTAAGTTTTTAAATGTATAAATTGTCTTATATTTCTTAACCTCTTTTATAAAAATTTTCCTAGAAGGTTTATACTGCCTTCTTGCTTTAAAGCAATTGGTCTAAAATATATGTAATCGTCTTAATTAAAAAGTTGCAGTAGGGTTGCTTTTAGAGTATTATTTTTTTGTAAGGGGGTGGGTGGGACAGTAAATTTGTATTGTCTTGATGTACAGTTTAATGGGGATAGAGGGGGAATAATGTCCATACCATTGTGTGTGGAGGATTTACAGCTAAGCTGTAGTTGCAGAGTACATGTACAGTAATGAAGTTCACTGTGTTTATAAATTGAAAAGGTACCAGGTCTTACAACATTTTATATATCAGTCACACCTTTACAGAATAACATGATGGCAATATACAAGTGATATTGTTAGGTGGTTTAACTTAGAATAAAATGAGAATTCTTCAGTTATATTTTGTACTATGGTTTAGGGCTATGACTAATATTTCAGGCCATTTCCAGTGAAAGAAACTTAGTTTTACAAGAAAAACATTTGCTACTGAATGCTTAAACTAATTTTGGTGTTTAATGTTACATGCTTACATTTTTTGTTGTTGTTTTAACAGTGGCACATCTAGGCATGGGAATATTATTACTTATGAAAATTATCTTCAGGATCTGCTATAAGGTTGAAATTTAGCCCAGCTCTAGGCATTTTACAAATTATTTTAAGAGCAGTCACTCTTGATTGACTTTTTTTTTTTTAATTAAAGATTGGGAATGTGTGTGAGAGTATGCATATGTATGGATGTGTGAGTGCAATCAAACTGTGGTGTAAATAGATCCTCAGTGAATTCTGGTATTCAGACTATTCCACTAGTTAAAGAACCATTTTCTAAACTTAACCTGTTTCCTTTTGCCTTTTTATTTATTTAATTTTCTTGGTTTGGAGATGGCAGTCCCAAACACCAGAGTCTGTACTTTTCTGTAACACAGCTCAGATTAAGGCAGGGCATATGCCAAGGAGGTTCTCACCTCCCTAAAGAAGGGACTTGAATTTTAGGGACTTTAATTCACCCCTTCCTTCAATACAGCTTTCCCTCTTCTTGTTTGCACATGCCAAGATAACTGCTTCTATGCAGGCTTTATCCCCTTAAAAAATCCTTTCTACAGTGCTGCTCACAAGAGAGTCCAAGTTAGCCTCCTACCTGTGTCGCTGACTTGAATTCACAGTCGCCAAGTCTACCTGTCTTTCTTGGAAGCAGTCTAGCTAAATTTTGAATTTGTATGTTCACTAATTCTCTACAAGGACAAAATTGATTGTATTTACAAAACTGTAATTTGGTATGTTTTGTTGTTTTTTGGTTGGCTTTTGTTTTTTTTAACTGAAACTTGTTTTGTAAATACTATATGCTTAGCTTAAATATCACTTTCTTATGAACAATATAATTTCTTCAAATTGTGTATATTGAAACATTAGCAAGTCTTGTTTTTCCTATAGAAAAAAACAATTGGTGACAGAGGTTTTTGATCATTTCTTCAAAATTATAATGCAATCCCAATGGTCAGCATATTTTGAAGTTAAAATTTAAAGATCACATCTCTGCATTTGTTCTTAAATTATGCTAACACTACAGATTATGTTGGCATATTTTGTTCTGTACTTTAAAAAAAAACTTGTCTGAGATTTGAGGGGAAAGATGCTTATTTGGAATTTCTATTAAAACAGTATCCTTTTTTATATATTTTATTAACTCAATAGTGACTCTTACAAATAAAAGCTGTATTCTCAATTGTTTAAATCACTAGCCTATAGTAACCACACCTCAGTTTGAAAACAGATTTTTAAAAAATTATTCCCTGATAGTTTCTTTTATATGGAGCCATAAGGAAGGAACCCATTATACAATTCCTTTTTATCTGGGAATCAGGGAATAGTTCCCAAATATACAGGATTTACTGATAAGATTTTTTTTGCCCTGCATATATAAATTCACACTCAAATAGAAAATTATTAAATAGCCATTAGAAAAGGTCAGGAGATTTGGTTCAGGAAAAAATAAATAAATTAAGCCTTTCATGCAGGATGATGGATCTGACTACTAATGTACTGTCACAGACAAGTATGGGTAGTTTTGTTTTGTTTAAATAGGTAAGCAAAGTAATATACTTTATACCAGTTGATCACCAACACCTTGACTTCTTTGTTACAGTGCTAATGTCTGTTTTTTGTGCAGTTATCCATTACAAAGCAGGGTGGGAGTTGAATATTTTGGCATTTTAAAAGATTAGTTATATAATGTCTGCTTCCAGCCAGTGAGAAACATCTAGCCATACCTTTCTTATGCAAGCCATTCAGTTATCAGGACTGTGAATTAACACTGTATGAATAAATTTCTGTACACCTTATTGTTTGGCCAGAAGGCCACCAAGTGTACTTATATGTAATCCTTAAATTTTAAAGTAGCTGTAATTTTTAAATCTTTCTAACTTTTCTTAAACCACTGAAATTAAGCTCTTACTACTTAGTCAACTATCCTCAGCTGTATTCGTACTCAATTGTCAGTATGGCACAGATTACTGTATTAAAGTATTCTCCTTTCGTCTTCATATTTACCTTCTGAGGTAATTTTTTAACTTAATGTGTTACTACAAAGATTTTCAGATCTTTAATCAAGCACTATGTTAATACTGTAATATCAAAGTACTATGTTGCATTATTTAAAATGTTCAAATTGAATACATTAAAAGGAAGTTTTTAAATGCTGTTGCATCATATAATTTGCTATTCATCCACTATGGCATCGCATATCAGTCTGTTAATACATTTAATGTTGCATGAGTGATGTTTTGGTCTGGGTTTCCTCTTAAAAGTTTAGTTTGTCTAAATTAAGGAAAAATGTTTTTGACATACATTTTTTTTTGTTTCCCCCCACCCCTCAAAAAAATCTGCTAGAAATCTTGACCTTTCGATTTTTCTTGGTGTTTTAATGGGCCCAGAACTGTGTTTAAATTTTTATATATATGTTTTCTTTTTTGTGGAGTATTAATTTAAAAACTGGATTTGGGACCTAAAATACTCCTCAGGTTGATGTATTCATGAAGTTTTAAAATAGCTTTAGTTTTCAAAGTAAACTGGATTTGTGGACCTTAAAGTTACTGAGTTTAAACTACAAATTGTAATGTCATTACTGGACATGTCCGCATCAACTCTCTCAAAATAGCTTGGTCACTTTATGAAGGGGCGTTTTAAAGTTGTTTAGCAGTGAGATTTAATATGGTCCAATTGCTTTTTTTTTCCTTTAACGCAACAAAAAAAGAAGAAGGAACAAACACTATTGCTGCCGAATGCCATAACACTGAGTTGTACAAATTGTGATTGAGGAAATGAAAAGGTTTATACTTTTTAAAAAAAACAAAAACAAAAAAAAAACTTCAAATGGAATAAATTATTCATGAAGCCTTCATTGTGGTGTCTCATTCTGTTGAAAATATTTGTCTTAAATTTGTGTAAAAAGTAGTATTTTTATGTCACTTATAAATGAAAAGGGGCAACCTAAAAACTGACTAATGGAGTTTCAATTTCTTCATCTGAAGTATTTTATTTTTTTAAAGATTTTAATCATACCTCGGTGTATAATATACAGGAAAATTGTATATGTACCCACGTATTAATTCCTTTTAGGCTGATCGGTTTGATATGTTTTCTAGTCTAAACAAGTTACCTTCAAATATTTAAAGCTTAATTGTGTCTCTTTTAAATCACACAGATGTTTTTGAAACATAAGAAAAGTGGAGTTTTTTTTTGTTTTTTTTTTTTTTTTGGCTCTGCCGCACAGCTTGGGGGATCTTAGTTCCTGGACCAGGGATTGAACCTGGGCTTTTGGCAGTGAAAGCACAGAGTCCTAACCACTGGACTGCCAGGGAACTCCCAGAAAAGTGTTGTTCACATATGAACAACCCACTGAAAATAGCTCTGCGCATTTTTTATAAGCTTCTGTTTAAAATATTTTTGTCCAAACTTAAGCTGAGTAAGGACAAATCCCAAAATTGTTGTGGTCATTTTAAAATCGTTTCTGACAGCGGAAGTAAAAAGAAAGAATCCTGTATGTTGTTGGAACATTTATTTAAAATTTTTTTGTCTTATGGTTTATATTACCTCTGATTTTTTTTCTAACTATTAAAACAGTTTAACTTTATGTTAAAGTTAAAAAGCAGGGACTTCCATGGTGGTCCAGTGGTTAAGACTCCATGCTCCCAGTGCAGGGGACCCGGGTTCGATCCCTGGTCAGGGAACTAGATCCTACATGCTGCAACTAAAAAAAATAGATCCCATGTACAGCAACTAAGACCCAGTGCAGCCAAATAAATAAATAAATAATTTAAAATAAATAAAAACACCTGCAAATCAAGCTTTTGGGGGGGAGGGGTACTCGTTGCCCAACTACATACACCCTTTCTTTACTGTTTGTAGTTTTAAGTATTGAAAACCAATCTCTGAAAAATCCTATTTTGAGTGGCTTACTGATATTTTTTCTTCAGTATTTGTTAAGAATTCAAGCTGCTTAGAGACAGACATGTTCCCTACCTTAGGCAAATATACTTTTTACATTGTGACCCACTGTGGTACATCATGGCAAAATCTAAAACTTGAAAGCTCAAGATGGTAGTGAATCCCTGGGAATCTTTTCTTGCAGAACTTCTGCCAAGTTCTCCATATGAATTAAGAACTACAGATTGAGAGGTAAAATCATGGAATATGGTGAACATTTTGAAATGTTCTACAAGGAATATATTGCACATGCAAGTGACCTTGGCATCTTGATATTAGTAGCACATTATTTACGTAAGTACAGGCATATCTCATTTTACTGCACTTCACTTTATTGTACTTGGCAGATAATGGGTTTTTTACAAATTGAAGGTTTGTGGCACCCTGCGTTAAGTCTATCAGTGCCATTTTTCTAGCAGCATTTTCTCACTTCGTGTCTCGGTGTCACATTTTGGTAATTCTCACAATATTTTTAACTTTATTATTATATTTCTTACGATGATCAATGATCTTTGATGTTACTGGTACTATAGGCTCAGATGATAGCATTTTTTAGCAATAATGTATTTTTAAATTAAGGTATGTACATTGCTTTTTTAGACATAATACTGTTGCATACTTAACAGACTACAGTATAGTGTAAACATAACTTTTACATGCACTGGGAAACCAAAAATTTCATGTGACTTGCTTCATTATATTTGCTTTACTGCAGTGGCCTGAAACCAAACCCACAATGTTTCCGAGGTATACCTGTATGTATTTGCTAATGAACTTGATGAGGTGACTTGAAATAATATCAGCTTATTACTAAAGGTACAAATATACATTTATCACAATTCTAGAATCAAAATTACAACATGTTCTAACAATTTTTTTTCTGTTTAATGATTTTATTATCAAAATATGCCCAAGACAAAATTGTTACTACAGAACTATTAAATATTTGGAGCTATAGGGTCATTGTAGGTTTTTAAGAAGTCTGGAGGCAGAACGTCTACTTCAGGATAAAGGTAGAAATGCTGTTTGAGCTCTATTCAAGCTATTTGTAGTAAATAAATAACCTTTGAAATGTTAGTTTCTAGGGAAACGGACCGTTATCTCTCAGGCATGTTAAATGTTCAGGCTTTGCTTAACAAGATATTCAGGGTGTATTGCTCTGTTAACAACTGGTTCAGATAAGTCAATTCCCCATGCCCCCAAGAACATATAGTTAAGAGTATAAAAGTCCCTTAACAAGATATTCAGGGTGTATTGCTCTATTAACAACTAGTTCAGGTAAGTCAATTCCCCATGCCCCCAAGAACGTATAGTTAAGAGTATAAAAGTCCAAAGGGCACACTGGGTTATTTGAAGGGTTCACATAAGCAAAAACAAAAGAGAAAGGAAGAGAGTCTGTGGTTTCGGCTCATGGTAAAAGATAAATTTAACTGTTGTGAAAGTATTCCTGAATCATCTATACTGATACTAAGTCTACAGTTTCCAATATCTTCCTGTGTATACGCTAGAAAACATCAATCCTGGACTGAAAACTAAAGAGCCCTCATTCTCAGGGTCCTATAGCTGTAACCAGAAATTCTGTTTAATATTGTTTGAGGTGTTTTTTTTCTTTCAGAGCGACCCACCAGCACTGTTTCAGGAATGACCTTTTGTGAAGGTAAAAGGTTGATGTTTTAAAAACTTCCTTACTTTGCCACTCTCTACTACAGAGAAAAAAAAATCTTAGTGATACATTTCAACAGTCCCCAAACCATGTAGCGTCTTATAGGCTTGCATTCAGAATGCCTGAGTTTGTCTTGATTCTGCTTTTGTTGTTTCTTGAGTAAATCTACTTTTAACTAAAGTCAACAATCTTCCTCCACAAAAACCACCTGGTCCTTAATAGTGTTCCTTGTCACTGTGAATGGCACTACCATCCATTCAGTTGTGCCAGCCACAAACTCTTCCTTGTAACCAGTCAGCAAAAACTGTTGGTCTTCTGTATTTACTGTCATATATGTCCATTTTTGCCTCTATTGGCCTGACCTTAGTCTAAATTAGCACTATGCAATGCTATAAAGGTGATTAGGGTAGAAGAACCTTATCTGGGTGGACCACTGCAATATCCTCCTAACTTCGTCTCTCTACTTTCAGTATGTTCTTTACTTGGTAGCTTAAAACCCTTTATGGCTGCTTCTTGCTCTAAAGATAGATACCAAAAGTCTTAGATGATTTGTCCTCTGCCTACTTCTCCACAAGCCCCAGAATGGGCCTTTCTCCTGTGTTCTCCTAGCCTCCTAGGCATTTGAGTTCTTTGAAAGTCCCACGGTTATTCTTCCCTTAAGGCCTCCCCCTACTTACCATGTATACCCTTGCCTCAGATCAGGGCCCCTTGTTATATACTCTTATTGTTATATATTCTTATTGTAACACTATATGGGGACTTCATAGTGTTTTTTGTAGTTTATAATTGATTGCCTCTGCTACCAAATGACTCCATAAGGGCAGAAATTTGGTCTGTTTTGCATACAGTTCCAATGCAACACTTAGCATGTAGTAAGGCACTGTAATATTTTTCGTATAGACTTCTTGTAACATACCAGAAATTACACATCTTAGCTTTAGTGTGAGTTTTGCAAATAATTTAAATGAAGTTATAACATTTTAATTACTTGGAACTTTTTTCACATTAGTAGAAGTAGTTTGGCGTCACTGGATTAGGATTCTTGTACTCCTAGTTTTGCCACCTTCTTGCTTGTGACTTCAGACAAATCATTGAACCACTTCGAAGTCTCAATTTGCTCATTTGTACGTGAACTCAACCGTAACCATATCTTCCTAACCAGCTTCGTGAACCTCCAAGGAAACTGCAAAAAACACTTTGAAATTTTTAAAATACAAATGTGAGGGATGATTAATATAATACCTATGTTCTCTAGAAGAGTCAAATCCAGAATAAACCAAGGCTTGCAAGAGAAAAAAGATGCTTAATGGCAACAACAAATACGTTTCTAGCAAGAGCAAGGATGGAAAAGATACAAAGGGTAAAGTATTTAGTACTCAAGCTTTATCTCCCTTCTGTCCCAAACTACCCCCACTAAAAAGATATCAGCTTGAAGGATCTTCAGGCTCTAAAATGTAAAATAACATGATGGAGTTAAAATCTGAGAGACAGTTAACTGATTTAAAGGAGTCTCAAGTCTCCACACCCAAACGAATTACATCCTGGGTGCTGAAAAAACTTGCAGATACGAATTCAGAAACACTGTAAAAATGAAGGGTTCTGAAAGAGTGGAAATTACAACTTGCCCAGTTTTTAAAGTTTAAAAAACTTATGTCCTAGGAGCTACTAACAAATTTACTTGACTCTAGGAACAAGATCCTCAGAAGCCAGGATAAAGCACTATGCGTTCAATAAACGAATTGATTATCTACCCTAGTAATGAGATACAAACCTTTGACCTTAAGCCCTCGGTCTACTGAGAAACATTTGTATAAACAGTTTGATAAGCCCTCTAAAGTGGTATGAGTGACAATGCAGTGCATATACAAGAGGGAATAGCTGATACCAAGCTCATATTTTATTTTCACAGCATTGATAAACTGATCACGGAAATCCACATTCAGCAGGTTATTTAAGGTTTCATAATTCATGCTTGAATTAATTTAAAAAACCAATAGTAAGTGCCATACTGTGTGCCAAGGACAAAGAAATAAATATGAATCCTGCCCTCAAAGTACTTTCTGGTGAGAGGGACAGACTAAAAATTCTAACAGTTATTCTAACAGTTACAGGGTAATATATGAAGTACTACGATGGAAAGAAGCAAAGGGTGGCTTGGGAGCACTGGAGAAGGGTACTTAGGTCTAATGAAGAGATAGGTGATTTGTCAGGAAAGGATTTCTTACAAGGGAACACTAGAAGTGAGACTTAAAGGATACTTGGGGGTTACTACATAAAGAGAATAAAAGGCATTCCACACAGGAAGAACAGTAGGGGAGAAGACCCATGAATAACATGAAGGATTTGGGAAACAAGCAGTTCAGACTGACTAAAACGGAGGCACCATGGTGGGACATGGCAGAAGTCTAGGCTAGAGAGGAGTTGGACCACGAAAAAACTGTCTTTTGAGTGCCACCTTAAAGAAAGTGAACTTTATCCCTTAGAAGGGAAGTGTTTTAGTAGTTGGGATGATTCATAATTGGTTGAACAATTATACCCAAAAAGGCTTGATTGGTGGAGCTATGTCAACTTGGAGGGATGTCTCTAATGTTATGCTACAGAACCTTGGCTGGACCCAATTGTACTCAACAATTTACCTATAAAATTAATGTAGGGCTTCCCTGGTGGCACAGTGGTTGAGAGTCCGCCTGCCGATGCAGGGGACACGGGTTCGTGCCCGGGTCCAGGAAGATCCCACATGCCGCGGAGCAGCTAGGCCCGTGAGCCATGGCCGCTGAGCCTGCGCGTCCGGAGCCTGTGCTCCGCAACGGGAGAGGCCACAACAGTGAGAGGCCCAAGTACCACAAAAAAAAAAAAAAAAAAATTAATGCAGATATGATATGTTTAGCCAAAGCAGATAGCCGGTATAAAAGAAGAGTCCAAAGGTTCTTGACAGGCAGAAACAATTGAAGAAATTTTGTAAAATAGACACACTGTTGAGGATAATTATAAAAAGAGTTCCATGTTGAGAAAACTGGAGCTAGATATCTCCTGAGATCCCTTTACTTTTGAAATTCCGTGATTCTATTTCCAAAGAACATTGGTGCTCCTTTAAATACCTAAGTCTTCTAATTTGTTGAAGCTCATTTACTGGGCAATAATTTACATAAAAGCACCTAGAGTACCTGAAACACAGTAGATACTGTTTTTTTCTCTTTTTTTGTTTCTCTTTTTCTTTCTTCCCTTAGTCTGATTGAAAAATAGTTAAAGTAGGAAAGAATAAATCAAAGTAAGCCAGTCATGGTTGAGAGTCCGCCTGCCGATGCAGGGGACACGGGTTCGTGCCCCGGTCCGGGAAGATCCCACATGCCGCAGAGTGGCTGGGCCCGTGAGCCATGGCCGCTGAGCCTGCGCGTCCGGAGCCTGTGCTCCGCAAGGTAAGCCAGTCAGAGGTGAATGTTCACTTCATCCAGGACTTAAAGTATAGGAACTTTATAACATGTTTCATCAAATCTAAGACACCAGTAATTGCAAAACATTTTATGTACCACTAAGAAAAAAAAATGCTGTCAAGTACAGCTTAACACCTAGTAATTGTAAGATGTCCCAGTTTCAGAGATGTTAAAATGTGAAAAAAAGTCATCATAGAATTGATGAAACATGTCTTTTCATGAGGAGAAAAGGTAATGAGCCTCAGTACAACATTGGTCTTAAAAAGGGATTATTTCCTCAAACATTTAATAACAAAAAGGTATGCCATAATTATATAAGATACTCTTGATAATCCTTTGATAAGATACTCCTTTGATAATCAAAGGCTAATTTCTAGCATTATTTACCATTCTAGAAGTTCCCGAATCTGCCTTAAGTAAACATCTGATCTGCCAAGTCTTTAAAAATTGGTTTTAGTATAGTTAGGGAGTAGGCTTCAGAGGAAGCCAATCTAAAACTCAAAAGCTCATGAATAAATCTTTTTTCACTAGGATTTCTGAGTTCTATAGAATGATTACAAAAATGATTTCACTGGCAAACATTACAATGTAGATTTGAAAGACTTTTGTTGACTAAGTGGATATGAGGCGGAGAGGTTGGAGTCTAGGATGACTTCCAGGTTTCTAGCTTGAGCAACTCTGGGTGTTAGAAATATTCACTGAGATAAAAATTGGAAGAGAAAGGTACTTGGAGGAAGATAAGTATCAATACTCATCACCATTACACTCTAGATATCTCATTCAGGGAGGATATGATTTGCTATTCTCTACAGATCAAGATGGATGTACATGTTGTATCTCCATTAGTGATTACAGGATCATAAACAGAATTGGAAGAGATCTTAAAAATCACTTAGTTCGGGGCTTCCCTGGTGGCGCAGTGGTTGAGTCCACCTGCTGATGCAGGGGACACGGGTTCGTGCCCCGGTCTGGGAGGATCCCGCATGCTGCGGAGCGGCTGGGCCCGTGAGCCATGGCCACTGGGCCTGCGCGTCCGGAGCCTGTGCTCCGCGTCGGGAGAGGCCACTGCAGTGAGAGGCCCACGTACTGCAAAAAAAAAAAAAAATCACTTAGTTCATATCCACCTCCTCCTCTTATTCATCCCCCAAACCAGTGTTTGAATTCCCTTCACTCTTGTGAAATGATCATCCAGGGAGAATGAAATTGCTTAACCTCTCACTCTCGATTCCCACAACTGTAAAATGGAAATAATATTACCTACCTCAGAGAATTAAATCAGATAACAGATACAAAGCACTAGCGCCTAGCAAGTGTTCAGTAAGTAGGTCCTTAATAGATTATCAGCCTAAAAAGTGACAATATTGTACAGTTTGTAACCCATTGTGAAATTGATTGTGAAATCAATTTTAGTGTGCAGTGACCAGCAATTTAAAGAAGTGAAATAGAATACATGACATGTAATATGTGTATTATGTCATAAAACATTTGTTTCCCTGTAAATGTGGATATACATGTATATCTGTGCTCTGGGTCACAATGTGAAATGTATTACTGTGGGCCAGGTGGAAAAAAGTTTGAGAAACACTGTAACACACATTAGTTCTTTTCTTCCTTTGCTGATTTTTCGTGTTGAAAGCAGACCTTATTTTTAGAGAGATTATCCCTTTGTCAAAGCTTTAGAAACTATTAAGTACTGTATCTCTGTAAAATGTTTTTGTTTCGGCTCCCCGCATAATATCTGCTGAATAGAAGGTGTTAAATACACATTGGTTGAATCAGGAACCAGAAATAATATGAAAATATATAGAGACTAGAGGTTCTCAGTCTACTGGGTGATCAAAACTCCTTTGAGAAGTTGTTGCAAGTTTTGGACCCTCTTTCCAGAAGAACTGTCAAACACTCACAATTTTGCACGGATTCTAGAGAATTCCTTAAACTCCATCCATCGTCCTCTAAGGATCTATGATTCCTGAGAACCCGAAATGAAGACGTTTAATTTTAATTGATGACTGTGTGTTGAGGTCGAGAGCAGAAGAAGGCTTGGGATTAGATTGCTTTTTAAATTCTCCAACAAATCCTAGGATTATAAAACTGGTGCTGAAAGGGCACCACAGTTGTATAGGCAGAGATGGAAAGAAATGTGTACAGTCTGGTTCTATTAGTGTTCTGGTCAAAGAATAGTGGGGGCAACTTTAACTTTTTTTTTTTTAATTATTTATTTTTGGCTGCCTTGGGTCTTCGTTGCTTCTTGCGGGCTTTCTCTAGTTGCGGTGAGTGGGGGCTATTCTTCGTTGCGGTGCGCTGGCTTCTCATTGCGGTGGCTTCTCTTGTTGCGGAGCACGGGCTCTAGGCGCGGGGGCTTCGGTAGTTGTGGCTCTCGGGCTCTAGAGCTCAGGCTCAGTAGTTGTGGCGCACGGGGCTTAGTTGCTCCGCGGCATGTGGGATCTTCCCATACCAGGGCTCGAACCCGTGTCCTCTGCATTGGCAGGCGGATTGTTAACCACTGCGCCACCAGGGAAGTCCCAATTTTAACATTTCTTTTACACACGTTGTCATTTGAATGCCACGGTAGTCCTGTGATGATGAAACTGCAGTTCGGAGGGCCTTAATGATTTATCTAAAAGGATTCAGCTGGTATGCTCTGGAAAAGAGACTGCAAACAGCACGATCCTACAACTCCCAGGGGGAAGTTGGGTAGAGCACACAGAGAAGGCGGAAGTGGGTGGAGCCGCCCATGCGTGCCGTTGCATCATCGCCGACGTCTCCGGTTTTCCTTTCGCAGCAACCCTTCTTTTCAGTCCAGTACGGTGGCCGACGGGAGCCAGGCGCTGGGGATGAATGAAGGTTCTCTGTGCAGGTTGAAGCAGTCTCCTCCGCTTTCCCCTCCCTTCAGCCCGGGCTGTGCCTTTGTGCGGTGTCCTCATCGAGCCCCCATCGCACCGCTGCCCTGATTGGTCCCGGCGACTGGGTTTTTGCTGCCCAGGTCGACTCAGGGCACAGGCAGGGCTGGGGAATCCGGATTATCGCCTAGGCCCAACTTTGGACAGCGCTCTAGATTTCTACCGCGTCCCGCCTCTAGTGCCGCCTCTAGGGCGCCGAATCCCCGTGGGGTACCGGGAGGTTGGAGGGTAGATTTTAAGGTATGAAGCTTTCACTTCTCAGGCGTCAGAGCGTTTCGGGGTCCATGTCCGCAACCTGCCCGACTTTTCTCAGCCAGAGGGATTGGTTGGTTCTCGTTACGCCCGGGGCCAGACCTATGAGCACACATGTCTTGGCGCCTCGGCTCTATCAGCCCGCCCCTCTGTTAAAAGGCCAGCTCCTTTTGCTTAAAAGCAAAACGTTTCTGCCCAGCCCTCTGTTACCCACGTTTCTGCTAGTCTGTGGGTCTCAAAGGGGATGGCTTTGGCGACCTGCTACTTGCTTTTTCTGTTTCTGATTGCTCTTGAAGACAGAGAAGTGCCCAAGTGGGACTCAGCTTTCTCCCACAGCTAATTGCACCTACACAGCTGGTTTTTTGTTTGTTTGTTACTAGTAACACAGGGGATATAGGATAGTGTTAAGGTCTCCAGGGCGTTATAACTGTCATAACTTCTGGCTAGTGAGGCGATTTACCAGTGCTTCCACCGACTCGTGGAGGGTGGGAAAGAGAAGCTTAACGGTTCTTCACATATGTTGGGTAGGCGTGTGAAAATAAAGAGGTACAAAAGGTGAGCGTCCTTAACTATGCTGTCCTTTTACTTGCATTGTGGCACTCATAGGACTGGTACAGTGGAGAAATTACTGGACTGGGATTTAGTAGATGAGGGTTCAGCCTTGGATTTTGCCACTGACTAGTAATACTCCTCTGGGCCTGTTACTTAATCTCTCTGGGTTTCATATTCCTTCTTTGCAAAATGGGAGTATTAGAACAGAAGGTCCCTAAGTCTGAAAGAGGCATTAATATACTCTGTTTTCTTTCTCATTTTCCAGGTGGCAGTAGAAGCATAGGGAGCCTTTAATTGTGCCAGGAATATTGCCAACATCAGGGCCTATTAAAGATAAACCACGTTTTTCAGAGGTTTTAAAAAGAGGGGAACTCATACATGTGGAGTTATACCCCTACTTTTTTTTTTTAACCACTAGGATCAACAGTGATAATGACCGAGTGTACAAGCCTTCAGTTTGTCAGTCCTTTTGCTTTTGAGGCAATGCAGAAGGTGGACGTTGTTCGTTTGGCATCTTTAAGTGACCCAGAATTAAGACTTCTCCTGCCCTGCCTGGTGCGGATGGCACTTTGTGCTCCTGCTGACCAGAGCCAAAGCTGGGCTCAGGATAAAAAACTCATCCTTCGTCTTCTCTCTGGAGTGGAAGCTGTCAATTCCATTGTTGCTTTGTTGTCTGTGGACTTTCATGCTTTAGAACAGGATGCCAGCAAAGAACAGCAGCTTAGGTAATGTAATACTATATAATATGTGGATTGATTGGTATTTATTTCGATTTGCGTGAAAAGAGGGAATCAGATTTTTTTGGAGATTTTAGGGCTTCTTATTGCAGTGCGCTCTTCCAAAAAAGAGAAGATTGGGAATCTGAACTTTGGAGAGCATTTTTTTTTTTTTTTTTTGCGGTACGCGGGCCTCTCACTGTTGTGGCCTCTCCCGTTGCGGAGCACAGGCTCCGGACGCGCAGGCTCAGCGGCCATGGCTTACGGGCCCAGCAGCTCCGTGGCTTGTGGGATCTTACCGGACCGGGGCACGAACCCGTGTCCCCTGCATCGGCAGGCGGACTCTCAACCACTGCGCCACCAGGGAAGCCCTGGAGAGCATTTTTTAAAGTTATTTTTTATTTATAATTAAAATTCTAGGGTCTTTTGTATTTTTATTTTTTGTGGTATGCGGGCCTCTCACTGTTGTGGCCTCTCCCGTTGCGGCCTCTCCCGTTGCGGAGCACAGGCTCCAGACGCGCAGGCTCAGCGCCCATGGCTCACGGGCCTAGCCGCTCCGCAGCATGTGGGATCTTTCTAAGCCGGGGCATGAACCCGTGTCCCCTGCATTGGCAGGCGGACTCCCAATCACTGCGCCACCGGGGAAGGCCTCTAGGGTCTTTTGAATTCCATATTGTAAAATGTTGTGCTGAGAACTTTGGCTATATACACTGTTGTGCTCAGGCTAAACTGATTAGGCTAATTACTCTCAGTGGGAAGGGGGTAGGGTAAGTTCCCCTGGAGTAGAAGGATTTATTGGAATCTCCTGAGGGGCTTTTATTTTTATTTATTTATTTATTTTTTTTTTGGCTCTGCCACACAGCATGCAGGATCTTAGTTCCCTGACCAGGGATCTTAGTTCCCCAACCAGGGATGGAACCCCCACCCCCTGCAGTAGAAGTGCGGAGTCTTAACCATTGGACCTCCAGGGAAGTCCTGTAGGAGGCTTGTTAAGCTTGTACTGAGTCCCCCAAATTCTGGACATTTGTTTTGTCCTTCCTCCCCCATTGTGGATCCAGTAGTGAGCCACTGTTGTTAATGGAAGTGGGTGTTAACTGTCAGTTGTAATGGAGTCTTTACACAGGTTGTGAATCTCTGAAATAGAAAAACAAAATATTTCAGAAGTAATACACTCATGAAATATATGAAAAGAATTCATATATTCTTTTGTAGATTATTTCTGTAAAAGGTCATTTTTATGCTTTTATTTCTGTGCCAGTGTTCTCATAATTGTTTTACACGTTTGTACTTTATTAGGCATAAACTTGGAGGAGGCAGTGGAGAGAGCATCCTGGTATCACAGCTGCAGCATGGACTGACTTTAGAGTTTGAACACAGTGATTCACCTCGTCGATTGCGTCTTGTGCTTAGTGAACTTTTGGCAATTATGAACAAGGTGCGTCTATTTTAATCACAGCTCAAAATATGCATGACTTGATGTCTACACATAGAAGGTAGAAACAGGCAAGAAGGCAGGCAGGTTGCATCCTCTCGTACACATATTTCTATTTGTTCTGTAAGTGTCTTCCTTTCAAAGGCTTGAAAGGATATTAAATGCCTGCTTTTAAAGGCTGTTTCTAATTACTGTTTTCTCTAATTTATGCCTATTCTGCATTCTCTATCATAAGGTTTTTTTCTGTATGGAGTCCATTCAACGGCTTCTTGATATTTAGAAAGATATATAGCTCAAGAGTTGTATAAATGACAAAATTTGAAAATATCTCTATAGGATATAATTTCTCCCATAAAGTGTTGTGAAATATGTACGTGATTCCTAAAAAATGTGTGAGATTCCTTTAGATACTGATTGAATTATGTGCCTCATACGTAACGGTGACTGGGGAGTATCAAAGCTGAATTGAACGTGGGATATTTGGCTAGCTTCACTCACTAGGTGGCTGAATTGTTCCTGTATACTAAAGAAGGCTATTCAACCTCTCATCTCAGAAAAATGATAGGTTACTTTCTTTCTTTCTTTCTTTTATTTAAAAAATTTTTTTAAAAAAATTTTATTTATTTATTTTTGGTTGCATTGGGTCTTCGTTGCTGCACGGGCTTTCTCTAGTTGCGGCGATCGGGGGCTACTCTTCCCTGCAGTGTGTGGGCTTCTCATTGCGGTGGCTTCTCTTGCTGCAGAGCATGGGCTCTAGGCATGTGGGCTCAGTAGTTGTGGCACGCAGGCTTCAGTAGTTGTGGCTCATGGGCTCTAGAGCGCAGGCTTAGTAGTTGTGGCACGTGGGCTTAGTTGCTCTGCGGCATGTGGGATCTTCCCAGAGCAGGGCTCGAACCCGTGTCCCCTGCATTGGCAGGCAGATTCTTAACCACTGCGCCACCAGGGAAGTCCCTATTTATTTATTTTTATTGAAGATTTGCAATGTTATATTAGTTTTGGGTGTACATAGGTTACTTTAGGTCATGGACTTTTGGGTGATAATGGTTAATTGAAACTCTGAATTTTAAATTGGTGAATGTTAGGAGTTAGCATACAGAGAACTAAATTGGATCTTCATATTAAGATGTCTTATATAAGATTGGGCCCAGAGTTTGAGAAGCAAATGTTTTGTACTTTGAGAATCTCAAGGTCAGTTAATTTATAATAAATAAAGTTTAGTTTTATCAATTGTGGACCAAAAAAACCTAAATTCTGTTTCCAAAGAAAATGCTGATGGGGGGGGCGGATTTAGTTAGTTCTAGATAGTTTTTAAGATGTGTTACAAATCTTAATTTTTTTTTCTATTACAAAGTTATTTACTTCAGCTCTTTTCTACTATACTGATAGTCTTTAATTTTTTCTTTTTCTTTTATTTTTGATTTTTCTTATTTTTTTGGTCACACCATGTGGCTTGCAGGCTCTTAGTTCCCTGACCAGGGATCGAACCCGGGCCATCAGCAGTGAAAGCACAGAGTCCTTACCACTGAACTGCCGGGGAATTCTTGACAGTCTTTAATTTTAACTAATATTTTCCTACATCTTTTTCTTAATACTGTACTTGATGCCTCTAATGAAATAAGTGACCTGCCTCCTCTGAGCGGTTTCCAGTTTTTCAGTTCAGCACCCTTCAGCATATGGGAGATGTAGCAATGAAACTTCTGTAGGAAATTTTCAGAAAAGCTGGTTGGTACTTTTGATGACCTAAATTTTTATTCTTTGTTTTTCCCACACTTCATTTAGAACATGAATTTATAGCTGTTACACTGCTTTAAGTTTATAGTTTTTTAGCTTTTTTTTGAACTACAACTTATGTAGGTAGCATTCTTAGTTCATTTCTTTGGCTTGTCTTATCTTTAATTCCAGATGTCTCCAAATATTTGTATAGATATAAATTATCAAGACTCATTGCGTGTCTGGAATAACAATGTGACTTGACTAATTGTGGTTAAATTGGTACGTTCATCCAGTACTGCATATTCTACTGTAGTATATTAATGACTTATTAAGAGACATGGTCTGTAAGCTCAAAAAATAATTACAAAAATAGTAAGGGGTCTAATTCATTACCTGAAATTAAGAGAGTTCATCATTTCTTTTTTCTTTCTTTTTTTTAAAGGTATCTGAGTCCAGTGGAGAATTTTTTTTCAAGTCATCTGAGCTATTTGAGAGTCCAGTCTATTTGGAGGAAGCTGCAGATGTACTTTGTATTTTACAAGCAGGTACTATAATGAGTGCTAAGATAAATTTCAGATATAGTTTCTTGTTAAATGATACTGTGTAACTTCTTAACCTGGAGTGTTGTGCTATTTTAAGGTTCACCTAATTAAGAATGTACCTTAAAAGTTTAGGTCAAAAATGACTAATAGTAGGACAATGATTAAGTAAATTATATTATTTCCATAGTATAGCATACTGTGCAGCCATTAAAGTGGTGTATTTGAAGAAATTTAATAATTTTGGAAAATGTTCACAATATGTTAAATGAAAAAAGCAAGTGGCAAAATGGTAAGTAGAATATAATCCCAGTTTTGTTAAAAGTAATACCCATAGGGGGATTAAAATAAAATCTTTCAAATTACTAACTTTGAGTGATGGGATTAGAGCTGATTTTATTTATATTCTTTGCACTTTTTGTATTTTCTGGGCTCTTTATAATAGGTATGCATGATCAGAATTAAAAGATAGAGGACATAAAAATGCAGAGAAAATTTTCATGAAAGTAACTCTTTTGACCAACACTGTCCACCACAGCGATGACAGTGTTCTGTGTTGTGCTGTCTAGTACAGTAGCCACTAGCCACATGTGGTTATGGAGTACTTGAAATGTGGCTAGTGTGATTGAGGAATGAAACTATTTTTAATTTAATTTGATTTTAATTTAAATAGTCACATGTGGCTACTGGCTATCCTACTGGACAGTTCAACTCTAGACTATGAAAAGAAAGTACTTTAATTACTTTTAAAATGACATTGGTGAAATGTCAAAACATGTTTAATGTATGATACAATGAAATATCCCTCCTTAGTAGTAACACTGATTTTGTTTTCTTATAGAGCTCCCATCCCTGCTTCCTATAGTTGATGTAGCTGAAGCCTTGCTCCATGTTAGAAATGGTGCCTGGTTCTTGTGTCTGTTGGTGGCCAATGTTCCTGATAGTTTTAATGAAGGTAAATGTAATTTTAAAATGGGATATTGAAGAGATTTGCTTGGGCATGTACAGGACCTTTTTTTTTTTTTTTATAAATTTATTTATTTTTGGCTGCGTTGGGTCTTCTTTGCTGTGTGCAGGCTTTCTCTAGTTGCTGCATGTGGGGGCTACTCTTCGTTATGGTGTGTGGTCTTCTCATTGCGGTGGCTTCTCTTGTTGTGGAGCACGGGCTCTAGGCTTGCGGCCTTCAGTAGTTGTGGCACGCAGCCTCAGTAGTTGTGCCCCGCGAGCTCTAGAGCACAGGCTCAGTAGTTGTGGCACACGGGCTTAGCCGCTCCTTGGCATGTGGGATCTTACCAGACCAGGGCTCGAACCCATGTCCCCTGCATTGGCAGGCGGATTCTTAACCACTGCACCACCAGGGAAGTCCCTAGGACCTATTGTTTGAGCTAAGAAGAAACACTTATAGGGTTTTATTTGAGATTTTATTTTTTGAAAATTTATTAGTGCGTATTCATTGTAGAAATGCTGAGTTTAGAGAATTCAAAATTGTTTTGAGGTTACAGATTTAAGTACAGTGAGTATGCAGCCAAATTTTTTTTTTTTGGCCATTCGTCACCAGTGCTATAATAGGGAAGTAAAAAATACTGAAGAAATAGAATATATAATCCCTGTGTTCCGTGAACAAAGGGGAGAGAACATATATCTGTGAAATAGCCAAAGGGCAGTACGAGATATACGTAATCAGAAATACCAGCAATCAGACCTTTGTTTTTTAGCCTTATTGCTATCAGCTTGCAGAAAAGTATAGGGTAGAAATTGAGAAAAATCAACTGAAATTTTCACCACTATTTCAAACTGCTAGTGACTGAAGATTGTTGTTTGGGTCTGAGTGAAATAAAAATTACATTTATTGAGCAAGGTAATTCGTGAATTGAGAGTCATGCAGAAAAAGATGCTGGATCTGGGGCGCATAATTTCTTTTTTTTTTAAAAATAAATTTATTTATTTATTTTTATTTGTTTATTTTTGGCTGCCCTGGGTCTCTGTTGCTGTGCGCGGGCTTTCTCTAGTTGCAGCGAGTGGAGGCTACTCTTTGTTGCAGTGCGCGGGCTTCTCATTGTGGTGTCTTCTCTTGTTGCGGAGCACAGGCTCTAGGCACGTGGGCTTCAGTAGTTGGGGCACGCAGGCTCAGTAGTTGTGGCTTGCGGGCTCTAGAATGCAGGCTCGGTAGTTGTGGCACACGGGCGCAGTTGCTCCGCGGCATGTGGGATCTTCCGGGACCAGGGCTTGAACCCCTGTTCCCTGCATTGGCAGGCAGATTCTTAACCGCTGTGCCACCAGGGAAGCCCTGGGGGGCATAATTTCTAACCTTGTCACTCACTCTTTGTGTGATCTCCATCAAGATACTTAACTTCTCATTTGAAAAATGGAGGTATTGATAATATTTCCCTTTTGTTTCTAAGAGATTTACTGAATATTACACGATAGGTTTAGGTTGACCTTTCAGCTCTTTAAAGATGTCATTCTGTTGTCTTTGGTAATTTTTATCTTTATTCCTTTGTACAGGTTCCTTTTTTTCCTCTGGCTACTTTTATTTGTTTATTTTTTTTTTATCCCTTCTGGCTACCTTTAAGATTTTCTCTTTATCACTGGTTTTCAGAGATTTGATTATGATGTGTCTTGGTATGATTTTCTTAGTGTTTATCCTTCTTGGGGTTTATTGAACTTCCGGGTTTTTAGTTTTCATCAAGTTTGGAAAAATTTCTTCAAATATATATATTTGTCTTTCATTCTCTTTTTCTGAGACATTACAAGTATGTTTGACTATTTGATGTTCCACAGGTCACAGTTCATTTTTTTGAGTCTCTTTTCACTCTTGGCTTTATTTTGATCAGTTTCTATTGCTATGTTTTCAAGTTTCCTGATCCTTTTCTTCTGTAGTGTCTAATCTGCATAAATGAGCGATTCTCAAGACTGAAAAAATTGTTTCTGATATCCTACTTACAAAGCTTAAGGTAATAGAGGCTATTAAATGTTCAGTTTGTAGGGGCCTGATCAAAAATGGAGAACGACAAGATGAAGAGAGTCTTGGAGGAAGGCGGAGGACGGATGCCTTACGCTTCTTATGTAAAATGAATCCTTCTCAGGCCCTGAAGGTCCGAGGCATGGTGGTAAGAGATCTTATTATTTTTCTGAGATAAAAGCCTTTATATTAGGACCAGGAACTCTTCTCAAGATGGTTTTAGAATATTATAGAGATTTGGAATTATAGTTATAGACTATTACCTTCTTCTCTGGGTTTTTATGTTTTGTGTTATGTCCTCCCCTAAACTTTAGATGCTTTAGATTCTGGCTCATCCTGGCCCTTTTCCTTATGATACTGAATTCAGTTTGTTTTCTTTGCTCTGTTAGGTGGAAGAATGTCACTTGCCAGGTCTTGGAGTGGCTTTGACCTTGGATCATACTAAAAATGAAGCTAGTGAAGATGGAGTGAGTGACTTGGTTTGTTTTGTTAGTGGTTTACTTCTTGGAACAAATGCGAAAGTCCGGACTTGGTTTGGAACTTTTATCCGAAATGGACAGCAGGTGAGGGAGAAATACGTGTATAGACCAAGGATCAGGCTATTTTAGTAGTTAGTAAGAGAGGAAGAAACACTTTTAGAATGATGTCATTAAGTCCGTGGTTCTCAAACTTCTTAGTCTCAGGACCTCCTAACATTTAAAATAAATCATTGAGAACTCCAAAGAGCTTTTGTATGGGCTTTTTTTTTTTTTTTTAATTTAATTAATTTATTTTTGGCTGTGTTGGGTCTTTGTTGCTGCATGCAGGCTTTCTCTAGTTGCGGCGAGCGGGGGCTACTCTTCGCTGTGGTGTCTGGGCTTCTCATTGCTTTGGCTTCTCTTGCTGCACAGCATGGGCTCTAGGTGCATGGGCTTCAGTAGTTGTGGCACGTGGGCTCAGT
This sequence comes from Delphinus delphis, assembly GCF_949987515.2. Lineage (NCBI taxonomy): Eukaryota > Metazoa > Chordata > Mammalia > Artiodactyla > Delphinidae > Delphinus > Delphinus delphis. Next base: position 28,962,194 of record NC_082701.1, on the reverse strand, counting down.
AGTTGTGGCTTGAAGGCTCTAGACTGCAGGCTCAGTAGTTGTGGCGCACAGGCTTAATTGTTCCACAGCATGTGGGATCTTCCCAGACCAGGGCTCGAACCCGTGTCCCCTGCATTGGCAGGCGGATTCTTAACCACTGCGCCACCAGGGAAGTCCCTGTATAGGATTTTATCTATTGATATTTACCATACTAGAAATGAAAACTGCAGTTTTTGAAATATTTATTTATAATTCATTGAAAAATAACAATAATAATCTCATTAAATGTGACTATAACATACTTTTTTAATGAAAAATAACCGTATTTTCCAAAACAAAAATTTACTGAAAAGAGTGGTATCATTGTGCGTTTTTGCAAGTCTCTTTAATGTCTGGCCTTTGGAAAAACTGCACTGTATACTTGTGGGAAAATGAGTGAAAAAGATCTGTAATGTTAAGGAAATATTTTTGACCTTCTGGACCCCCAAAAGAATATTGGTAATCTCCAGGTTTCTGGGTCAGCCACGTGAGAACTGCTACGTGAGGTTGCTACATTAGGTCATCAATACAAGTTGTTATTGTAGTCTGTAATTTTAATATGTGTGTGTATATTATTATTATTATTATATTATTGTGGTAAAATATACATAATGTAAAATTTACCATTTGAATCATTTTTAAGTGTACAGTTCAGTGACATTAAGTACATTTACAGTGTTGTGCAACCAACATCACTATTCATTTTGAGAACTTTTTCATCATCCCAAACAGAAACTCTGTACCCATTAAACAATAATTTCCCATTCCTCCTTCCTCCCAGCGCCTAGTAATCTCTTTTCTACTTTCTGTTTCTATGAATTTGCCCATTCTAGGTACCTCGTATAAGTGGTATTTCTCTTTTTGAGTTTGGCTTATTTTCCTTAGCATAATGTTTATTTTATTTTTGGCTGCATTGGGTCTTTTTTGCTGTGCGTGGGCTTCCTTTAGTTGCGGCAAGCGGGGGCTACTCTTCCTTGTGGTGTGCGGGCTTCTCATTGTGGTGGCTTCTCCTGTTGCAGAGCATAGGCTCTAGGTGCGCGGGCTTCAGTAGTTGCAGCGTGTGGGCTTAGTTGCTCCATGGCATGTGGGATCTTCCCGGACCAGGGCTCGAACCCGTGTCCCCTGCTTTGGCAGGGGGATTCTTAATCACCGCACCTCCAGGGAAGTCCCTAGCATTATGTTTTTAAGGTCCATGCATGTTGTGGCATGTGTCAGAATTTCCTTCCTTTCTAAGGCTAGTATTTTATTGTATGTATCTACTACGTTTATCCATCCATCTATTGATGAATATATATTATATTTTGCAACAGTTTTTAACTTGCAAAATATTGTACTTTTTCAAAAAACATCTCATGGTAACTCTGTGAATAGAGTCCTGTCCCTACGAAGAAACTAATGCAGAATGGTTTTTAACTTGTTGAGGTCAGTGAGCTTGACAGTAACATGTATACTGCTTAGACCCTTCTTCAGTCTTTTTTTTTTTTTTTTTTTTTTTTTTTGTGGTACGCAGACCTCTCACCGCTGTGGCCTCTCCCGCCGCGGAGCACAGGCTCCAGACGCACAGGCTCAGCGGCCATGGCTCACGGGCCCAGCCGCTCTGCGGCATGTGGGATCCTCCTGGACCGGGGCACGAACCCGTGTCCCCTGCATCGGCAGGTGGACTCTCAACCACTGTGCCACCAGGGAAGCCCCCAGTCTATTTTTTTTATGCCATGAATTCACCATACTTTTCTGTATCCAAGTTTTACTTTACTTCTAGCCCATTTGAAAACTAATTTTAAACTTTGCTTTTGAAAAGGAAGTGAATGTTTCTGGTATTCCTTCTATATGTCAGGCACTGTGCTAAGCACCTGGTATGATCCGCTTGTTTGTAATTGTTCTTTGTGTGCAATAAACTTTTCTTATTTGAACCTTATATCATTAATAAAACAGGCTTACCATATTTTACTTTGAAACACTCTAAAAATAATAACTAACTTTTGCCTAGTCCTTTACAGTTTAGAACTGCTTTCATATTTATTATCTTTTTTCGTTCATCTATTTAACAAATATTGAACGCTTGCTGTATGTCAGGCACAATACGTCAGGCCCTGATGAGTAAGAGATGACTGGACATTATCCCTGCCTGAAGAACTGGGGAGGGGGGGGTAGACTTGTAAACTCCTAGTTAGAGCACTCCTGGGAGTTAAATATTATTAATAAGATATTCATCTCCTTGTCATTTAAGACAAGGGGTTCAGAGAGGTTAACTTATATGCCTAAAAGTACATAATCAATTAATAGCAGAGCTTTTGTTTCCACTCAAGCCCTTGTGTCTTCACAATCTGAGCACTTTGTACATATGACTCCACTAGTCATTATGTATTTGAAAGCATCATTTACATGATGTTTTACATCTCAAATTGTTATTAATTTAGTATTTTCTGTACAACCAGTCCAAATTAGGGTGAGTAGAGTATTTGTCAAATCCACTGAATTTGCTGGATGGATTAAAATGAGATTCTGCAGTTATGATAGCCTCAGCCTCCTCAAATGGATCAGTTTCAAGTGTTTAAGTGGAGAGCTTTGTTTGAACTTCCTTCTGACTTAGTAAGTGCTCCATGCTTTCTTTCTTTTGTGGCCCATATTTTTCCCTTACAGAGAAAAAGAGAGACCAGTAGTTCTGTCCTTTGGCAAATGAGAAGGCAGCTTCTTCTGGAGTTGATGGGCATTCTTCCCACAGTAAGAAGTACCCGCATTGTGGAAGAAGCTGATGTGGAGATGGAGCCCAATGTGTCTGTGTATTCGGGGCTGAAAGAAGAGCATGTTGTGAAAGCCAGTGCACTCTTACGTCTGTACTGTGCTTTGATGGGGATCGCTGGACTCAAGTATTCAATAATTTGATATTTTACCTTTTTGTCATTTTACTTTCTTGTTTCTAATCCCAAGAAAGTGAGCCACAGGCCTTTTATTCAGAGGATTTGGGTTTTCTATTGGGCTTAGGTAGTGAGCTCGCCTATGTCAAGAATGAAGGCCTCAGGCAAACATTCCTAGCTGGGATTTATCCATCTATTTTGGTCTGATTGTAAATAGAATTATGTAAATATGGGAGGAGCGAGAGCAGGTTAAGAAACCTATGACTCTACCACAGCTTCACATGACTATCATGAGCGATCTGTGAGTTATCCTTTACCTAGCCCATGCAGCTAGTTGAAGTAAATGTGTTCTGTATTTCCTTTTACAACTGAGATCATAGATTGTTTAAAATTGATATGATGCGATTATTAAGCACGAGATTTCTTAGTCACTGGACTACATCCTTTTGAATACTGTCCTCAACTGTTATACATATAGTCCTCACTTTGCATGTCTCTGTTAACATGAGTTTCAGTTACCACACTTTAGTTAAATAACACTGCTCCCTCAACAACTACCATGATACATTAACCAAATTATTGTATAAAGTACAAACTTTGCTGAGAGCTTTTTAAGCCACAAATCACTGTGTAAATAAAAGAGGCACATCATGAGCAGTGACCAATCACATCATTTCTTTTAAAATCTTTCAGTAACTAGTCAATGTACAAGTATTACTCAGTTCATGAACAGACAGCAAAGTGAGTAGTAGTATCATCTCCTTGTCTCTCAGTGAATAAACCCATGTGATATTTTACAGAAATGGATAATTGAAAGAGGGAATTGGCCAATAAAAATGAAAGTGTAGCAAAGAAAGTAGTTAACGCTGGAAGTGACATTTGAGCCAAACGTAAATAGAAGAAACAGCTGACTGTGAGAATGTTGACAGTGCTGCCATTTGAGAGACCCTAGATACGTAGCCAGGTGAACTTAGTGAAGACGAACTTGAGGAAAGTCATTGTGACAAAAAGGATGAAGACCCAGAGGACTGATGCTGACAAAAATCTTCACATTAAAGGAATTCTCAGATATTTCATGACTGGAAGTACAAAGGATAAAATATTGGAAGCTGATCCAAACTTAGAAGGGGGTATGATAATTCATCAAGGCTTAGAGAAGATGCTCACTCCATATTATAAGTTATACAATGAGAAGATGGCAAGGGCTGTTCAAACTACTCTTGATAAATCTTTTACAAAGAAAACACTTTAATTCCCAATGTTTCTAACATATCCAATTATAGAATGCTGTATAAATATTAGTTTTACTATTTAAAAAAATTTCCCTATTCATTGTAACCAACAGAGTTTTTAATGTCCTGACAAAAATTTTAAAAGTTGTGGAACAGCTGTAATTTTCCCCATTGATTATTAAGATCTTGATGCAGTTTCAGCTTGCATCGTTATTTTTATGGTCCCACACTACTGTGCAAAGTGGGGACTACCTGTATTTGTGTCTGAGGAAAAACACTGGTTGTGAATTCAACAGTTTTGCTTTTGACGTCTTAAGATATTAAAGATTTTATAAATAGTGAGGTACATTATAAAGCTCAAGATTTGTATCTGAAAGGTTAAACTGTTGAGAAGTCTCTTCTTCCTTCTCTCAACTGAAAAAAGCAAAACCTAATAATGTATTCCTTTTTTAGACCAACTGAGGAAGAAGCTGAGCAATTACTGCAGTTGATGACAAGCCGTCCTCCTGCCACACCAGCTGGGGTTCGCTTTGTTTCACTTTCCTTTTGTATGCTCCTGGCCTTTTCTACACTTGTCAGGTACCCAACTATATAATTGTACTATTTTCTCAAGGTCTGCTTTTGTTTATTTATTAAAACACATGTATAAAATTAATTAGGAGCTTACTACAAAATGGTCTAAGATAGGGACATTGGTATTATTTAATAAAGGGATATCAGTAGCATCTCTTGTATGCCAGTTATTTTATTTGTCTTTATCAAAGTTTCATGTACACATTGTTTAAAGGAGTCAAAAGAGTTCTTCAAGATTTGAGGCAAATTGTAGTCCTTATTCCCCCCCTCCCTGTTTCCCCTTCCCTAGAAGCAGCTTCTTTCAGTTCTTTCAGCTGATTCTTTTGGTTTTTACTACCACATCTTTATTAACATGTTTGTATTCGCTACATCCTGATTTTTCGTTTTAGGAGTATTTGTTGACTTCCCACTATGAGAATAAGGAATTAGTTCTCTCTTTTCTCTCTGTCCTCAACATATCTACACATCCTTTCTATCTTCCCATTCTCCCAGTACAGTTATTATTTTGCTTTGACCAATACATAGTTGTTTATGTTACACTATTGGAAGCTCAACCAAGCAGCAGATGATTACTTTTCTTTTGCAAAACTTGTTTCTCCATTAATAATTATCCTGTGTTTTTGTTCTTTGTTTTTCATTTGCTCTGTATTTTGTGTGCTTACATTAATGCGATCTCAAACTCTCTGCCAATCTAAACCTCCTCTCAAGATGTTCAGACTCATTAGATATTCTGCCAGTTTCATTTTCTTGAGGAAATCTCTCCTGGAACATTTTGACCTCCCATCTGAACTGGCTACCTCTGTACCTGGTACACAGCTCTCATCTGGGAATTGCTCTTCACTATTATTTTGGGGACTTGCTTCAGCTGTCCTTTGTTGGGTCTTCTGTTTCCTGCATCTTATGTCTCCATCTTTTTACTTTTTTCTTTTATTTATTTATTTAGTTATTTATTTGGCTGTGCCAGGTCTTAGTTGAGGCACTCGGGATCTTCCTTGTGGCATGCGGTATCTTTAGTTGCAGCACGTGGGATCTTTAGTTGTGGCATGTGAGATCTCTTATTTGCAGCATATGGGATCTAGTTCCCTGACCAGGGATCGAACTGGGCCCCCTGCATTGGGAGCATGGAGTCTTAACCACCGGATTACCAGGGAAGTCCCTCCATCTTTTTAAATTTCCTCCCTCATTTTGCTTCTTTAGAATGGGTATGTGAGAGGTAAATTATTTTAAGACTGGGTATGTCTGAAAATGTCTTTATTCTGCTTTGACACTTGATTGATAGTTTGATGGGGTATAGAATTCTAAGTTGGAAATAATTCCCTTTGAGGATTTTGAAAGTCTTGCTCTATTGTCCTCTAACTTCCAATGTTACTGTTGAGAAATCTGATGACATTCTGATTCCTGGTCCTTTTTGTGGCTTGTTCTTTTTAAATATGGAGTCATGTAGGATTAGCCTTTTGTCCCTAGGGTTTTTTGTTTTGTTTTGTTTTGTTTTGTTTTTGCGGTACGCGGGCCCCTCACTGTTGTGGCCTCTCCCGTTGTGGAGCAACAGGCTCCGCACGCGCAGGCTCAGCAGCCATGGCTCACAGGCCCAGCCGCTCCGTGACATGTGGGATCTTCCCGGACCGGGGCACGAACCCGTGTCCCCTGCATCGGCAGGTGGACTCTCAACCACTGTGCCACCAGGGAAGCCCTGTCCCTAGGGTTTTGAAATTTCTGGATGATATGCCTTTGTATGGGTCTGTTTTGTCTTTCATCTTAGGTTTTTTTTTTTTTTTTTTTTTTTTGGCCACGCCACATGGCTTGTGGGATCTTAGTTCCCCGACCAGGGTCGAACCCAGGGCCCTGGCAGTGAGAGCTCTGAGTCCTAACCACTGGACCTCCAGGGAATGCCCTTATCCTAGGTATTTAGTTAGCCTTTTTAACCTGGGAACTCACAGTGTTCAGTTCTAGGAAATTTTCTTGAACTAGTTTGTTGGTAATATCTACCACATGGGTTTTCTCTGTTTGAAACCTCCTCTTATTTGGATATTGGACTTCCTAAAATTATCATCTTATTTTCTTATTCTTTCTTATTTTCCTTATCTTTGTCTTGTTCTGCATTTTAAAAAACAGCTTTATTGAAACACAATTTACATACCATAAAATTCACCCATTTTAAAGTGTACAACTTAATAAACAATATAATAGTTTTTAGTATATTTACAAAATCATGCAGCCATTACCACAATGTAATTTTAGAACATTTCAGTCACCTCAGAAAGACACTGCCTATACTGCCTTTTAGGATTTGTTCTCAACCTTGTCCTCTAATCCTATTTAGTGTTTAATTTCTAAGAGCTCTTTTTTATTCTGATCTTTTTTTTTTTTTGCGGTACGTGGGCCTCTCACCGCTGTGGCCTCTCCCACTGCGGGGCACAGGCTCTGGACGCGCAGGCCCAGCGGCCATGGCTCATGGGCCCAGCTGCTCCGTGGCACGTGGGATCCTCCCGGACCGGGGCACGAACCCGCGTCCCCTGCATCGGCAGGCGGACTCCCAACCACTGCGCCACCAGGGAAGCCCTGTTTCTTTTTTATACTGTCTACTGCTTCATCGTGGCATGGTTTCTCTGATATTAATCAAAATGATTGAAGGGGTTTTACTTGTTCTGTTTCTTTTCTCTAAGTTTCTTTTTTTCTGCCTTTTTTTGTTCTATATTTTTCAAGTTAGAAGCTTTTTTTCAAGTTTGGTAATTCTTGATTGTCTGTTCATATTTAAAAGTGGGAAACTAAAAAGCAGGTTAGAACTTCTGAATGCATAGATGGGAAACTCTTGGGCTTTTCAGAGTCTTAGAGAAGACTATTGTCTTGCTTGGGGAGTGGAGGCCTATAAATAAAGTGAGGGTTAAGGGCTGGGATGTCTCAGACTGCAGTATAAGCATTCACATAATTCTTCTACTTTCAGAAAGGTGCTCTAGATATCCCTGATTGTCCGTCAGTTCAGAGACACCCTCTTTTACTATATCCAGAGAATAGATCTCTAGTCTCCTCTCTACTGGGGGATGGGTATTCATCTAGGTGTGAAGAATGGAGGTGATTTGGAGGTCTACTGCTCATATAGACTGTCTATATTTAGTTTCTGTCTTCATTCTCACTCCCAGAACTGCCTGGAGTTGTCAGTTTCTGAGGCCTTTGGGGATTCTGTGGTGTAAGTGGTAGATTGGTTTTCCCACCTGTCAGTTTAGTATTCTGCTTTCTCGGGTCTGCTAAGTCAGTTATCACTCATCTGTATTGGCTCTGTCTTCCAATATTTTGTGGTGTTGTCCCTCATCATCATCCTATGCATTTATGCCTTTTAAGAAAATCCCTTTAATGTAGTTTGAATTGTGTGTTTCAGGAAGGTATGAAATTAAGTACGTGAAATGAAGTACTTTCTTTTCTCTTTACCTGAAGTAGTTTCTTGCTTTTTTAAAAAATTTATTTTATTAAATTATAATTGATTTACAATGTTGTGTTAGTTTCTGGTGTATAGCAAAGTGATTCAGTTTTATATATATATATAAAACCTGAAGTAATTTCTAAGCATTGTCTCTAATCCTCATTACTTCTGTAAGGTGGGTATTTTTATCTTTATATTATACATAGGAAAGCTAAAGTTCAAAAAGATTATTTAAATTTCTTGTTCAGGGTCACACTAACAGTGATTAGCAGAGATGGGATTCCCACTCCGATCTGGCAGGCTCTAAAGCTGTAATCTTTCTACTACATAACACTGTCTTTTATTAGTGGAATGATTTAGGTGTGGGTGAGAGTGACCTTTTTAATTTTCTTAGCTTTGGGTAGCAGGCTTTGTAGTTGCTTTTCGTTTTACCTGTTTACACTGCAATGAAGTAGAAGGAGATCAATGAAAATTATTTTTAAAAATCATAATTATTCCCTTTAAACAAGTCATTCTTGTTGGTGTGTTTTTATAACCATTTTTCATATCTGATGAGCCCCTGCCTGTTTCTTTTTACTTTTTGAATAGTGATCACTTTTTTCTCTGTCATTTTGAGTTCTGCTCAAAATGCTTCTATAAACTAAATTTCATTTTCCAGGTAAAAGATGGTCTGAGTTATTACTGTCCTTGTACTCAGTTTGTGACTTTTTGATGATTAAGTTTTAACACTAGATTTTTTTCTATATGAAATAAGTATCAGCTGTTAGTATGTACAGTTAGTTATCCTAACATTTTAATCCCAAAGGACCTTTGTTTTTCCAAGGAATGTGAGGACGTTTACTCTCTCCAACCTTCAAATGCAGTAACTGAGACTTTGAGAGGGTTTGACTATTCATATTCATAGAGAAAAGTAAAGGTTCTCATTCTTCTTTTGTAGAACTGCTTCATATCTCAATGACAATTAATGGCCAATTCAACAAGCCATTATTTTGAGGAAAAAATAATTTCTACCAAAAATAATTCCAGAATGATGTTTTATTCTTATGCTAGTATATCTGACTTAAACCAGTGACTTCTGATATGTTTTATATAGTACGCCTGAACAGGAGCAGCTAATGGTAGTGTGGCTAAGTTGGATGATAAAAGAAGAAGCTTATTTTGAAAGGTAAGACGACTTTTTGTTTCAGTTAGCTAAGTAAGTTTTTCTTATCCCTTTCTTTGGAAATTCATATTTTCTTTTCTGTTTCAACAGTACTTCAGGCGTCTCTGCTTCTTTTGGGGAGATGTTATTGTTGGTTGCTATGTACTTTCATAGCAACCAACTTAGTGCTATCATTGACTTGGTCTGTTCTACTTTGGGGATGAAGGTAATTTCTTTTTATCTTCTTTCTAAAGACGGTGTTTCTAAGCTGGACATTTTCTTGTAATGTTAAGTAAATAGATTGTTTTCATTTTGAAATAATTTTAGTTGTTTAATAGTTTGAAACTATCAAGAGCTCTTAGGAAAAAATACATTATGAAAACACTATTCACAAGAATAATAGGTGTTCTATGTAGAAAACTTAGAAAACACAATAAAGAAGGGAAAGATATAATTCCATGTTCAGAGATATCAGGTACTGTTAATAGTCTGGTATCTGTTCTTTCTTTAAATTGATATACATATTTTGTAATTTTAATGAATTTACCAATATATGATAAGTACTTCCTCATATCCATAAATATTCTAATACAATATAATATTTTTTTTTTTTTTTTTTTTTTTGCGGTACGTGGGCCTCTCACTGTTGTGGCTTCTCCCGTTGCGGAGCACAGGCTCCGGACGCGCAGGCTCAGTGGCCATGGTTTACGGGCCCAGCCGCTCCGCGGCATGTGGGATCTTCCCGGACTGGGGCACAAACCCGTGTCCTCTGCATCGGCAGGCGGACTCTCAACCACTACGCCACCAGGGAAGCCCTAATTTTTAATGGCTGCATTGTAGTTCATCATATGGACCGATCATGATATTCTTAATGGATCTTTTCTTATTTGCCATGTAGATTTTCCAGTTTCTGAATAATGCTTAGATGAATATCCTTATGTATGTAAATATACGCACAGGCACTCATACATGTATATCTTCAAACACTTTTTGGATTATTAGGATGAAGTTCTAGAAAGCAGTACTAAGTAAAAGTATGGTGATGTTAAGCTGTTTAATGTGTATTGCCATATTATCTTCCAGAGAGATTATACCAGTTTAACTGTTCTCATTAGTGAATGAGAGTGCCTATTTTCCTAAACTCTCACCATCACTGGGCATTACCATTCTTTTTAATCTTTGCAAATATGGTGAAAAATCGTCTTACTTATTTTGCATTTCTTTGATTACTGGTAAAACTATGGTTATTATTTTTTATAGTTACAGTTTATATAGAAGTTTTTTTGGGTAGTTTTAAAAAATCTATGTGTTTTAGCTGGTTTATTTCTTTTGTGAAAGGCTTATTGATGTCCCAGTTTTTCTATAGGGATTTTTATTGATTTATTTTTCCTTTTAGTGATTCAGAAGGGCTCTTTATATGTAAATGATATGCTCTTATGCCTTATATAGCATATTGGGTTGGCCAAAAAGTTCCTTTGGGATTTTCTATAACATCTTATGGAAAAACCCGAAGGAACTTTTTGGCCAACCCAATATTTCATTGATTTCAAGACATATTTTACCCAATATTGAAACTGGGATTCATTTCACAGTTGATGTGTAATGTTAATGTGGTAGTGTTTCACCTCTTTTTTTCTTGAAAAGCTACTATTAAATCTGTGGTGCATCTTATAATCCTTATTGTCTTTAAAAGTGGAGAAGTACAGGGCTTCCCTGGTGGCACAGTGGTTGAGAGTCCGCCTGCCGATGCAGGAGACACGGTTTGTGCCCTGGTCCGGGAAGATCCCACATGCCGCGGAGCGGCTGGGCCCGTGAGCCATGGCCACTGAGCTTGCGCGTCCGGAGCCTGTGCTCCACAACGGGAGAGGCCACAACAGTGAGAGGCCTGCGTACCGCAAAAAAAAAAAAAAAAAAAGAAGTGGAGAAGTACAATATAATATGTCGCCGTTGATTTTTCCCAGTCTTTTTTGCCATGTGAAAATTATTATTTTCAATGTGTTCAATACATTAAATATTTCTTTTGTGATTCTTACTTTGTTTTTCTGCTTAGAAATGTTTTTCTTTCCTTAGGTTTATAGAAACGGTCACCTATATTTTCTTCTAGTGTTTTTGTGGCCTCATGTTTTAAATTTAAATTTTTAATACATTTGGAGTTGATTTTGGGTATGGTGTCATGTGCAAATCTTTATAGGTATTATCCAGAAAGATAGCTATCCTACCTCCATTTATTGAATAATCCACTTCTTCCTACTGACTTGAAATGCCAATAATGGTATATTTACTAAGTACTTTTATATGTTGGTTCAGTTTCTGAGGAAAACCACACTTTAATGTTGGGTTTGAGAAGCTACTTCTGAAATAGAGTATTTGAACATTAATTTTATATATCACAGTCATTTTAGATAATAAATTTACCAGAGAAAATTGTGCTTTATATATTTTATTTTCACATGCTGTTGAAATTCTTTTGGTTGTTTTAGATTGTAATTAAGCCAAGCTCCTTGAGCAGGATGAAGACTATCTTCACACAGGAAATTTTTACTGAGCAGGTACTTCTTTTAACTTTATTCTTAGGTACTTTAACTTTCTTTTACAACATTCTTTGGGGAAAAACTTGTATGTTTCAGTTTAGGAGCATTATATAGTTTTTTAAATTCCTTTTTAGTTTCCAGTGATGATTTATTTAATCTTAGAAACTTCTGTAAAGAATAATCCTATTTAAAATTTACTTTTAAAGCTATTTACTACATACAAAAGCATGTAATAAATAAATTTACATATTTTGGAGACTTTGAATAGATACTTAAGAATATAGTCTTAGATATTGATGGTAGCAGTCTCACATAGGGTAATCAACTGGTATTGTCAGGAGAAAAATAACATAGAAACCTATTTAAACCTTTTCAGCTGTGAGGTGCATGTCTAACTAGATGATAAGCTAGAGTCTAAATTTCTTATTCTAGTATTTACCTGTTCTTATTTAGTTTTAGCACTTTTGTCCATGGGTAATCCTAATGATATTTTATTTTTCCAGTGATGGAGACTATTCTTTTTTTTTTTCTTTTTTAAAAATTGAATTATAGGTGATTTACAATATTGTGTTAGTTTTAGATATATAGCAAAATGATATGGTTATACATATATATGTGTATATATCTATATTCTTTTTTTATTCTTTTCCATTATAGTTCATTACAATATATTGAATATAGTTTTCTGTGCTATACAGTAAATCCTTATTGTTTATCTGTTTTATATATGATACTGTGTATCTGTTAATCCTATACTCTCAATTTATCCCTCCCCATCCTTCCCCTTTGGTAATCATAAGTTTGTTTTCTATGTCTATGAGTCTGTTTCTATTTTGTAAATAAGTTCATTTGTACTGTTTTTCAGATTCCACATATAAGTGGTATCATACAATATTTTTCTTTCTCTAACTTACTTCACTTAGTTTGATAATCTCTAGGTCATTCCATGTTGATAAAAATGGCATTATTTCATTCTTTTTTATGGCAGAGTAATATTCCATCACACACACACACATACACACACACACACACACACACACCATTCATCTGTTAATGGACACTTAGGTCACTTCCATGTCTTGGCTATTGTAAATAGTGTTGCCATGAACATTGGGGTGCGTGTATCTTTTTGAATTAGGGTTTTTGTCTTTGACGGAGACTATGCTAAAATTTAAAATTAATTCCTGGGACTTCCTTGGTGGCGTGGTGGTTAAGAATCCGCCTGCCAATGCAGGGGACACAGGTTCGATCCCTGGTGCAGGAAGATCCCACGTGCTGCAGAGCAACTAAGCCCATGCACCACAGCTTCTGAGCCTGTGCTCTGGAGCCTGCAAGCCACAACTACTGAAGCCCGCGTGCCTAGAGCCCCTGCTCTGCAATTACAGAAGCCACTGCAGTGAGAAGCCCATGCACCGCAACGAAGACCCAATGCAGCCAAAAATAAATAAATTAATTAAGAAAATAAATAAAATTAGTTCCCAGGTTCATTTATCGATTTAAATCTCATAATACAAAAATATGTATATATTAAAAAATAAAATATTTGAAAATACTCATAGATCTGTAATTCTTGCTTCTTTTTTTTTTTTTTTGGCGGTACGTGGGCCTCTCACTGTTGTGGCCTCTCCTGTTGCAGAGCACAGGCTCCGGACGTGCAGGCTCAGCGGCCATGGCTCACGGGCCCAGCCACTCCGCGGCATGTGGGATCTTCCCTGACCGGGGCACGCGGACTCTCAACCACTGTGCCACCAGGGAAGCCCAATTCTTGCTTCTTTTAGTTTAATTAATGTTCTCGGGAATTCCCTGGCAGTCCACTGGTTAGGTCTCTGCCTTTTCACTGCCAAGGGCGTGGGTTCAATCCCTGGTCAGGGAACTAAGATCATGCAAGCTGTGTGGTGCAGCCAAAAAAAAAAAATTCTCATTCCTTTACCAAACTCTGCCTTCTCCCATCAATGCACATACACTCCCACATAACAGTCACACATAGGATGTAGGAGACTCATAAGTTATTTTTCATGTGTTTAGTTTGGACTAACTGGAAGACACCTTTGGGGAGGGTCTCTGAAAGACAATTAGTGGTCTGTGCATGACACAGTGAGAATAACAATAAAAATTCCTGTTTATATTTATGTGATACTTTATAAGTCACATATATTTTTCCAAAGAAATTTATTTCCCTCTCGCAAAAACCTTTTGAAGCAAGTAAGACAATATTGTCTCGTTTTGTAGATGTGAAAATAGACTCAGAAGATAAAATGACTTAGCTAAAGTCATTGAGCCCAGATTTTATGATTCCAAATTTTATATATTTTTTAACCTTACTCTAACCCCCATCAACATATCTGTGTTCAGAAGCAACTTTTAAAATGTAGAGAACTTTACAAATACCTAAATATTTGTATGATGCTACCTCATCACTCAAAAATAATTAAATCACGTAATAATTGGTTTTTATCATTCCTTCCTGAGGACCACATTTGTATTAAGTTTTGACAGTCTAACTGGCTAATCCTCCCTCTTTCAGAATAATTTTATATTTGGTTCTGTCATATGTATTAATACTATTTTTCCCTTTTAGGTTGTCACAGCTCATGCAGTTCGTGTCCCTGTCACCAGCAACCTGAGTGCCAACATTACTGGATTTTTGCCTATTCATTGTATTTACCAGCTTCTGAGGAGTCGTTCCTTTACAAAGCACAAAGTATCAATAAAAGTATGACCTTACATTTATATTTCCAGCTACAACCTAAGTTAGTGCTTTCTTCCCAGTTCCGTTTCAGTTTGTAGACCTTTGCTGTGGGTTTCGTGTGTGAAGTGTGTCTAGTTACTAGTCGTTTATATAGTTATAGTAATTAGGCTCTCAATATCAGATTTTTTTTTAAAATTTTTTTTTGCGGTACGTGGGCCTCTCACTGTTGTGGCCTCTCCCATTGCGGAGCTCAGGCTCCAGACGCGCAGGCTCAGCGGCCATGGCTCACGGGCCCAGCCGCTCCGTGGCATGTGGGATCTTTCCGGACCGGGGCACGAACCCGTGTCCTCTGCATCGGCAGGTGGACTCTCAACCACTGCGCCACCAGGGAAGCCCAATTTCAGATTTTTAAAACAGTATAACTGTTCAGTTATTTACAAAATGTACACTAGTACCTTTTAAATTCTCAGTAATATCGTTTAGCTATTTCATTAAACCTTAGTAAAAATTGCCGTTTTCTGTACTTGGTTTTGTTCACCAAACTGAGAAAGTTGCTGGTTAGCCATGACCAGTATTTGTACATTTGTCATAAGGATATCTAACATCTAACTTGAACATATTTTTGATATGTTTTCAATTTGTTATGTAGTTGGCTATACCAAACGGTTAAAAGGTCCTCTAAAGAAAAGGCTGAACTCCAGGAGGTAAAAGAACTCTGTTTGGACCATTTCTAAGAGGCAATTTTATTTATAAAGAACCATGAACAATATATACATTGATATATCACATTTAATTATCCTTGTTATCATGATTTAGTGAAGTTATTTTCCATCTTGATTGTATCGTCTGCTTCTTTATATTTTTAGCAATATAATAGATAAGAATTAAGAGTCCAAATGCACACCCAGCGTATCTTCTTGGCCTCTATTTGTGTAGATAGTTAATCTCCCATAAGTGGTTGTCAGAGTCACTTTCTTAATCTGTCTGAGGGTTTGTTGTGGAGAGCTGTCCCTCTCGCTAAATTTCTTTCTGTTGTGGGGTCTTCTACAACAACACATATGGTGCTCTAAATACTGATATAGAAGGGACTTAACAGTGTTTTTCCCACTACTTGAAAACTAATAGATTAAAAACCCGAAGTCCAAACTCAAAACTCATCATTTTAGATTTATCTTCCACTTCACGGTATTCTCAACTTTAGGGTATAAAAGTATTTCCTATTTTTAAATCAAAGACAACTGTGAAACTGGATAATTAATAACTGCTAAAAGTTAATAGTTTCACTGATTCATAAATAATGTAATATTATATGTGCTTTTAAAATTTTGCTTGCCTTTTCTTATTGCCATAATTGATTTGGTGCCTGCAACCTTCTTTTTTAGGACTGGATTTATAGACAGCTCTGTGAAACCTCCACTCCACTCCATCCTCAACTACTTCCTCTGATTGACGTGTACATAAATTCTATACTTACTCCTGCATCTAAATCTAATCCAGAAGCCACAAATCAGCCAGTCACAGAACAGGAGATACTCAATATTTTCCAAGGAGTCATTGGGGTAAAATAGTGGCTTTTCTACATTTATTAGCTTATTTTTCTTTTATTCTTTGGACTGACTCCATGTTTTTTCCCTGATTATTAGAGGAGAACAACTTCTAGGTGGTTCTGAATTTAAGATGGTATTCAGTTTTTTTAGATTACTTATAAATATTAAAAGAATGGTATTAGTTCCAAGTAGTTTGTTGAATAGGCACTTTTTGAGGAATTCTTTCAAGAGCTCCATTTTCCTTTTGTTTTTTTTTGGCCGCGCTGTGCCCCTTGCATTGGGAGTATGGAGTCTTAACAACTGGACCTCCAGGGAAGTCCCAGGAGCTCCATTTTAAAGCTTAAGGAGTGCTGTGGAAGTTGTGTGTTTACCAACGGACTACATGACATTTCCACACATTCAACCAGCTTTATTTAGTTTCCTGGGGATCTGAGATCTACCTAGACTATTAATGGAAAACTTGAAGAAAATCTTTTTTCTCCAAATATACTTAACTGTCCAATATCATTTTTAGGAATTATTTTCTTTGTGGTAATTTCAGATAATACTTGAGACTCCTGTAAAGCTTTTTGAGAAGCAGCCTGATGGGGCTGCTGTTGCCTTTTTTTCCCTATCTTCTTTTTTTTGTGGTACGTGGGCCTCTCACTATTGTGGCCTCTCCTGTTGCGGAGCACAGTCTCTGGACGTGCAGGCGCAGCGGCCATGGCTCATGGGCCCAGCTGCTCCGCGGCATGTGGGATCTTCCCGGACCGGGGCACGAACCTGTGTCCGTTGCATCGGCAGGCGGACTCTCAACCACTGTGCCACCAGGGAAGCCCTATCTTCTTTTTTTTTAAAAAAACAGTAACTTTTTAAAAATTTTATTTATTTTTGGCTGCGTTGGGTCTTTGTTGCTGCACGTGGGCTTTCTCTAGTTGCAGTGAGCGGGGGCTACTCTTCGTTGCGGTGCATGGGCTTCTCATTGCGATGGCTTCTCTTGTTGCTGAGCACGGGCTCTAGGGCGCGCGGGCTTAGTAGTTGTGACACGTGGGCTCAGTAGTTGTGGTGCACGGGCTTAGTTGCTCCACGGCATGTAGGATCGTCCCGGACCAGGGTTCGAACCCATGTCCCCTGCATTGGCAGGTGGATTCTTAACTACCGCATCACCAGGGAAGCCCCTTCCTATCTTAAAAACTGTTAAGCATGTTGCTTTTCATCTCCCAAGCCATCTCAAATTTAACTTAGACTTCAAGTTGTCTCTTTGAGTTTAATGCGAACACAGCAACACTTCTCCCAACTTGTTCCAGCTTGGGAGCAGCAACACTGAATAATCTATTTTGAATGCTTTTGCTATCAAAAAGCACTCATGAAATTTAACAGTATTTTAAAGTATTTATAATATTACCTCCAGGGTGACAACATCCGCCTTAATCCGCGTTTCAGTATCACAGCACAGCTTTTGGTGCTTTATTATACACTGTCTTACGAAGAAGCTCTCCTAGCAAACACAAAGACTTTAGGTAAGTTGTGCATAGGCGAATGTTTCTAGTGATAGTTCATCTTATTTGCTTATATTTTGTTACTCTCTAGGCTGCTGTATGAGAAAATAAGGTCAAATATTCTAACAAGCTCCAGCATCATTCTACAGTCTTTGCAATGGAGGCATTGTGTACTCTGATGCATAAATACATGTATGTGTGGGCATATAGCCACCTCTTAAGGCTCAGTGCTGCTTTTAGCAGGCTGAATTAATGGATAACTGAATTGTTTGTATTTTAACAATTTTAGTGACCTTACTAACTAAATGTAAATTAAGAGATAAACCTAAAGGAACTGCAACTGAAATATTTTTACTTGATTTCAATCTGTGCCCTATTCTTCCTTCCATTAGTGTGAAGAGTAACAGTCTAATCAAAGCAGTAGAAAAAACTAGTAGTAGGTTTTCCTTTGCCATTGAAATTATCACTGAACTAGGCTTTCAGACTTAGCTATTTCATATAATATCAGAAGGTTAGATTTAGCATAAATGATATCAGTATAAAGTAGTACGTTTTCCTCTATTTGAAAAAGAATATTCACCTGTATTTTAGGCTTGTTAAATATATTTAGTTCCATATTTGAAACACAAAGAGTGTCATTAAAAAGTCGAAGGCATATAATGCAGGGAGAATTCTTTTAAGGGAGGTAATTTGTCATAGCTGAGTGGTTTTACTTTTTGAAAGTTATAAATTAAAGTTACTCTTCAGTGTGTGGCAGACCAGTTTCTTTTATTTTCCTGAAGTATTGTGTTTTAAGTATTCTGTGCATTTCTCAGCTGCTTTCTTTTCTGACTACAGGTGTCAGGGTTGTACAGATGATATACCACAACTGTAATTATAGTCTTTGTCATATCGGGGACAAGATGGGCTAATAATAAGCATTAGGGGGCTCCCACTTTTATCCACATGTAATGAATTCTGTTAAGGAATATGACACTTGTGATTTAATGGATAGTAGAGGAATGAGTTACGAGGAGGTATTCTGGGGAGAACTCAGACCATTAATACTGTAGCAGGGGACTAAGATACACCCTTAGTTTTTGTTTAACTTAATGTCTAGCAAAAAAAATCTTAATACAGAAAAGTACAGAGACTAGTGTAGCCAACTTTTGTGTATATACCATGCAGAATTAACAGGTCACTCAGAATTTTTTGGACTGGAAGGACCTTTAAAGATTATGTATCCCAGTCCCCAATGACATGCTCAGTTCAACCCTGGTTCGTGTGAAGCTGCTCTTCTTTATGCAATAGTCTGATGGATCTTAATTGGAAAGTTAAGGATTTTAGGCTAGGAGTACAACCCAGCCTGGATTGAGTCTTGGAAAAGGAACTGGGAGATTAGAGGAAAGTTGTTAGGTTTTTCTAAGATTCTAGGCAAGAGATGGTGGTGGTCTGGACTGGTAGCAGTGTATATGTATTTTTTTCTTTTTTGGCTGCGCTGGGTCTTCATTACTGCGCGCAGGCTTTTCTCTAGTTGTGGCGAGAGGGGACTACTCTTCGTTGTGGTGCACTGGCTTCTCATTGCGGTGGCTTCTCTTGTTGTGGAGCATGGGCTCTAGGCACGCGGGGTTCAGTAGTTGTGGCATGTGGGCTCAGTAGTTGTGGTTCGTGGGCTCTAGATCGCAGGCTCAGTAATGCTGCAGGGGCTTAGTTGCTCTGTGGCATGTGGGATCTTCCTGGACCAGGGATCGAACCGTGTCCCCTGCATTGGCAGGCAGATTCTTAACCATTGCACCACCAGGGAAGTCCCTGTATATGTATTTTGAGGGTAGAGCTGAGAGGTTTTGCTGATGGATTCATGAGGTTTGAGAGACAGGAGCCAAGGTTGATGTGGAGGCTTTTGGCCTAACCTATAAAATGGCTATGGACTGAAATAAATGAGCAGGTATGTGGGGGATCAGAAGCTCGTTTTGGATGTATGGAGTTTGAGATGTCTGATAGACTTTCAAGTGGGGATGTTATGGAAACAGTTGTAAATACTGGCCTAGAATTTAGGGGAGATACCAGCACTGAAGCTTTGAGATTCTTCAGCATATATATGGTATTTAAAATCATGACATTAAGTAAGATTACCAAACGGGAAGGCGTAGGAGGAGACTCAGGAGGATGTGTTGTCCTGGATGCCAAGGAAAGAATGTTTCAAAGAGGAGAGAGAGATCACCTGTGTAAAATGATGTTGATGGATCAAGTAAGGTTAGGACTCAGCTGATGACCGCATATAGCTTGCTGGAGGTCCTTTGACCTTTACAGTTTTATTAGTAAAGTGAACACTTGTTTTTAGGATGAAAGCCTGATTGTAGTGGATTCAAAAGAAAATTAGAGGAGATATACTGGAGACAGTGCGTACAGACAGTTCTTTTGAGGAACTGTAAAGAGAAGGAGAGAAATGAATGTGATAATTGGAGAGGAAAATGAGGTCAGGAGAGGACTTTTTTTTTTTTCTTTTTAAGGTGAAAGAGCTAAGAGAATGTTTGTATTCTGTTGGGAGTAATCTAGTAGAGAGGGAAGACTGATGAGAGAATTCCTGGAGGGATGTCCTTGATAAGTGAGAGGAGATGGGATGTAGAAGACAGATGGAGGGATCAACCTTTCCTTGGAGAATTTTTTCCCATAGTTCAGGAGATTTTTTTCTAGTCTAGTTTCTTATCTCCACAGGGAATAAATAATTGGAGAATATGTCACAACATGAGAGAATTTTGCTTTTCCACAGCCAAAAAAGATAAGTATTCTTCCTCAAATTTATTCCTACCTGTGAAGTTGTGTTGTAGTTTCAGTAGCTTGTTAACTGGTCTGTGGTTTTGGTCTTTATATTAAACATTATTAGCAGCCACCAGGTAGCTGTAGAAGCTCAAATATGGAATTCTGACACTTGAGATAGAGCCAAGTATTAGAATATCACAGTCATTAAAAAATGGGTTTGTATATGTACATATTTTTTCACATATGCATATTTTTGATTTGTTTTAAAATATTTATAATCCATGTGTATATATTAATTTTAGTTAAATAGTGTATTGATCCAAAAGAATATGTGTAAGAAATAATAATACAATAAATCCCTGTGTACTAATACCCAATTAAAATATGAGCATTACCATTATATTTCCAGTTTTTATACTTAAAAATGTTTCCTATTTATTATATCTGAAGACTTTATTACTAGGTAAAAGTTTGTTTTTACATGCTTTTGAAGTAAAAACAATACTAATGAATATTGAACATATGAGAAACTGTTTATCTGCTCTTAAAGCAGCCAGTGGGATCCTAAACACAGTCTCACTCCTAAGTAGCTAAAAGTATTACTTGCTTAACTCTCTCCCTCAAGCTTAACTTCATTTAAAAACAGGGTCTGGCTGCCTTTTCTGCTTCTGTCCCGTTTCGTGTGAAGTTTCCTCCTTTGTCAGCAGCAGAACAAGACACATACTGTGGTATTTGGGAAACTGTAATGTTTACTGCCTCTGAATTCCTGAACTTGAAGTTTTTCTTTGCACCCGATAGTTAATTATTTTCTTCCTAGAAGAAAGTTAACTCTAACTGCCTCTTTCAAAATGCAAAAACCTTTAAGCAAACACTGGCAGATGTTTTTTCTTGGCAGCTTGAAGTTTCAGTGCTGTAAAATCAAGTTTGACCAAAAAAGGTTCTAAGAGTTAAATGATTGTAGTGTAGAGTAACCGTATAAGAATTTTAAACTTATTTACCTGATTGCTTTCATATCTTAATGCAAAAGAACTGGCTTTTAAAATAAAAACATTTATTAAAAGTGTGTTTACTGGAGGAAATTGAGGAAGTGAAAAATGTACAAAGACCAAAGTAAAACCACCCATAATTCTGCTGCCCAGAGGTAATCACCATAGAATTTTGCTAGAAAACCCTTTAGTCTTTGCACATATGATAACTTTCACAAAGTTGGAATCATATGTTTTTAATCTACCCTTTTAATTTTTTACTTATTTATTTGTTTTTTTGCGGTACGGGGGCCTCTCACTGTTGTGGCCTCTCCTGTTGCGGAGCACAGGCTCCGGATGCGCAGGCTCAGCGGCCATGGCTCACGGGCCCAGCCGCTCCGCGGCATGTGGGATCTTCCCAGACCGGGGCACGAACCCGTGTCCCCTGCATTGGCAGGCGGACTCTCAACCACTGCGCCACCAGGGAAGCCTCAGATTTGAATCTTTGAAAGCGACACGTTGGAAGAAAATTGGAAGTGTGATTGCTCATGTTGAATATATAAAACCAATGATCTTCCCATAGGCCTTTCATAATTATAGTTTAGTCTTTTACTGGAAGATTAAGTATCCTTGATGTTGTATTTCACAGAGATGTTAAAGAGAAATAATTGCTTTAGGTAGGGCTTCATGGGCTGCTAGTTCTTTGATGGAATTATTAAGATGTGAACAGGATTTTGTCTTCAGTTTCATAGGTCCAGAAACTTAAATGTTGATACTTTACCCTAAGTTGATCTTGGGGACTCTAGATCTTAATAATACTGGCTAACATTTGCGTTCTTGTTATGTGCCAAACACTACTTGAAGCTCTTTACACCTGTTAACTCATGTAAACCCTCACAACAATTCTGTGAGATAGGTACTGTTGTTGTCTTTATATAACAGGTGAGAACACTGAGGCACAGGGAAGTTAAGTGACTTCCCTTAGTTGTAAGGGTTGGAACCAGGATTTGACCATCACTGGAACTTATATATATTTAATATTAATCCGTTTTTATTATTCAAAATAATCTATCTTTACTAGTGTATATTAGCATTTTGCCTAGTTATAATCAATCTATCTTAATACCATTTTATATTCCATTTTTCCTCTTTAATGTTATTTTGTACAAACAGTAATATTATTTTATATCCATCAAGATGGGCCACAGAGTTGTGGTTTCAAATTGGTTTTTAGTATTGAATTTCTTTTTCTTTTTTTTTCTTTTCTTTTTTCTCTTTTTTACCGTTTGACGCTCTTCCCCTATTTCTTTTACCCCTCATCCCCTGCTCCTCTGGCAGCCACCAATTATTTCTCTGTATCTTTGAAGGTTTTTTTGTTTTTGTTTTTTTATGATTCCACATATAAAAGAGGTCATATGGTATTTGTCTTTCTCTGTCTGACTTATTTTGCTTAGCATTATGCCCTCCAGTTCCACCCATGTTGTCACAAATGGCAAAGTTTCATTCTTTTTTATGGCTGAATAACGTTCCATTGTATGTATATGTGTGTGTGTGTGTGTGTGTGTGTGTGTGTATGTGTATGTATCTCATATTTTCTTTATCCATTCATCCATTGATGGACACTTAGATTGTTTCTATATCTTGGCTATTGTAAATAATGTGGCAGTGAACATGTGGGTATATATAATCTATTCAAGTTAGTGTTTTCATTTTCTTCAGATAAATACCTAGATGGGAAATTGCTGGATCATATGGTAGTTCTATTTTTAATTTTTCGAGTAACCTCATACTGTTTTCTTTCTTTTAATTAATTTATTTTTTATTTATTTGTTTTTGGCTGGGTTGGCTCTTCATTGCTGTGTACGGGCTTTCTCTAGTTACTGCAAGCAGGGGCTACTCTTCGTTGCGGTGTGCGGGCTTCTCATTGTGGTGGCTTCTCTTGTTGTGGAGCACGGGCTGTAGGCGTATGGGCTTTAGTAGTTGTGGCATGCAGGCTCAGTAGTTGCGGCACACGGGCCCTAGAGCGCGTGGGCTTCAGTAGTTGTGGCGTGTGGGCTCAGTAGTTGTGGTGTGTGGGCTTTAGGATGCGCGGGCTTCAGTAGTTGTGGCTCATGGACTTAGTTGTGCCACAGCATGTGGGATCTTCCCAGACCAGGAATTGAGCCCATGTCCCCTGCATTGGCAGGTGGATTTTTAACCACTACACCACCAGGGAAGTCCTTCCATACTGTTTTTTATAGTGGCTGCACCAATTTACATTCCTACCAATAGTGCACAAGTGTTTCCTTTTGTCCTTATCTTCATCAACACTTGTTTATTGTCTTTTTGATAATACTCCTTCCAACAGGTATGAGGTGATAGCTTATTGTGGTTTTGATTTCCATTTCCCCGATGATTAGTGACGTTGAGCATCTTTTCATGTACCTGTTGTACCTCTGTATGTCTTCTTTGGGAAAATGCCTATTCAGATCTTCTGCCCATTTATAAAAAATTTATTTATTTTTAATTTATTATTTATTTTTGGCTGCATTGTGTCTTCATTGCTGTGTGTGGGCTTTCTCTAGTTGCAGTGAGCGGGGGCTACTCTTCTTTGCAGTGCATGTGCTTCTCATTGTGGTGGCTTCTCTTGTTGCAGAGCATGGGCTCTAGGCGTGCAGGCTTCAGTAGTTGTGGCAGGCAGGCTCAGTAGTTGTGGCTTGCGGGCACTAGAGCGCAGGCTCAGTAGTTGTGGCGCATGGGGTTTGTTGCTCCGCAGCATGTGGGATCTTCCCAGACCAGGGATCAAACTGTGTCCCCTGCATTGGCAGGCGGATTCTTAACCACTGTGCCACCAGGGAAGTCCCCTTCTGCCCATTTTTAAATTGGATTGTTTGATTTTTTGCTCTTGAGTTATTAAATATATTTTGCATATTAGCCCCATATCAGATATATGATTTGCAAATATTTTCTCCCGTTTAGTAGGTTGCCTTTTCATTTTATTGATGGTTTCCTTTGCTGTTCTGAAGCTTTATAGTTGGCAGTAGTCCCACTTGTTTATTTTGCTTTTGTTGGTTTTGCTTTTGGTGTCAGATTCAAAAAAATCAGCCAAGACCTGTGTCCGGGAGCTTAGCACCTGTGTTTTCTTCTGAGAGTTATATGGTTTCCGGTCTTAGGTTCAAGTCTTTGATCCATTTTGAGTTCATTTTTGTGTGTGGTGTAAGATAGTGGTC
Source organism: Delphinus delphis (assembly GCF_949987515.2). NCBI lineage: Eukaryota > Metazoa > Chordata > Mammalia > Artiodactyla > Delphinidae > Delphinus > Delphinus delphis. The sequence goes on along the minus strand of NC_082701.1, from coordinate 28,937,802 downwards.
TAGTTTCATCTTTTTTCATGTATTTTTATCTTCAATTTCTTTCATTAATGTCTTGTAGTTTTCAATATATAGGTCTTTCACCTCCTTGATTACATTTATTCATAGGTGTTTTATTCTTTTTGATGCAGTTGTAAATGGGGTTGATTTCTTTTTTTTTTTTTAACATCTGTATTGGAGAATAATTGCTTTACAGTGGTGTGTTAGTTTCTGCTCTATAACAAAGTGAATCAGCTATACGTATACATATATCCCCAAATGGGATTGATTTCTTAATTTCTCTTTCTGATTGTTTGTTATTGGTGTATTAGAAACACAACAGATTTTTGTGTATTGATTTTATATCTTGCAACTTTACTGAATTTGTTTATTAATTTTAACAGGTTTTTTCTTTCTTTTTTTTTTATTCTTGTTACCTTTATGGAACTTTGACATCCAGAAAAGCCTCCTCAGCCACTCATTTACCAACCAACTCTACTTTACTCTTTAGGAAATTATTTGGTTCTGGCACAAAGCCATGTACCCTAAGGTGCTCCTTAAATGCTAGCTCCCTCATCTTACTGTAGAGGTCCCACGTATTCACCTCAGCGTTTGCATGAGAGTCACTTAAGTGGGCCGAAATACTTGTTGCTTTTACCACCTTTTTTTTTTTTTTTTTTTTAGTTCTAACAGTTTTTTGATAGAGTCTGTAAGGTTTTCTGTATAATACCATATCTGCAAATGGTGACAGTTTTACTTCTTCCTTTTCAATCTGGATGGTGTTGGGACCAGAATTTGACTGTCACTGGAAGCTATGTTTTATTTATTTATTTTTATTTTTAATTTTTTTGCAGTACGCGGGCCTCTCACTGCTGTGGCCTCTCCCGTTGCGGAGGCTCCGGACGTGCAGGCTCAGCGGCCATGGCCCACGGGCCCAGCCGCTCCGCGGCATGTGGGATCCTCCCAGACCCGGGCACAAACCCGTGTCCCCTGCATTGGCAGGCGGACTCTCAACCACTGTGCCACCAGGGAAGCCCTATGTTTTTTTTCAACTGTGCTTTGAGATACATTCTTACTCAGTTCATAAAAGATTTGTGTGGAAAACTGGGATGCTAATTTATTAATTTACAAGGGGGATTATATCTAACCTAGAGGTATATGGTCTGTTTAGGCAATGATTCTCAACCTTTATTCTAACACTTGCACTCATATGCTTCTTATCTTCAATAAAAATTTGTTGAGCTTTACACTGTGTGGTTTGTATTTGGAAAAGAAAAAGTATATTGGAAATGCTTTTTCAAACTATGGACACCCTGGTTGAGATGCTCATATAGTTTTGTTGTGTACAAGCAAAGTGCCTTGGAATGAGATGAGGGTGTCAGGCATATAGCATATGGTGGAGATAAGACAAAGAAAGATAGCGTTGATTTGCAAGGACCTTTACTCTGTGGGATCTGGGAATCCATGGAAGGTTTCTGAGCATGGAGCCAGAGACATGTGATCTGGCCAAATCTCAATTTAAATAAGAGGACTAGGGCAGCAGTGTGAAGGATGGATCAAAGACCAGAGAAATTGGAGTCTGGGAAATTGAGCCGTAATAGTTATTTAAATAAATGATGAGTAGGCACTGATTTAGGATAGCAGAAAAAGAACAGAAATTAAGATGGATTTGTTTAAAAAAAAAAAAAAGCATGTACTTGTTAGTTGAAGGTAGAAGTTGTGAGAGAAGGAAGTCATTCATATTTCCCAACTTTCATCAAAACGAGTCACCACTAATACATAATATGATTAATTTAAGGCTGTTGGCATCATGAAGCTTTAAGCCATGCTGGCATGACTGCATTTGGTCTTCCTAACTAGATTTGGGAGAGTCTTGACTGACTTCTCAGGTTTCGGTGTTTTTTTTGTTGTTGTTTTCTAGTGCAGGGCACTTCTGCAGGTGGCTTCTCTCACTCATGATTTTTCTTCCCCCTAGTTTCAGTTTCGGGGCATTTTCCGAGATATTGCCCTTAAGTATGTTCTTGCTTGTCCTGTGTATTCATTATTGTGGTAGTGATTCTTCATGTTTTATGAACTATATTCACAGATTAAGTGAATTAAAAGTAATTTGACATTGTGTTTGTTCCCATTTGTGTTGAAGGTTAAAATTTCTACTGTTACTGACACTGTATCTTAACATTTTTTAATCTTTGACTGACAGCTGCCATGCAAAGAAAGCCCAAATCATATTCGTCTTCTTTAATGGATCAGATTCCCATCAAATTTCTTATTCGACAGGCTCAAGGACTGCAGCAGGAGTTGGGAGGTATTTGTTTTATTTGCTTTTTACTGCTAACGTTTATTGTTTAAAAGTACCTACCGTTTATGATGTTATAAAGTGTAATAGGTGCTCAATGTTTAAAGCCCAATTCAAGAGTGAAATTCCTCTTTACCTCCCTTGCTGTCTTACTCCCTGCAAACCGCTCCTCACCCCCAAGGCCCTAGTTTCATTTTGGTGTGTAATTTCAGATATTCCTTTCTATAGGGTGAATCATATGAAATTACAGGTATTCAACTATTTTTGACCTCCAAAAATGCAGTTTCATATGGTTGAAGCTAATAGATACACAAGTAAAAAATTATTTTTTTAAGCTTTAAATGGTATTATACCCATCTCTTCTGAGATTTGCTTTTTTCTCTTTGAGTCTTGGAAATCTTATCATGTCACTTCATCTAGATCTACCTTATTGTTTTTAATTGCTCCATAACATTCCTTAGTGTGGAATTACTATAATATGTTTACTGTAAAACTGTCAAATAGAAATATAGTACTATTTTTTGAAATTCAAATTTTTTCTTAAATTAACACCTTTTTATAATGTTTGAATGTGTGGGTTGTGTTTTTTTCTTTTTGGTTTGTTTTTTTGAAGTTGGGGATTTTCTTTGTCTGTCTTTGTTACGGTTGGTTTCCAGGATGAACGGGAGCTTGCTTTCGTCATCTTTAGCCAGATGTCTGCATTTATTTTTTATATCTTTGCATTATCTCTTTCTAGAGAAATGATGTTATATTTGGCAGCTTTTGGCAACTAACATGTTTTACTGAAGAGATTACGAAGTGTAGATTAATTTGCACTATTGTAAGCAGTCATTTTTGTGACTGTTTGGGAAAGTCTTGACTACACATGTACTTGTGCATTAAATTTAATACCACTTTTGATTGTTATAGTGCCTTTTCAAACAGAAGCATTTATTTTAAGCAGTTTCTATGAGAAAGGAAACAGATACTTAACCCTCTTGGGACTAAGCAGTGGTTTGATTTGATCTAAGTTGCATAATAAGGGGGTGATTGGATCTAACGTACTTTTATTACTACTGATACTCTTACTGCTAACTCTTGCAACTTTGGAGATGATGATAATTGTTTAGTAGCAGCAGCATTTATTAGGTAAATAACATAGTGACGCTTCATATGTCTAAATAGGCATTTTTACAGTATCATCATTTATTTTTCTCATTATTAATATTACACAATAATAATAATGAGTAGTCTAACTGCTGTAAGCAAAAGATTAGAAACAAGACTTAGATTTAGTCAAAGGAAGGTTTCCCGATCCTTTTGAGCTTCCTTAACCCTTCTTAAAAGAAGACAAATGCACCCTCTTGTGGGTATCGTCAGTACTGCTTGGGTTGGGTGACAGCTGTGTGACTTTGGGAACATTAATAAATATCTTTCAGCCTGTTTCTTCATAGTAGAATGGAGACAATATTGCTTACCTTGTAGGAATGTCAGGGTGAAATGAGGAAATGCACATAAAGTGTAAATTTAGGTACTCAAGTTGGGCAACTTTAATTTTACTCATCTGTAGCAATGATTCTCAACTGGGTTGGAGGAGAGGACATGTTCTCCTATAGAAGCCTATCAGAATTTCTTCTTTTAAAATCTTTTAAAATTTTTATTTATTTATGTTTTGGCTGTGCCGCTCAGCATGCGGGAGCCTAGTTCCCCAACCAGGGATCAAACCCGTGCCCCCTGCAGTGGAAGTGCGGCATCCTAACTACTGGACCGCCAGGGAATTACCAAGCCTATCAGAATTTCTGAGTGAGGCCTTTTTCAAACCATATATGATCTCCCTGAAATGAACATTCTTTTCCCTTCTCTTTTTCTCCTCCCCACTCAACTCTTGAACTACTGCTATGTCAAACTAATTTTCCTGATGGGAGACTTTTATGCTGGGATAGGGTGGAAGAAAGCTTGAGAACTTTTGACAAAAGTAGTGGCTTCCAGCTTCCTGTGTATCAATTCACTTGGCGATCTTTAAGCAGATTCCCTGGCTGAACTATTGAACAGAAGTTCTTAAGCTGTAGTATGCATGCATAAGAAGGGCAGATGCCTTTGGCTTGCTGTACATGAACGGGAGAAGAGAGAGGGGAAAGAAGAGAGAGAAGATTTTGATGTTTAAGAATAAAGAATCCAATTGACTTCTTTTAAATTTTCAAGGGTTGCATTCTGCTTTACTTCGTCTCCTTGCAACTAACTACCCACATTTATGCATTGTGGATGATTGGATCTGTGAAGAAGAAATCACAGGAACTGATGCCCTGTTAAGAAGAATGCTCCTGACTAGTAATGCCAAAAACCACTCTCCTAAACAACTTCAAGAAGGTATAATAAATTGGTATGCCTTTTACCCCTTTAGTAGTACACAGAGGTGTTAGGCCTGTGGAAATCTTAAAATCATGCAGCATTTTCCTGGAGATATAACAGGGTTTTGGTGAATATATTTAAAGTAATTCTCTTTGAGTTAAAGGATTTTTTACCATTTTTTTCTGACATGCTTGCATCTGTTTCCTCATAGGTTATACGTTATATCACTAAACAGGTCATGTGGTTTTAGGAAAGTCCTAAAACTGGTCAGAAATAAGTACTGTGGAATAGAACAATGTATCTGCTGTTAATGGATAATAAGCTAGATCAGCACTTTAAAATAGAAATATGATGTGAGCCACACATACAATTTTAAACTTTCTATATATTGCCACATTAAAAAAGTTAAAAAAAGGCAAATTTAAATAACTATTTTGTATAACCCAGTATATCTAATATATTATGATTTCATCACATAATCAGTATAAAAAGACTGTTAGATATTTTATTATTTTTTCATACTGAGTCCATGGATTTTATACTTACAGCACATCTCATTTTGGACAAGCTGCATTTCAAGTGCTCAGTAGCCAGAAGTGGTTAGTGACTATTCTATTGAAGGAGGACGGTTCTAGCTATTTTTTACTAACAGTTGCTTACAGCCCATAAAGGGCTACCCGAAGGAAGGTGTCAAGAAGTTTGAATTTTTCAAATGAATGTTAATACCAAGAGCAATAGTTCGGTATATTTTCATGTTCCAGTCAATTTTTTAAATCAGTGTGAATTGTTGTCTTTGGGTCACTCTCACTAATGTGATTTTTAAAATGAGGTATTTTTTGTTCTTTACGAAATAACTGCACCTTAACATGAATTTTTCTTAAGGGCCTAATTTTAAGTATACCCACAACTATGACTAGAATGGAAAGTTTTACTTTTTTTAAAGCAATACTGCTTTCTTGATTTCTTTCGCCTATAGTTTGATAGAGCAATATTACTTCCTATTTGGTAAGCTGTATAGTATTTAGATTATGACTATAAAGTTTTCCTTTTAGCATTTTCAGCTGTCCCAGTAAGTCACACACAAGTGATGCAGATTCTAGAACACTTGACTCTACTCTCTGCCAGTGAACTTATACCATATGCAGAAGTATTAACATCCAATATGAATCAGCTGTTGAATTCAGGGGTTCCGCGGCGAATTCTTCAAACGGTCAATAAACTATGGATGGTTCTTAATACTGTGATGCCTAGAAGGTAATTTCAGTGTATTGTTACATGTAATAGATAAGTGTATAGCAGTGATTGTATACAATAACTTAAACTTAAATGTTGAAAAAAATTGTTAAAAAAAACTTTTTGACAATATAAATCCTTTCTGAAGACCACTAATTAAAAGAGTTGTTATAACTTTAAGGAAAAGAATAAACTCTATCTTAAGAAACAGAGAGAAACCTTGAAGTATTTCCAACTTGGGAAAGTTCTTTAAAAGGGAGTTCTCATGTAGAGTCATTTGTGGCTAATTGTGATTTAGATTACCATTGTGTCTTGCATCATTGCAGTGGCTCCAAATTTTGCTGTACATTAAAATCACCTGGAGAGCTTTTAAAACTCCTGATCCCCAAGTTGTAACCCATGCCAATTAAATCACAGTGGAACGCTGGATTTGTCTTTAGTCAAATGGGTCTCTGCTGTTCCATAGATTGCATCAAAAACACTTGGTCTGCTCTAGAAACAATACTGGGCTGGACTTACCTGAGATTCTGATTCAGTAGGTCTGGGAATATTTATACTTTTTAAGTTTGATTTTTACTTATATCAAATTAATAAATGCACGTAAGTTAAATAGTGTATAAGGTCAGCCCCCACCTTCCCATTTTAGACTATTGATCCTCAGAGACAATTATTCTTAGCTCCTTTATCTTTTAATTCTGGCATTTATGTCCCACCATGTATCTCAATCATATGCTTATAATTACTATGATTTCCTGACTTTCCAATTTAGAAATTATCTTTTGACTTCCTACAAAATCCTTCATACAAGATGAAGATTTAGCACTCTTACTTGCTTCCCCTGTGAGTCCCTCTTCTTCCATATATTCTCCCTTCCTCCATTTCTCCCAACAGTTATATCAGAATTTTTGGTTAAAGAAATATTCAGTGTGCATATTATTATGACTACATAAGTGTTATTTATGTTGATATATATGATATCCTTTGATTACAATTTCTTTCTTAAACAACTGCCCTCCTTCATACCCCACATACACACCCTGAGTTGTTTGCCTCTTTAACATTTGTTCAGGTTTTTTGTTTTCTTTGTATCAATAACTAATTCACTCTCAAACTCTATTATTGAGTGGAAATTTACATTAATTGTTAACACATCAGGTAACATATTAGTAACATTTTTCCTTGGAAACCTTCCTTTCAGATCTTTCCAGCCTTATGTTTCAATCTGGGACATTCACAGTAGCCATCTGGAATTGCTTTGTCTCTTGGTTTGAGTCCATGTTTTTGTCTTTCTTGATTTAGTTCCTTATTTAAGTGAGTGGAACTAATGCTCAAGTTGCTTCCTGGGAAAGATGTTTGGGAAATATTTTTTTTTTTGAGGCTTTCATATGTGAAAAGGTTTTTATTCTTCCCCTCACGTGATTGATATTAGGCTAGGTGTAGAATTCTAGCTTACTTTTCCTCTTAGCAATTTGAAAGCTTTATTCTATTGAAGTAATTAGAGCTTTCCTGATTACTTTTGAGTAATCTAATCTTATACCAATTCCCAATCCTTTGTATGTGACCATTGTTTTTTCTTTTAAAGGTTTTAGGTTCTTTTTCATTGTTTCTGAAATTTCATGATGATACATTTTGGTTTGGGTCTTTTTTAATTCATGGTGCTGGGCACTTGGTTGGCCTTTTTTTTTGTCGGGGGACTAATCTGATGTCTTCACTTCTAGGACAGTTTCTTGTATTTTTTTTTTTCTTCAGTAATTTCTTTCCCTCTGTTTTCTGGAATTTTTTGCAATTTGGATTTTAAACCTCTTGAACTTACTCTGATTTTCTCCTTCTTTCTCCTCTATTTTTAAATTTCTCTTTTATGTACATTTTCTGGATATTTCGTCTGTTATCTTCTGATCTTTCCTTTGAATTTAAAATATTTCTGTTATAGTCTTAATTTCTAAGAGCTCTTTCTTATCTGAGAATCTATAAATGCCTCCTATTCTTGTTTCATATACGAAATATTCTGTCCTTTAAGGAAATTAATTATAGGTTTATGAATTTTTTTTTCTTCTCATCTCTATATTGTTTCTTTGGCATTCCTTTCTTTCTGTTTGTATATTTTAATCTTTTTCAAAGTAGAAACTTTCTTTAAATGTCTGATGATTGTTGGCTATCCACTCATTTAAGAGTGGGCAAGCTCTGTGTGTGAGGTGGGGTTGATGGACTCCTGGGCTTCACTGTAAGAGGTCAGATACCCTACATATTGGCATATTCTTCAGTAATTCTGATGTGTAGTCAGGTTAGTAACCACTTTTATAGTCTATTGATGTTTAATCTCAAAGTGGCATCTCATATTTAGATTCTGTGATGATAAATGTAGAACAATAATTTATGGGGCCAGTTACAAAGTGCTTTGGTGGATATCATTTCATTTACAGGTATTATAGTCATATTTTACAGAGGAGGAAACAGTTCAGAGAGGTTCCATGACTTACACAGAGTCATACAGCAAGTGGTATAACTTAGGTTTTAATTCAAATTCTGATTTTATATGCCATGATTATTCCCTTACAACTGTGAAGATTTTTGAAACTACTTTTGTTTATTGTTTTATCTTCATTTGTTTTAGAAACATAATAATAGGTTAGATTTCTATAGTTTTTAATTTTTCCAAGTTCATTTACACCTGTTCTCTAATTTTTTTCCTGACTATATCTTTCTAAGATAAAAGGAACTGGATGGTGGCTACAGGTTTCAATTATGATATAGCTGTTTTTGAACATATGATTATTTTCTCATCAGGCTGTGGGTAATGACAGTTAATGCACTTCAACCATCAGTAAAGTTTGTACGACAGCAAAAGTATACTCAGAATGATCTGATGATAGATCCTCTCATTGTGCTAAGATGTGATCAGAGGGTGTACAGGTATGTGTCATTTGAGTTCATTTTTACTATAGAGTTATGCTTTGGAGAGTCAAAGGAAATTGAAGAAATTCAGTTTAAACTTATATCTTCGTGTTCTTGCAGGTAACTTGGCAGTATGACCTGTGAGGTTTTTGTGTTTTTTTTGGTTGTCTATATTCATGAACTTCAGTTTAATATGTGATTAATAAACCTAGCCTTAACAAAATGTCATCTTTGGTTTTGGCAGCCCTCAATAGTGTTCTTTCTCTCAGAGTCAAGATAGTGAAAAATGATACCATTTCTCATAGCATTGTTGAAAAAAGCTTTAAAAAAACCGGTTTATTATGAAATCATTACATGCATTAAAATTGTGATCCTTTTGGAATCCTTAATTGTGATGTTAGCTTTATTGATTCCACATTTGTCTATACTTCCTTGCTAATTGCTTAACTTAATCAGTTGCTTTGAAGTAGCTTCGCCTCAAGAGGTGGGATTAATTAATTCACATCATTAATATTTGAATTTCTAGTTGCTAAGCTAAATAGTAACAAAGATATACAAGTTGAGGGGTCTGCCTTTAAAGTGATTATCACTTGTATCGGGAAATAAGATAAATACCTGAAAAGTTAAATAATATGGTCATATGCAGATGAATGGTACAGTAAATGAATGGTGTTAAAAGTTTCAGGAGGAAGTGAGACTTTGAGTAGTATTTTGAAGTATAGAAGTAGGGTTTAGATGAACAGATACTGTAATGATGGGACGTAAGAGGTCAGAGAAGGTATTGTGAGAAAAAGAATAGTGTGAGCAGAAGTGTAAAAGCAAGAGTGAAAAAGCCTTGAGTGGAAGGCTTAGTTTTTGAGAACACACTTTAGAGTTGGAATGTTAGGTTAAGGTCAGGCTATGGAGGGCCTTGAATGTTAGGCTGAAGAGGTCATTTAGGTGGTAACTTACGAAGAGAAGGTTCACACTAGATAGTTCAGCGGGGAAAGAAACTGGAGTAAAGAAGACTAACTAGGATACAGTAATATACTCATCTGCCTTTAACCCTGGGGATGAAATTCTTGAAGTGGCAAAATCTGCAGAATCAGCCAAATATGGTTTGGTGAGATCAAGGTCTCGGAGGGAAGAGGAACCAGAAGAATAAACAGTATAAATGACATTAAGTATCTATTTAATAAAAAGAAAACAACAGTAAATAACATTTCTAGAGAAGAGCCATTTCTAAAACAATTTATCAGTGTTAAAAATCCACTTAAGTAGGTAACCTTTCACCTAAATCACCCGCAGTTGTTCAGGAGGCTGTTAAATTATGCTATCATAATGTATGAAATGTTTTTGTAGCCTAGATCTTTCACTTAACAACTTGTGAACCTTTTCTCATGTTAATAGATCTTCTTATGTTAATTGGCTACGTAGTATTCCACATAGATATGCTATGCTTAATTCAGTTCCCTATTGTTGGATATTTTATTTCCATTTTTTGTTATTATTGATAGTGCTGTGGTAACTATTGTGTACTGAGTATTTCCTTAGAAATGATTATTAAAAATGGAATTTTTTTTTTTTTTTTTTTTTTCTTTTTACGCGGGCCTCTCACTGTTGTGGCCTCTCCCAACCGCGGAGCACAGGCTCCGGACGCGCAGGCCCAGCGGCCATGGCTCACGGGCCCAGCCGCTCCGCGGCACGTGGGATCCTCCCAGACCGGGGCACGAACCCATGCCCCCTGCATCGGCAGGGGGACCCCCAACCACTGCGCCACCAGGGAAGCCCTAAAAATGGAATTATTGAGGCAAAAGGAACATGCTCATTTTTAAGTCCTTTGATTCATGTTTTCATTCTGCCACTCAGAATGGCTGAACCTGTTGACATTCCTATAGTGATGTTTGATATTGTACACTTTCCTATACAGTTTTATATAATTTTTCCAATTTGATAAGTGAAAAATAGATTCCCACTTTAATTTATATTTTTCTTAGATTGAATATTTTAATATACTTATTGGTTATTGGTATTTCTTCTTTACATTTAGCCTAGTTTTCTATTAGAATGCTTACCTTTTTTGATTTAAAGAGCTTTTTACGCATAAAGGATATCAGCTTTTTGTATATAGAGTGCAGTTTTTTCTTTTATTGTTCTATTGTTTTGCCTTTAATTTTGTTCATTTTTTAAAATTTGATTTTTTCTAAGTGATCATTTAGGTGGTTTTTAAAAATGTCAAACAATATGAAAAGATATGACATTTTGGATTTGCTTTGAACTAACCAGTGGTGATGGTGGGAAAGTGGATGGTGGGGTATGGGTGAAATAAGACTAGCGATGTGTCGATAACTGTTGCTGCTGGGTGATGAGTTCTTAGAGGTTCATTATAATATTCCCTTTTTTATGTGTGCATGAAAGTTTTCATTATATACATTAATAAGTGCACAAACAAGAAGATTAACAAGGAAAAGGTGTACAGTGAAAAGTCTTGTTCTCTCGTATCTACCCTGCTGCCACTTTTAAAGCAAAGTTCCTCTTTGAACTATTGACCAATCCCAGTTCCATCTCCAGAGGAAACTTTATTGTCATAATGGTGTGTATGTAGCTTCATTTTCTATGTATTTACAAATTTATAAACAAATATTTACTTTTTTGTTTTGGGTGGTGTTAAAAAACGTAAGTGGTTTTTGGTAGGCTCTATTTTGTTCTTTTTTTAAAAAACTTACCATTCTGAACATCTTTTCCATATTGGTATGCATAGTTCCATCTCATTGTTTTAACTGCTACATAGTATTCCATATATACAGGCCTCTACAAACTCTGATCCAGAATGTCTGGTGGAGTTTAGGATTTTTTTTTTAATAAATACTCCAGGTGATTCTTATCTTCATTTTTGGGAATATTGCCATGGTTTATTTAACCATTGACATGTTTCTTTTTTTCCACTATTAATACATGCATGTTTACTGTAGAAAATTTGAACATTTCAGAAAAAGTATTGACATTTCTAGTGTTTCATAGTTAAAACCAAAGCTGTACTGCCTGTTTATGCACACATACTCAGTCTGTGATAGGCTGGGAAGTGGCATTGTCAGGTTTTTCTAAGGGCTTGGCTTTTAATATTTTAGTGGTTACTGATTTATCTGTTTTGGTTTCCTTTTTTACATTTAATTCTTACATCTGTTATCTCATTTAAATTTAATTTATAACAATTTTTGAGGAATGAATAACTCTATTCATTTTTTGTTTTGTTTTGTTTTGTCTTGACTGTGCTATGGGGCATGTGGGATCTTAGTTCCCTGACCAGGGATCGAAACCCATGCCCCCTGCATTGGGAGAGTGGAGTCTTAACCACTGGACCACCAGGGAAGTCCCTAGACTATTTGTCTTTGAGGACAGCTGCCTTGCAGGCTCATATCTAAGAGATTTAATGGTAGTGCCATTTTTTTGTAAAAAGGAATGCCTTTTTTCTAGGGTATATATTACATTTGATTTTAGTTGATAAGATGAAATAGATAATACTATTCATACAGTCTTGAAGTACAGAGAATTATATATATATTAAGCTTTCATTTTTGAGAATGAATATTTTGGTGGGAAAAGTGTTAACTTTCTACTCTTTTAATGTTTTCAGGTACTGTTCAGGTTTTTCTAATTATTCAAATTGATTGACCATGTTCTGACTAATTTATAAATTTATATTTTTTCTCACATATTTTTCTTCTTTCTGTGTTTAGATGCCCCCCACTGATGGATATTACTCTACATATGTTGAATGGATATCTTCTGGCATCCAAAGCCTACCTTAGTGCTCATCTGAAGGAAACAGCAGAGCAAGATAGGCTTTCTCAGAATAATACAATAGGTTTAGTTGGACAGACTGATGGCCCAGAAGTTACCAGAGAGGAATTGAAAAATGCATTACTGGCTGCTCAGGTAATAAAGTAAAATTAATCAAAAAGGCCAAGGGCTTTCCTGTTAATATAATCATTTAAATAGATGGCCTTCTACATAAAATGGTGACATATTATACATTCCTTTTATTACAGAAGGTATATTATAATGGTGTTACCTTTGCTTCTGAATTATTAAAATCAGGAATAATCTTCATGGCTTTATTTAATAGCCATTTTAGTGAGATTTATATTTTAACAAAATATAAGACTTTTGTTTCTTAAAATCAAATGGAAAAAAAATCAAATGGTGGAGACAGACAAGAAGTGTGTGTGTGTGTGTGTGTGTGTGTGTGTGTGTGTGTATATATATATATATATATATATAAAGTAAAATGTCAGGCAGTGATAAATACTATAACAACACAAGTAGTTAAAGTTTGTATTTAGAAAAGTTTTATAACAATATAGAATTTACTGCAGCCTTAGGTAGTAATTTTGGACTAATGCAGGACATGCGAGATGATTGAATGTTAAGCAGTTTGAGGTCTTCAAAGTAGAAATGTTTTCTTAGTTTGAAATATATTTTCTGAAATCTTTTCATTGGCAATAAGGGGAATTAGAGTAATAATATAGGTCCACAATCCCTTATCTGTAATACAGAAATCCAAAAAGCTATGAAAACTGAGGCATTTTTTTTGGTAATTCAGTTGGCAGAAAAACCTGACCTGATATGACCTTGTTTGTGTCAAAACTTGACCTGAATTGATGTGAAGCTATTTATGGCCTTTATCCCACTTAATATGAATGTTGGTATGTTTTGTTGCAGAAATATTAATACATTTGATTACAATGTACTGCCTTAGTCTCTGCTGGAGGTGTTATATAATGTTACAGAAAAAAAAAGTCTGAGTTCTAAAGTAAATCTGACCCTCAGAGTTTCAGATAAGGGCTTGAGGATGGTAATAGCTACCATTTATATAATGCTTATTATATGGTGGATGCTATTCTGAGTTTTTTATGTATATTAACTCATTTACTCTTCACAACCAACCTATGAGGTATGGAGTATTATCTCCATTTTTACAGATTAGGAAAACGAGATCCAGAGAGGTTAAGTGACTTGCTCAAGGTTATACATTTAGTAAGTGGGGAAGCTGGGATTCAAGCTGGGGGAGGCTGGCTCCAGAGTCTATAAAAAAACAAACAAACATAAAACAGTAACAACCGAAAACCCGTCAAGAATGATTATAAAGTTTACTTTATAAATGATTATAATGTAAGGCTAACCTTAGTTTATAATTAAGTTATTAAACAGGTAGATGGAGTAATTGTTTTCTTCTATCCCAGGCAGTGGCAGTCTTTCAGAGATGCATATTATGTATTCATTTTCTTTTTCCTTCTTCCTGCTAGATGCAAGTGATTATAGCTCTCCTTTATAGGCAGGGGCATTAAGTAGATCACCCCTCAAGAAACTACTTTTCTATGAAATGGCACTCAAGCTTGTAGACTGAGCAATAATGAGTTGTACAGTTGGAATGGATGGTAAGGCAGAATCTTTCCAGAGCCTTAAAGAGCCTATCTTAAAATTAAAAGGAAAATGAGCTTTGGGGAGTGACTTTTAGGCATTAATTATTAACCACCATCTTCAGAGGTGAGAAAAAGAGGGGAATACAAGATAGGATCCTGGGAGAAGTAGGAATTTAAGAGGAAGGAAAGGAGATTCCAGTAGAAGTCATTTTTTGCCCTAGGGCCTATTTTGGATGACACCGAATTCGAATACTCTTGTAGTAGATGTTCTTAAACTCGAGTTCATGTATCTGCCTTAGAGGTGTGTGACCACTCCTCAACATATGAAATTATGCCATATGTTGCTGTGTTTACATATGTTAATTTTTATGCTGAGAGGGTATACAGTTTTCTTCAGATTCTTAAGAGGGTTCATGGCCCTGAAAAAGATGAGAACCACCGGCCTATAGGTTGTTCACTCTTTCTCTTAGAAGTACCTCTTTGCTTTTTGTTCTTAAAGAAACAGTTATTTTTATCACATGTGTTCATGTGAAAACAAAATCAAATTTGGTTTTCAAACAAACTTCTCAGAAACTTCTTAAATTCACTGTGTTTTATTTGCTTGTAGGATAGTGCAGCTGTCCAGATTCTCTTGGAGATTTGCTTACCTACTGAAGATGAGAAGGCAAAGCGTGTCAATCCAGACAGCTTGCTAAGGAATGTTCAAAGCGTTATTACTGCCAGCACTCCAACTAAGGGAATGGAGGAAGGAGAAGACAATTTGCTCTGTAACCTTCGAGAAGTTCAGTGCCTTATCTGTTGTCTGTTGCACCAAATGTACATTGCGGATCCCAACATTGCTAAGCTTGTTCACTTTCAGGTCTGGTTTCAAAGAATGATTCTTTATGGTTGAACTTTATTTTGGGGGTAGTTCTGAAGTACTAAATTAATAGGAATCATTTAGAAACTGGAGGTCACGCAAATGATCATGGTCCTTTGCAATACGGAGAAAAATCCAGATTTTTAAAATTTGATTTCAGCCTAATAAAGTGTTCATAGAATTTATTTGTATTTTAGTGCATCAGAGAGGTGAAATGCCAGGAAACATGTAGGGCATTGTAGCTTTCTGAGCAACTGTTACATAAAGGAAGTGAAACCTTCCTTTATATTTTTATCTGTATTTGACTTGCAGCTATTTTATTTCTAACTTTTCCCCCCTTTCTTGTTGAGATAGGGTTATCCATGTGAACTTTTGCCTCTGACAGTCGCAGGTATTCCATCTATGCACATCTGTCTGGATTTCATACCTGAGCTTATTGCACAGCCAGAACTTGAAAAACAGGTAATGAGCATTTTGGAACTTTAGGAGAATTTTGATCTCCCTTTAATCTTCTAGTTATATAAAACATTTTACAATTTTTAATACTTAAAGACCTTCTTCAAAAACATGTAATATTTGGATTTTGTGTTACAGATATTTGCTATCCAGTTGCTTTCTCACTTGTGTATCCAGTATGCATTACCAAAGTCACTCAGTGTGGCTCGCTTAGCTGTCAATGTCATGGGAACTCTGCTAACAGGTGTGTAGCCAACCGACATCAATAACAAAAATTTCTAACATAAAGTAGTACATATTTTTTCTGACTTTAGTGACACCATGTTTTCTGTGTCACTAATAGTTATGCCATCTTTTGAATTATTCTTTTTGAAAATTTTCCTATGACAAATGTGATGTATAGTGTACAGGAGATGAGTAGGTAGGCAAATTGTATCTTTCATTTTTGTGAATGACTGTATATAGATTTATAGTAAATATACTAAGCATTCCACATTTTACAAATGGAAATCAAGTCTACCTTCTGAATATAATTATGTCAATAGAAAACAAGTTACAATCTATTACAAATGCTTAGAATTCAAGAAAAATATAATCATCTGTATAAATAAGAGATAAATATATAAGTTGTTTCCTTAAGTTCTAAAACATACCCTAACATTTTAACCACCTTCTAGGTTGTTAAGTAAAATGGTATGAAAATCAACTAAAAGATATGAACTATAATTCAACCTTTAAAAGTTATGGCTTAGTCAATTTCATATTCTTAGTGCTCCCATAATAATCTATTCATTTATCTTTCCATCGTATTCACTTCATGTTATAATTATTTGCAGTGGTTAAGATCTTACACTGCCTGAGTTCTATCCCAACTCCACTGCTAACTGGAGTTGAAGAAGCTTCTTAAACTCTCTAAGGTTTATTTAAGAGTTTCCTCATATATTAAATAGTATCATAGAAATACTTTTTTCATTCATAAGATTGTGGGAATTAAATGAAACAATGCATGAAGTGCACCTATCACAGTGTTTGGACATAAGCATTTATGTGTTGGATGATGGCTGACTACTAGATTATGAGCTCCCTGAAGGCAGGGGCTGGCCATGTCTTAGAAAACTTAGTATCCTCAGCACAGAGCATGGTGCTTAGTATATTGTATAGGTCGTGTATGTTGAATTTGTATCTGTAAAATGAAAAATTCTGTTTTATTTCTTTCTAACAGTTTTAACACAGGCTAAGCGATATGCTTTTTTCATGCCAACTCTGCCAAGTTTGGTCTCTTTTTGTCGAGCATTTCCTCCACTGTATGAGGATATTATGTCTTTGTTGATCCAAATAGGGCAAGTCTGTGCCTCTGATGTTGCCACTCAGACAAGAGACATCGATCCGATTATTACGCGTAAGTAGTAACTTATTTTCAAGAGTTGTTTTAATATCTCAAACAGAAAGGCCCAAATCCTTTCCAGATTTCTTGCCTTATTTATTTTTCCTTATGTTTTTAGGCCTTCAACAAATAAAGGAGAAACCAACTGGATGGTCTGGAATCTGTAAAGATCCATCTTACAAAAATGGACCTAGGGACACTGGAAGCATGGATCCTGATGTACAGCTCTGTCATTGTATTGAAAGCACAATAATTGAAATAATAAACATGAGTGTTAGTGGAATTTAAGAAAAACAAAAACAAAAAAAACTTAAAACAAAAAAATGAAGCTGTTTTGCTGCATATACCCAACATGAATTTGCATCTTATAACAACTAAACTGAATGGGAACAGTAACGTCTTGGAATCACTAAAACGATTCAATTCAACATGAATACAATTTAGAACTCTCTTGAGAATTATGCTTGCTTGTATTTGATTGGCAGTTCTTTGGATCTACTTTGCTGGTATGTTTTTTGTAGCAGCTGAGCTTTTTCTGTTGGGAATACATTTAAGAAACTCATTACTGGAAAGTGAATATGGCCTTGTATTAAGCTTTTGAAGTGAAAAAAAACTGCCATGCCTTTGATTTAATTTCTTATAAAAATAAGTCTGTGGGTAGCCCTAGTATTTACCTGTCAGCTAGTAACAGAGTATATTGATGCAATGATGAGAGGGAGAAAAAGGGAAGGGAGAATTCAGGAAAAATTAGGAGTTTAGATACCCAAATAGAAACCTCTAAACTTGCAATGCAAGTAAGAGTAATGCAAGATGGAATTCCTTTTCTCAAGAAATAGTATTGAGAAGGCTTTAAAAAAGGCAAGTAGCTTTTTGTGAATGATTTTCATGGAATTACAGATGAGGATTTTAAGATTTTACATATTTGCTTCAATTTTTACTAATATATGAAGCCATATGTTTAAAGAGATACTTGAATAATTTGGAATTTTAAGATACTGGTTTAAAAGTGTTTACAGAAACATCTTTGTGCAGAGAAGAACCTGAAAGGATGTCTCATTTAGTTTTTTTAAAGTTTATTTTTATAATGGTCAGAGGGGGGAAATACTTTGGTATCTAAAGTTTAGAGCAATAAAACCCACTGGATTAAAGAGTTCTTGGTTTGTCATTAGGATTATAATTCACATCATAATTCTAGATTTTGAAGTACAAAAATATATACAGTGTTTGGACCACAGGAAAAATTAAAAAGGGGAAAATACTGTGTTGTGGAAGGATTTTGCAGTCCTCTTTTAGGAATGTCCATTGATTAGGCAGATGCATTCAGATAACCCATAATCCTCATTTTTTTTTCTTTCTTTTTTTTTTTTTTTTTGGCGGTACGTGGGCCTCTCACTGTTGTGGCCTCTCCCGTTGTGGAGCACAGGCTCCAGATGTGCAGGCTCAGCGGCCATGGCTCACGGGCCCAGCTGCTCCGCGGCATGTGGGATCTTCCCAGGCCGGGGCATGAACCTGTGTCCCCTGCATCGGCAGGCGGACTCTCAACCACTGCACCACCAGGGAAGCCCCTCATTTTTATTCTTAATGAAGTATCCAGTGTAGAAGGTACTTCTCTTTGCTTTCTGAGATATACCTGAATGAACGCCCCCTTCCCACCCCACTTGAAACAGACCTCTTCACTTATAAAAGAAATAAGGCAGGCTAATAAGAAAGTGTGGTTTTTAAGAAAAAAAATTTAATTTCAACCTTTTCACTAGCAAATAGTCACATCTTATTTTCCTTCTGTGTAAAATGGGATTACTGCTGGCCCTACCTCATAAGGGTATAAGAACTAATTTGTATCTGTTTCAAATCATGAAGTGCACAGTATCAATGATGAGAGTATTTATAACTTTTATTAGATGCTTAAAGTTCAATTAAGTAATTTTGATGCAAAAAATAAAAGCGTACACTTAAAAACAAACTATAAGAATTTTCATATTTTTAAACAAGGCAGTTTTGTAGTCTTTTAAAATTAAGTACAACTGCTCCTGTTTTGTTTTGTTTAAACTGAGGCTTTGGAATATCTTGTGTGAGTCGGTAACCTCTAGGAATTCAGAAAAGGTTTTCTAACTAAATGCTGTGCACATTCCTGGATCAATTTTCAAAGACTGGTCAAAACCTGCTGTGTTAAAATAATAACATATGCTGTTTTTCATCACGTTTGTTGATGATGTAAATAAAATGTGTAAATATATTAGTAAATGTTAATATTCATGTATTTTAAGTTAAGGTTATAACATTTGTCACAATGTGATTTTTTTTCCAAGTGAAAAACAGATGTGTGCAGCTATTTTGAATATTGGTTTATAAACATTCATATTCTTTATCAAATGAACTTGTAGCTTTTTGTGTTTCATTTCACCACTGTTAACCTGAAAGGAACAGTTCAAGGGACTGGAATCCAGGACTTTCTGGCTCCAGAAACTATGTGTATCCCTTTTTGTTACGCTACATACATCAGAAGGCAATACAAGGTGAGAGTCAGTTGAGAGCCTTAGGAATTCAGGAGAGGAAAATCAGAGTAGTTACCCTGGAGCAGTTACTTAAAAGATTTTGATGTTTAAAAAAAATTGTAAAAGCAGAATAATAATTTGAAGGTATTTTTAAGGATTTATTTTTATAAATTATCTTCCATAGCACTGTCTTACCAGTATTTCATTTTTTTGTACTTTCCCTTCATCTTTGCTTATGCATATGTATTTTCACATAATGGAATTCCATAATACCCAGTTTGGCATCTGCTTTTTTTTCATTTAACTTTATATGGAAATTTTTTGCAAGTTGTTTGGTTTTTATAATTATTCTATTGGCTCCAGAATGACTGAATTGATATAACCATCTCCCTATTACTACTAGACTGGGAAGTTAATGATTTTTTTCCGAACAGAATGGGCACTATTATCAACTGAGGTACTACTACTTTTTCTTACTTTTAGATTACTTCTTTAGGGTAAATTTCTGAGCCTGAGATTACTAAATTAAAGGGTAGAATTTATTTTTATGATTGTACGTTTTGTCATTTTGGGAAGATATAGTAAAACAAAGTGAGGCAAACAAATCAACTCGCCTTTTGCTGCTCCGACCTGCAGCAAATCTCTGTCCCAAACTGGTTTCTCGGGATGTGAGAAACTGTCTCAGGTTTTGCTTTTGGGGGGGGCACTAGTATTTGAGCCAAGTTTAGGCTAGAGTTTAAAAAAAACCCAACAGTTTCGCGACATCATGGTTAACTCCGTACCTTTGAGGAAACTGAAGTGTCCTTGGCAAAGAATAAATCGGTTTTAGGAGGCACAGAAGGCTGACAAGCCTTAAAGGAGGTACTGGAGACCTCGAGAGCGTTTCTCTGGTTGAACGTGGTATCTGAGAAAGCCTTGACTGTCAGGAGATTCTGTAGCCAGCTGTCATCGAACCTTTTCGCCTAATTTGGCTCAGCAGTCTGGCAATTTCCTCCTGGGTCTTTTTGATACTCTGGCTTCCGGAAAGTTCAGAAGTTTGAATCGGGTGCCCCTGAGGAATGCTGAGAGAACTCGGCGCGGCTTAACGGTGTTTCCTCTTCGTCGGTCTACAGACCTTAAATGTGAGACTTAAGAGTTTCCAAGAAAACTGAGGCACGGATTAAATCACCGGTTTCAAAAAGTCCAACGGAGGACGCTCTTTTAGTTTTAAATCCCTGGGCTCTGCGGAAGTCCATCACTCTCGAGGCAATCGCCTTCCGGTGCCGCCAAGTAGCTTGGGCCCTTCCTTACTGCGGGGGCTTCCGTTGGGCGCCCCCTGACCTCGAGCCGGGATTGGTTGCTTGGTTTCTCGTCTTGGCGGGGATTGGTTGTCTGAGCTCGCCCGGTGATTGGTGCTGGGAGTCGAGGGGGTGGGAGGCGGGAATTCGTCTGCGCGGGTGTTGTGGAAGTGACTGATGAGAGCTGAAGGGCCGAAAAGGTAAAGCGGACGCAAGCCCGCGACCGGGCCCGGGAGTCGCAGCCAGGTGAGGAAGAGGGGCTAGGACCTTTCTTCTCTACCAGGGCTCCGCTGTGGTTGCTCGCAGTTTTCAGCTTCCTTTTCTCCCGTGAGTGGGAGTGCAGTAGGCGTTGTTTGGGTTTTCCTCAGGGCGGGCAAGTCTGTCTGGCGGGAAGGGCGCGAACTCGGCCAGGAGAGTGCCTTCTGCTTTCGTCCACCCGCTTTGCAGGCCCGTCGGTTGACTGGATCACCAGGGCCTCGGGGGTTCCAGCTTGCCGAGGGAGGAGGGAATGTGAGGAAGAAAACCTGGGGAGCGGGGAGACTGCAGCTTACCTCCTTGGAACAGAGGCCTGTTATTAGCCCCGGGCCCCGCGTTACCTCGGGGAAGGAGGGGGCGACGGCGGGAGCCTGATCTTGGTTTGTCCTTTATTCAGTGTGTGGGGAAGCTTCCCCATTTTGAGATGAGTGTAGC
Source organism: Delphinus delphis (assembly GCF_949987515.2). Taxonomy (NCBI): domain Eukaryota; kingdom Metazoa; phylum Chordata; class Mammalia; order Artiodactyla; family Delphinidae; genus Delphinus; species Delphinus delphis. The sequence goes on along the minus strand of NC_082701.1, from coordinate 28,916,517 downwards.
CGCAACTGGGGCGCGGGGAGGGGGGGTCGATTGGTTTCTAGGTTGTATCTGAGTTACTAGGCCAGCCTTGAGCTGTTGGTTTAGATTTAGGGGTGAGATTCCACCAAATTTCATCCTCAGAGCTTCACAGAAACACTAAATGTTAGAACTGGAAAAGACCTTAGAATAGTGGTTCTTAACTTCTTTGGGAACACGTAAACTTTGGTGATGGTTGTTATTGGCTTCATCATCTGTTGAGTTGGTATTTTAACCATCTCTCCATCCCCAGATCGAATTTACCTTTTTATCACCATTGCAAATAATTTTTCAGTTGATAACGGTGTATGTCATCTTCCCTCAGTTTTCAGTTATTTCCTTAGGATATATTTCTGGGTATGAGAAATCTTTGGACTTTCTCTCTAGAAAAATGCAGTCATACACAGAAATTTCTGCATGCAGTATCAAGAGATCACAGTCTTTCAATTACATCTGTGGATCCTAGGTTAAGAAAAGGTGGTTTACAAGAGGTGGGGATTAAAGTAGATCACTTCCTCTGTATCAGATGCTGGAGTTGAGGCACATTCTGTACATTACCTTATTTAATTCTTAAGTCAGTGCCTGGCTAATTTTCATAAAAACCCTATCAGGTGGATATCTCTATTTCACAGATGAAGAAACAGGCTCTGTGAGATTCACAGTGGAATTCAAATTTAGGCTTGCCTTACTTCAAAGTCCATCTTCCTTCCATTATACCCTACTGACCTTTAAGTAAGAATTATTGAGCACCTACCATGTGCCAAGGCGCTTTGTTCCTTACAACAATTTTTAAATTATGGATTTTTACAGATAAGGATCTCAGTCTAGAGAAGTGAAGAGACATGATCAGGGTAACATATCTGAGTTGTTGTCAGAACCTGATGCAGAAACTGTTTCCTAACTCCTGGTCCACAGCTTTGGCAGAATAAGGTTACAGATCCAGATTTGTTAGATTCCAAGACATGCTCTCAACCACTGTGATTTATAAGAGTAGGAAATCCTTTTACTTCCATTTGTTTTGTTTATACATTTATTAATTCCAATTTTTGTTTCTAGACTTCTTTCCTAGTCTTAGGTATCTGTTTTTCTTTGAATGGCTTTGTTTCAGTATTGACTTTGATTTCTGTTGCAGTTAGGAATCTGAAGTAAACAGTAAAACATGATGTCTTCAGTATGTTCTGAGTATACAATTGGTGGGGTGAAGATTAACTTTCCTTGTAAAGCTTATCCATCACAGCTTGCTATGATGAATTCTGTAAGTATTGTTCAGCAGTTATTTTAAGTCTTTATTAAGATACAGATGCTTATAATTCATAACATACATTGAGTCTGTGACTACATTTTCTCAGATAGTTAATGGATTGAAAATATTTGCTGGGTTCATTGAAGAACATCTAACCTTTGGAAAAGTAATACTGATTGCTGCTAAACTGTATATGTCTATGATTAGGAGGTAAAGGAGAACATCCTGAAAAATGTTCTCAGCTCATTTAGAACTTCTGTTTACTTTACTGAATTACTTTGAAATAGAAAGTATTTACTATCTTTTACACAGACTACTATACTTTGCACCATAATTTTTTTGAGATATTTCAATCATATAGAAAATTAATATACAAACGAGTAAACCAACTTACCAGCTTTGTTAAATCTTAATATTTTGCCTTATTTACTTTATACCTTGTTTATGAGTAACAAGATAACTAATATCCTGAATTTGTTATTTTTCTTTCCTAGCCATGTTTTTATACTTTTATTGTGTATGTATGTATCCATAAACAATATAGTGTATACTTTACATTTTTATAACTTTGCACAATGATATGATGTTATACTTATCTTTCTGGAGAACTTGATTTTTTTTTTTTTTACTTAATATTCTTCTTCTTCTTATTATTTTTTAAGGATTTATGCCATAAGTTTTTTTATAGACGTACCTAGTATGTTGAGTTCAAGAGTTGGATCCTTTTTTCAGAGAGATTGCACCTCTTAAAATGCTCCTCTTCATATTTGTTTCATGGATTAGTTTTTGAGCAGTTGGTGTCTTACTATAAAGAAAGGAGAAACAAATCCAGATCAGAAGTACAAAGTCATTGTAACTAGTAATCGCCCCTTGTTTTCCACTGAAAATGGTAAATTCTTCCCTGGACCCTCCTCATAGTGGCTCCTATGGACCACAGAGGTTGTGAACCTCCAGATGCTCTGTCCCAGCGTAGTGCTGTTGGAAGCCTGTGGAAGGTGCAGAGACTGAAGGCGGAAGAAATGGCAGCAGCACACCAAGCCCTCCTTTCCTCACGACCTTGTTGCCTTGTCTAACATTATTTTTAAGATGTAGCCCTATTGATTGATAACTCATTTTCACTGCTGTATGGTATTCCATTGTATGAATATACCAGAATTTTATATTTGCCCATTTTCCTCTTGATAGACATTTGGGTTGTTTACATTATTTTGCAATTATAAACAGTGCTGCTATGAACTTTCTTATACATGTTTCCTTGTGTTCCTGTGGGAAAGGTTTTGGGTGTTTACATAGGACTGGATTGCTGGAGTTCAGTATCTTTAACTTTACTAGAAATTGATAATTTCTATACAGAGTGGTTGTAACACTCCCACCAACAGTATCCTCCATTAAGTTTTCATCAAAGATATTAGTGTATTCTAGTTTTACAGAAATGATGGTGCTTGCATAAGTAAGGCACAAATTGCTTTTCATTTCTTTTGTGCTTGGTATGGTTTAAATCTAACAGAATTTTAGGGAGAGATACAAAGGAATAAAGTCTAGATTTAACTAAATTCTAGTTCTCCTTTCTGCTATTGCTCTGTTCCCTGAAGTGCATGCAACTTTACTTCTTGTTGTTGTATGGAGAGAGACTTTAATGAGATAAGTTGTTGAGTTTTTAAAATTGTTTTTGTGTCCATAGGTTGTCAGAGGATTAAATAGTAAGCAGCATTGTTTGTTGGAGAGCCCCACAGGGAGTGGGAAAAGCTTAGCCTTACTTTGCTCTGCTTTAGCATGGCAGCAATCTCTTAGTGGTAAGTAGTTGGTTGATGTCTTCAGGTTGCTTATTGGGACCTGAAAAAAAAATCTAATAAAGTACTTTTTACCCAGAATGATTCAGCCATGTTCTAGCTAATTTAAATATTCTCTTTTAAGATATTTCTTTATAATCAGTTATATATCTTCCAAAAGAGTTTCAATATAGCAAAATATGTTCAGTTAATCCTAAAATAATTTTGAACATAAGATAGTCCTTTATTTGATGATTCAGCATGTATATAAGAATCTAGGATTTTATTTTTATTATTTTTCATAATACTGATTATGAAAATAAGATGATAATTTTTATATAAAAGTTGCAAGAGATGGGGCTGTCATGATTATATAGCATATCAATCAAATAATTGCTTTTTTTGAGTAAATCCTTTAATATAGCTGCTTATCTCACAACATTAGAAAATGGAATACATAAAAAAGAAAAATTCTAGTTGACCTTTCTACTTGTTTGGATGCCAGATAAGCAGAAGTTTATTGTAATATTGTTTTTATTAATTCATATTATTTCCCATAGCTTTATTGGCTAGCAAATGTCTAGTTACTTTTGTGAAAGACTATCTAATATACATAATGAATCTGAAATACAATATTGGTCACATTTTAGTTACATAATTAGATGAGTCTGTCCTAAAGTATTAGGAGATTTTAAAGTTAACCATGGGTGTATATGTGTATGTATGTATGTGTGTATATATACATGTACACACATATATATGTTTTTTGAAAAGAAATAGTTGTGTTACTGGTAAGACTATTAAAAATAAAGAGTAAATATTTTATAAGCTTTTGGTTGTCCATTTTGTTTCTTATTGATGTTTATCTTTGGGGAAAATGAGATTATCTGTTAATAAATTTTTAGTGGGAGACTCTGGAAAATAAAATTAGTAGTATTTATGTAGTGCAGATGGGAAAATAATGTCAGTACTGTTTATAGAAAATAAAATAAATTATTCAGCTTTTATATATCTATGAATTGTATATTTATACGCTGTAGGCACACGAAGAACTATTACAATTTTGTATTATATTTAAGTATTGAAAATTACCTGTTTAATTTGAATATTGACTTTAAAATGTATTTTGATACATGTATCAGAAATGATATCATGAAACATGTTTTTTGAAATAGAAGTATAATGTGGGAATAATTTAACGTTATGTGTTTCCGTTATTATTTTATATTGAACTTTCAAATTTTTCATTTAGGGAAATAGCAGTAATTAAGAGTATAAATAATTAAGAATATACTTTAGGTATACTTGGTATTTTAATATATCTCAATATAAATGAATACTCGAGTGGTTGTGCCTCTGTTACATTATTAATCTTTGACTGTTATTAGATTATTGTAAATCATGTAAATTGTTGATAACTTCTCTATAAATGTTTCTGGCATAAGTGTTTCTCACCTGTCCTAATTTGATGCTGCAGGATGGGTGACCAACTTGTCCAGATTTGCCAGGTACTTTCCTGGTTTTAGAACTGAAATTCTGAATCCTGGGAAACCTCCCAATCCTGGGCAAAAAATAAGGTGGTTGCACACCCTAGCTGAAGAGGAAGATTAGTGTTTTTTTAATTAGAAATATTATAAATAGAGGTTATTTCATTTTTAGGGAAGCCAGTGAACGAAGGCTTAAGTAAAAAAGCTGAAGTACCATTGTCGTGTTGTTGTACATGCCATTCAAAGAATTTTACAAACAATGACGTGAACCAGGGAACTTCATATCATTTCAACAGTCCAAGTATACCAACTTCTGAAAGAAATGGCACTTTGTCAACTTGTCAAGGTAGTTTATATTTTGTCTGGGTCTTTTGGTATCTGTAATAGGGGTCTTAATTATTGCTGTTATGAGACCTAATGTAGATAAATTTGGTTAGCATAATTGGTTATGTATTTCCACCTAATTTCTCTGGAATTATTTTGAATAATGCATAGAGTGGTCAGAAATCCTTGGAATATTTTATTCTTGGCCTCACTTTTTTTTTTTTTTTTCTTGGCCTCACTTTTAACTGATTCAGACATCTTGCTAGTTTAAATCATTTTTGAGGAAGCAAGGCAAAATAACTGATATTCAGAAATTGATGTTATTCGTAAGCAGTATTAATTATATGTCAGAATTTTATAAAACATTTTGATTTGTATTGTAAGGCAAAATCTAATTAGCCTCATTCACTCTTGATAAGTTTGCCTAGACTTCCGAGACCAGTATCCTATATGAGAATGAGGTATGTTTCAAATATGATCCTTAGATGTTCTTACTAGATTTATTTAAGAGAATGTATTATCAATAACATAAGACTATAAATTTAAAGAATATTTCTTTTGCTTTGACTGTATGGAAAAGATTGACCATTACTTGCCTAAGCCAGAAACCTAGGAGACATCCTGTACACTTTGGTATTCCTTATTCCTCCATGCAAATCTCCACCTCCATTGGTAACTTCCCTAGTACAAACTACCATTTGTTCTTTAGACCGTGTAATAACTCCTTTCCTGCTTTCACTCATGCCATTCCTTAACTAATCACTGGCAGGGAGAAAAGAGGTTGCCATGACTGGCTTAAGTCTAAACAGTATCCACTTCCTAAAATCAAGGATCGAGTTGTCTTCCTCTAAAGCACATGACTGTGTGGAGGATGGTAGCTGCTTGAACCGAAGTGTGATTCTTTTAGGAATGAGGAAGAGGAAGTGGAATAGATGCCGGAGAGGTGACCAATAGTGTTGTCTACTCGGTTTTGACCCTTAACATTTTTGGCTTTCTTTCCGAACATTCTTTCAAAGGGTTATGCTTTCTGCTGCCTTCAGAGCCTTTGCTTGTGTTAGTGTCTCTTCTGAGGAAAATTTCATCTTCAACTTGTCCTGCTCTTCCTTTAGCTCTCAGCTTAGATATCACTTCTTTAAGGCAGCCATACTGATCTTTCCGTCACACTACATTTGGTTTCCCTATTATATTCTGTCATCTCACTGTGTACCTCTCCTTCATAGCACTTGTTACAATTTGTATTATCCACGTGTCTGTGTGCATCTTTTATTAATCTCTGCTTCCCCTAGCAGACTGTATACTCCATGAGGTCAGGAACTGTGTCAGTTTGCTCGCCATTGCATACCTAGCAGTGCCTGGCATATAGTAGGAGCTAGATAAATATTTGTTGTATGAATGAATGGAATTGTTTTTAAGCTAATTATTAATATAAGAACTCTTGGCTTATAATGTTAATGTACAACCTGTATTTTTTTTTAGACAGCTTTACTGAAATATTCTTGACATAACAGACTCTATATATTTAAATGGTACATTTTGATAAGGTTCGACATAAGAGTATTTCCCTGAAACTTTCACTAACATCAAGATAGTGAATATATCCATCAGCTTCAAAAGTTTTCTCATGCCCCTTTATTATCCCTCCTTTCCACCATTTTATAATTTATCCTCCCCAAACAACCACTGAGTGTTTTCGGTCACTGTAGATTAGTTTGCATTTTCTAGAGTTTATATGAATGAAGTAATACAGTTTGTATACTTATTTTGCCTAGCTTCTTTCACTTAACATAATTCTTTTAAAATTCATCCATGTTGTTGCATGTATCAACAGTTGGTTCTTTTTTATTGCTGAGTAATATTCTATTGTATGGATATACTGCAAATTGTTTATGCAGTCACCTGTTGATGTGTATTTGAGTTGTTTCTAGTTTCCGGTTGTTACAAATAAAGCTGCTGTGAACATTTGTGTATAAGTCGTTGTTATGGACATGTGCTTTCACTTTTCTGGGTAAATACCTAGGAGTGTAATGACTGGATCACTTACGTTTAACTTTAAGAAACTTCAAGTGTTTCCCAAAGTAGTTATGCCATTTTACATTTCCACCAGCAGTGTATGAGAGTTCCCATTTCTCTGCATCCTTGCCAGCACTTGGTATGGTAAATCTTTTTAGCCATTCTAATAAGCTTATAGTGGTATCTTATTGTGGTTTTATTTTGCTTTTCCCTGATGACTTGTGATGTTGAGCATATTTTCATGTGCTTATTAGCCATTTGTATATCTTCTTTGATGAAATGTCTGTTGAAATCTTTTGCCTGTTTATTGTTTTTTTCTTATTGTTAAGTTTGGGATTTCTTTATATATTCTTGAGTACAAGCTTCTTTTTTTAATCAAGTATAGTTTTAGGTTTTACTTTTAAGTCTAAAGAGTAATTTTTATATACGGTGTGAGATGTGGATCCAAGTTCGTTTATTTTGCCTATGAATATCTAATTTTTCATCAACATTTATTGAAAAGGCTACCCTTTGTCTGCTGCATTGCCTTTGTGCCTTTGTAAAAATCAGTTTTCAATACACTTGAATTTTAATGTAATTGTGAGTTAGAGTTGTTTAGAGTAGTCTCTTCAAGGATCAGATGGGGTAAATCTGGGTTGTATTCTGATGCTCTCTTTACATTTTTAAGTAAATTCTTTAAAAATATAACCTAAATACAGAAAAATGCACAAATTCTATGTGTATAGCTTGATGAATTTTCACAAAGTAAACACACTCGTGTAACTACCACTAGATGAAAAATAGGACATAGCCAACACCCCAGTGGCACTTCTCATGTTCTTTTCCTGTCACTATTCTCTCTCTCCACAGGTAGTAGCTATCCTCCCTCTGTCACCATTGATGAGTTTTGCTTCTTTATAGAAATGGAATTATATCTGTACTCTTGTGTCTGTCAGCTTTTACTTAACATATTTCTCAGATTAATTTGTGTTGTATATAGCAGTAGTTCTTATTGCTGTATTTTGTGGTATATAATAAATTATATACCATAATTTATTATTTTATTCTACAATTGTTAGACGTTTGGGTGGTTTCTAATTTTGGTTATTAAAGCTATTATGAACATTCTTGTTCATTCTGGTACAGATAGGTAAACCCTTTCTATTAGATATAGATCTAGGAATGGAATTGCTGGTCATAGTGTATGCATATGTTGAACTATAGTGGATACTGCCAACGTTTTCCAAAATGGTTGAACCAATTTATTCATCCCCCCTGCCCCGACTCTACATCCAGTAGTATATGGAAGTTACATTGTTCAACATTCTTTTTTTTAAAATTTATTAATTTAATTTATATTTTATTTTTGCCTGCGTTGGGTCTTTGTTGCTGCTCGCGGGCTTTCTCTAGTTGTGGCGAGTGGGGTCTACTCTTTGTTGCAGTGTGCGGGCTTCTCATTGTGGTGGCTTCTGTTGTTGTGGAGCACAGGCTGTAGGTGCGCAGGCTTCAGTAGTTGTGGCACGTGGGCTCTAGAGCGCAGGCTCAGTAGTTGTGGCACACGGGCTTAGTTGCTCCGCGGCATGTGGGATCTTCCCGGACCAGGGCTCGAACCCGTGTCCCCTGCATTGGCAGGCAGATTCTTAACCACTGCACCACCAGGGAAGCCCCCAGCATTCTTGTTATCACTTGATATTCAAGTCTTTTTAAGTTTTAGTCGTTATGGTGCCTGTGTGTTGTTCTCGTGAATTTTAATTGTTATCTCTGTGGTAACGAATGAGGTTGATAATCTTTTTTTTTTAATCTTTATTGGAGTATAATTGTTAGTTTCTGTTGCACAACAAAGCGAATCAGCCATATGCATACACCTGTCCCCATATCCCCTCCCTCTTGAGCCTCTCTCCCATCCTTCCTATCCCACCCCTCTAGGTCATTGCAAAGCACCAAGCCAGTCTCTCTGTGCTATGCTGCTGCTTCCCACCAGCCAACTATTTTACATTCGGTAGTGTATGTATGTCGATGCTACTCTCACTTTGCCCCAGCTTTGCCCTCCCGCCCCGTGTCATCAGGTCCATTCTGTATGTCTGCTTCTTTATTCCTGCCCTGCAACTAGGTTCATCAGTACCATTTTTTTTTTTTTAGATTCCATATACATGTGTTAGCATACAGTATTTGTTTTTCTCTTTCTGACTTACCTCACTCTGTATGACAGACTCTGTGTCCATCTACCTCACTACAAATAACTCCATTTCATTTCTTTTTATGGCTGAGTAATATTCCATTGTATATATGTGCCACATCTTCTTTATCCATTCATCTGTCGATGGACATTTAGGTTGGTTCCATGTCCTGGCTATTGTAAGTAGTGGAATTGCTGGGTCATATGGTAGTTCTACTTTTAGTTTTTTAAGGAACCTTCATGCTGTTTTCTATAGTAGTTTTATCAATTTATATTCCCACCAATGGTGTAGGAGGGTTCCCTTTTCACCACACCCTTTCCAGCATTTACTGTTTCTAGGTTTTTTGATAATGGCTATTCTGACCAGCGTGAGGTGATACCTCACTGTAGTTTTGATTTACATTTCTCTAATAATTAGTGATGTTGAGCATCTTTTCATGTGCCTCTTGGCCATCTGTATGTCTTCCTTAGTGAAATGTCTATTTAGGTCTTCTGCCCATTTTTTAACTGGATTGTTTGATTTTTGATATTGAGCTCCAAGAGCTGCTTGTATATTTTCAAGATTAATCCTTTGTCTGTTGTTTCATTTGCAAATGTTTTCTCCCATTCTGAGGGTTGTCTTTTTGTCTTGTTTATGGTTTCCTTTGCTGTGCAAAAGCTTTTAAGTTTAATTAAGTCCCATTTGTTTATTTTTGTTTTTATTTCTGTTACTCTGGGAGGTGGGTCAAAAAAGATCTCGCTGTGGTTTATGTTAAAGAGTGTTTTTCCTATGTTTTCCTTTAAAAGTTTTATAGTGTCTGGTCTTACATTTAAGTCTTTAATTCATTTGGAGTTTAGTTTTGTGTATGGTGTTAGGAAGTGTTCTAATTTCATTCTTTGACATGTAGCTGTCCAGTTTTCCCAGCACCACTTATTGAAGAGGCTGTCTTTTCACTGTTGTATGTTCTTGCCTCCTTTGTCGTAAGTTAGGTGCCCATATGTGCATGGGTTTATCTTTGGGCATTCTATCCTGTACCATTGATCCATATTTCTGTTTTTGTGCCAGTACCATACTGTCTTGATTACTGTAGCTTTGTGGTATAGTTTGAAGTCGGGGAGGCTGATTCCTCAAAGTATATTTTCTTTCTCAAGATTGCTTTGGCTATTGGGGGTCTTTTGTGTTTCCATACGAATTGTGAGATTTTTTGTTCTAATTCTGTGAAGAATGCCATTGGTAGTTTGATAGGGATTGCATTGAATCTGTAGATTGATTTGGGTAGTATAGTCATTTTCACAATGTTGATTCTTTCAACCCAAGAGCATATATTTTCTCCCATTCTGCAGGTTGTCTTTTTGTTTTGTTTATCATCTCCTTTGCTGTGCAAAAGCTTTTGAGTTTAATTAGGTTCCTTTTATTTTTTTTTAACATCTTTATTGGGGTATACTTGCTTTACATTGTTGTGTTAGTTTCTGGTGTATAGCAAAGTGAATCAGCTATATGTATGCATATATCCCCATATCCCCTCCCTCTTGCATTTCCCTCCCACCCTCCCTGTCCCACCCCTCTAGGTGGTCACAAAGCACTGAGCTGATGTATGAGTCTGCTTCCCGCTAGCTATCTATTTTACATTTGGTAGTGTACATCCATTTGTTTATTTTTGTTTTTATTTCCATTACTCAGGGAGATGGATTGAAAAAGATATTTCTGCGATTTATGTCAAAGAGTGTTCTGCCTGTGTTTTCCTCTAAGAGTTTTTTTATAGTATCCCATCTTACATTTAGGTCTTTAATCCATTTTGAGTTTATTTTTGTGTATGGTGTTAAAGAATGTTCTAATTTCATTTTTTTACATGTAGCTGTCCAGTTTTCCCAGCACCATTTATAGGCGTCCCTCTTGAAAGCATATTTCTAAAAATGTTTGCTGTGTCTTTGTTAAAGTATACTGAGCGGTAAATAAGTGCTTTTAAAGATGTTTAGCATTTCCTATTTTAAACTATGTTATGAAGTTTTTAGAAATAAGTCTTAACATCTTTTTTAAAGTTGAAGCATAGTTTATTTACAGTATTATCTTAGTTTTGGGTGTACAGCATAGTGATTCAATATTTTTACAGATTAAAGTCTTACATCTTGATTTCAATTTTTTTCTAAAAATATTACCTAAATGTAAGTTATTTATACTGATTTTTTATGACTTCTTATATAAGACTCTCCTGAAAAAACTACACTGGCTGCAAAGCTATCTGCTAAGAAACAGGCATCCATGTACAGAGATGAAAATGATGATTTTCAAGTAGAGAAGAAAAGAATTCGACCCTTAGAAACTACACAGCAGGTAAACAGTTTATTGGCAGTGGAATAATCCCATTAGTTATAGCTGAACAAGGTAGTCAAGTATCAATCATTTTTCAGTGGCATCTGTAGAGATTATTTTGGGTAGTGTCAGATATGAATTAAATGGTAAATTATTATAATTTCATTGTATAGAGTTACTCATTACAAAGGAGTTTATTATAGTAAATTATTCATAGTAGCATGTCATTAAAGTGAAACTGAATGGTGCTTTCTTATATATAAGGAATTTGACAATAAAATATTTACTTAAGGCATGTATCAATAACAGCTACTTGGTACTTTTTAACTCCTCTGTTGTTTTTATCTAATAATGGCATTTTCTTTTGGCTAATATACCTCTGATATGAATATTTAGGTCATAGATACTTTTGGTATTGATAGTTTTAATGTAATGACAAGGTTTACTGTTATTTATTGAGTTTTTAGTATCAATACGTTATAAAATATGTTTATTTCTAAAAATTATTGAAGAACCGAAATTACTAGAAATTTTAAATGAAATGTTTTCATAGGTGAAAACAGTGTTTTCTCATAGAGTTCATGGCATTGAGGTAAGGAGGATGGACTTTAATAGACTTAGTTACAAATAAAAAAGATTATTAAATTAACATGTCCTTTGTAGATAATTGTATATTTTTAATTGAATATACTCAAAAGGTATTTGCATTTTTATGTAGTTTATCTGTTCCATTTACAATCTTTATTAACTTCCATGATTAAACCTTGTTTTTAGAAATAGAATGAAATCGTTTTCTAGTTTTATATTTGGAAAATCACCAATTACAAATGAAGTATCTCTAGAGATTTCTTTCCCACAAAATGTGTACTTAGAGTTGGATGTTGTGAGGTAGAGCTCAACATATAGCATTTATTCCCTGACTTCATTGGCTCTCATTTCTTTTTTGTAGGAATGGAATTATCGACAGAAATGCTTCTTTTCCTCTTTATAATTTAAGTAAATAGGTTTTGGCAAGTAAGAAAAAGCATAGATAGTTTGGAAAGAAAACAGTGGTGTTTATAAAAGAAATTTAGTCAAATACAATTTGGATTATCAAATATCTAGTAAGTAATATAATAATAGTAATCAAGTAATTTATTTCATCAGGTAGGAAATAATGAATATTTACATTTAAAGTTTTTATTCTATGTTTTTTTTTTCAATTTAGAATAAGGTTTCCATTTTTATTTACTTTTATTTTCCAATTAGATATGTAATCGGACTTTGCCATAATACTATTCTTGGTATCCATATGGTGGGACTGTTTTATGGGAAGATCATTTTACAATGCTATAGTTTTGCCACATCATTAATTAAAGCTATTTTGGTCGGAATTTGAGAGGTATTACTGTATTCTGTTTTATTTAAGTCTTATAATAAGGTGCCTATTTGTTTTTAGAAACTTTTTGATTGTTGCCAGTGAGAAATAGTCATTTTTTTTAATGCTGAAAACACGTTATAGCTATTCTGATCTTTGAGAGCAACTAGCCTCATCAAACTTCCTAGTTACAATAAATTTTATTTTGGTTCTGTATTTACAGATTAGAAAACGTCATTGTTTTGAAAAGGAGGTGCACCATTTGGATGCAAAAGTTGCTTCAGGAAAGACCACAAAACTCAACTCCCCATTAGGAAAGACAAACTCCTTTTCTCCACAAAATGTATGTATTTATGCCATTGTTCAGTTTAAAGAAGGAAAATGTGGAATTTGCTAAATCCATTTTTGAAAAAGATGAAGAATAGTGTAATCAAAGAAGAGTAGAAAACAACTCAGAGGTGCTAAGTGCTGTCACATGTCTTCTGCTGTGTGAGATGGTAAACCTATGCTCTTTGTGCCCCAGTTTCCTCATTTATAAAATAAGAGAATTGGACTAGAACGAGATCTGAAAGTTTTTTTCCTCTTTTACATTCTAATGTTTGTGAACTCTACTTCCTAGAGTTCTTTCAGTGTCCTTAGGGCATTAGTTCTCAAAGGAGTAGTCCAGGGAGCTCTGGAGATTCCTGAGATTTTTTTCCAGATAGTCTGTGAGGTCAAACGTATTTTCATAGTGATGTTAAGATGTTACTTACCTTTTTTTTTTTTTTTTTTTACCGTCTTTGACATTTGCACTGATGGTACAAAAGCATAGGTTGGTAAAACTGTTGGTGCTTTAGCACAATAAGGGTAGTGGCATCAACCTGTATTAATAGTTATTTTCTTCACTGTTGTTAATGCACAGTTAAGAAAAGCCAGTTTCATTTAAGTCCTTGATGAAGCAGTAAAAATTACTAACTTTATTAAATCTTCACCCTTGAGATTTTTAACATTCTGTGTGAAGAATAGAGTAGTTTTCGTAAATCACTTCTGCATTCAGGAGTAGGATGGTTTTCTTGAGGGAAAGCACTTATAGGATTGTTTGGATTGTGAGCTGAACTAGCCACTTTTTTCACAGAACATTGTTTTTACTTGAAAGAATAACTGAGACTAACTTCGGTAATTCTCGAAAATAAACAAAGTGAGCCTGATAAAATTTGAGTTTTCAGTGAAAAATCAGAATTTTGAAAAATTGTGTATACTACTGTGAGCTTAGCAGTTTTCTGATACTTAAAGACTGATGATATTTATTGGTGGTGATATTGTATACGTGACTTTTTGATATTGTATAATGAAATATGTTTCATTTATATAGTTTTATATAAATGGAATCATGCCTGGAATTTTTTATTGAATTCCAAATATTGTGAAGTTTACCTTGTTGGGTACTGGATATTATTGTATTTCTATAAGTACTCTTGAGTTTTGCTCTGGGATGCAGTTAAATTACTTGGAATCAGCTTGATCCTTTTGGTTCTTGCTTTTAGGATTTGTTAGGTAGGACCTGAGCCGGGTTTAGTTTTGGGCTACCTCAGTAGAGGCTACCTCCTTTTGAGTCCTCTACCTAATGCTCCATGAATTGTGAAGTTTTCCAGCCTGGCTGGTGGGAACAGGTACTGTTCCATGCTGTCTGTGGGTGTCTCATCATTTCAGGTGGTTCTTGCCACTATCTTGGATTGTTTCCTCATTGGCATGTGCTGATCAGTACTCTAGTAGATACTTGAGAGGTCCTTCTGCAGATCTCTGGAGTGCATTCTTTGTGCAGCACTCTCCATTCTGCTTTCTTCTCTGTGAACTTTAGTCTTGGTCTCCCTGGACTCTCAGCAGTGTCTCTTCAACTTGGGTTTGCTGGGCTATATCTGGGTTCCCCTTCCCCATGCCACAGCATGCAAACTCTCAGGACAACAAGCTGAAAGAATCATAAGGCTTACTCTCATTTGTTTCCCATCTCTCAGGGATCACTCTTCCTTACCTGATGTCCTGTATCTTAAAAACTATTGTTTCATATAGTCTGTCTGTATTTTTAGTTTTTCAGGTAGGGGATGAAACAACTCACTGACAAATTCCAGAAGTCTTTAGATGGCTTATAAAGCTCCTGTTTACCGGTACAGTCTTTAGGCCATTATAAACTTTTTGCATTCTTTTGCCCCTTCTCCTCTTTTCCACTTTTTTTGTCTGACTTCTGATAATCCTTCAGGAAGCCTTCCTTGGTGTCCCCAATTTTGAGTTAGATTCTCATCTGGAATGTTCCTTGTATTTCTCAAGAACATTTTCTTTTTTTTTAATTAACATTTTATTTTTATTTTATGTAATTAAATTAATTAATTTATTATTTTATTATTTTTGGCTGCATCAGGTGTTTTTTTTTTATCATCTTTATTGGAGTATAATTGTATGGATATGTATGTTCCTATTACCATTTTCTTAATTGTTTTGGGTTTGTTATTGTAGGCCTTTTCCTTCTCTTGTGTTTCCTGCCAAGAGAAGTTCCTTTAGGATTTGTTGTAAAGCTGGTTTGGGCGTGCTGAATTCTCTTAGCTTTTGCTTGTCTGTAAAGGTTTTAATTTCTCTGTCAAATGTGAAATGAGATCCTTGCTGGGTAGAGTAATCTTGGTTGTAGGTTTTTCCCTTTCATCACTTTAAATATGTCCTGCCACTCCCTTCTGTCTTGCAGAGTTTTTTGCTGAAAGATCAGCTGTTAACCTTATGGGGATTCCCTTGTATATGTTGTTTTTCCCTTGCTGCTTTTAATATATTTTCTTTATAGTTAATTTTTGGTAGTCTGATTAATATGTGTTTTGGCATGTTTCTCTTTGGATTTATCCTGTATGGGACTTTTCTGTGCTTTTTGGACTTCATTGACTATTTCCTTTCCCGTATTAGGGAAGTTTTCAACTATAATCTCTTCAAATGTTTTCTCAGTCCCTTTCTTTTTCTCTTCTTCTGGGACTCCTATAATTCGAATGTTGGTGCGTTTAATGTTGTCCTAGAGGTCTCTGAGACTGTCCTCAATTCTTTTCATTCTTTTTTCTTAATTCTGCTCTGCAGTAGTTATTTCCACTATTTTATCTTCCAGGTCACTTATATGTTTTTCTGCCTCATTTATTCTGCTATTGATCCCTTCTGGAGAATTTTTAATTTCATTTATTGTGTTTTTCATCATTGTTTGTTTGCTCTTTAGTTCTTCTAGGTTCTTGTTAAACGTTTCTTGTATTTTCTCCATTTTATTTCCAAGATTTTGGATCATCTTTACTATCATTACTCTGAATTCTTTTTCAGGTAGATTGCCTATTTCCTCTTTGCATCAGGTCTTAGCTGTGGCACACGGGATCTTTCGTTGTGGCGCACAGGCTCTTCGTTTCAGTGTACAGGCTTCTCTCTAGTTGTGGTGTGCGGGCTCCAGAGTGCACAGGGCTCAGTAGTTGTGGTGTGCAGGCTCTCTAGTTGTGTCATGTGGGGTCCAGAGTGCGTGGGCTCTATAGTTGTGGCACGTGGGGTCACCAGTTGTGACACGCAGGCTCAGTAGTTGTGGTGCGTGGGCTTAGTTGCCCTGCGGCATGTAGGATCCTAGTTCCCTGACTGGGGATCGAACCCACATCCCCTGCATTGGAAGGCGGATTCTTAACCACTGGACCACGAGGGAAGTCCCTCCTTCCCAGTTTTTAACACTTAACCTTACTCTTAATATCCTCTCCACAGGCTCTTAGTTCCATTATGGACAACACCAGTTTCTCTGAGACCTCCTTGAAGACTGTGACTGTTTTATTCATCTTTTTGTTTCAAGCACCTAACGTAGTGCCAGGAACCTAGTTGTAGACTGAGTAAATGAATACCATAATCCCTGCCCTCAAAGAGCCTTCTTTTAAATTCTTGAAAATACTGAGTGGGGGAAAAGAATAGTCAGTTATCTTCAGAGAAGCCTTATGTTTGGAGAAGTCATCTCAGGAGATTTTAATGTCAGTAAAAATATATGCTTTATGTTTGCCAGTGTTTTCTTGCTCATTTTCTTTAACTGTACCTTATTGTCTTCATAGCCCTTACTATTTGAATTTATTAGTCTACTTGTTTATTATCTATTTGCCCTGTTAGAATGTAATGTCAATCTTTTTCACGGGTATCTCGGCTACCTAGAACAGTGTATGGCATATATTAGTTGCCCAATAAATATTTGTTGGTAGAATCTTATTGAATTCTTATAATGACTTTGAGGCAGGTACTATTGTTATTCTCATCTTACAGATAAGGAAACTCTGAGAAGTAAGTAATTTGCCTAAGGTCACAAAGCTGGCAAATAGTGGAGTTAGATCCTACCTAAGGAGTCTGATGCTCTGGCAAATGCTCTAATTACTTTATTATACATTCTCTAAAATGCCTCAGAAATTCTGGAGCCGTGTAAACAGTATTCTAGCACCAAGATAAGGGAAAAAATATGTAGAAGCCTCAAGGCTAAAGAAATCAAGTATAGAATAATATGATTGATAATAGCTAAAATAAGATAAAGTTTTTTGTTTTTTTAAGGATTTTTTTTGTTTCGTTTTGTTTTTACTGGTTAAGAGAATGAGCTCAAATCAGAGTGCCTGGGTTTTAATCACAGTTCTGCTCTTTACAACCTTTGTAACCTTGATTAAGGTTTTAAACTATTGCTACTTCATTTTCCCATTTGTTAAATGGGGATGGTAATAGTATCTATTTTACAGGGCAGCTAGAGGATTAAACAAGTTAATACTTATAAAGTGCTTAGATTATACCTGGCATATCTTGGAGCTTATTAAGTGGTAAGTGGTAGTAAAAGTATCATCATCAGCAGTTGTAGTAGTAGCAGCAAATACTTACATATTTGTATGTTGCTGATAAAAGGTATTATATAATACTGGTTAATAATATTAATTTTCAGAAGTTAGGTTTATAATTAGCAAATTCTTTTAATATGTGTTAAAGATGTTTATAGCTCAACCTGTTTAGGATCTAGACCAGTTGACCATAAGCAGGGCTACTGTGCTCCTGGCTGAGTATCTTAATTTTAAACTAAGTTCTTTGATTGATTTCTTGTTTTGGTTATGTACTATGTTGATCATTTATTATGATCTTCTTATTGGCAAAGTATAATTGTATCTATACATGTGTATCTATATCTTTATATCAGTTTTATTTTTAAACCAGAACTTACAAGTTTTCTTCCTTGGCTTTAGCTGGTATAGGTCTACATTGCTTTAGAAATGCAATAATTTTTCATAGATGGGTGATTTATTACTCATAATGTTAAAGGTATGGGTTTCTGACAATTTCTTATAAGTTTGAAGATTTATTGAAGAAGCTAAATCTCAACTAACTCTAGTAACTCAAATGGTAACATTTCACTAGTCAACAGAACTTTTGTTTGTAAGAAGACATAAGTGATACATGCCATACTAATTAAGCATGCATAAAGTAAATTTGTCAGACACCAGAGTACTTTTGCAATGACAGAAAAGACCATATGGCCGAGCTCTAATATTTGTTCTTTTTTTGGTAGTCTATAGTGAAAAGCATGAATATATAAAGTAACTTTATGAAAACCCCCACAAATACTTAGGTAAAATGATCTGTATTTTCAATGTAATTTTTTTTGTTTCTAACAAAAATAGAGTAAGCAGTGACAATAGAAACATAATTAGTACAAAATGTAAAGTTTTAGCTAATGTGAATGTTTCTTCCTTTTGTACTTTAGTAAATTGTTAGTGAATTTTAGTAAATTGTTAAGAAAACCTGTAGTTTTTTGTATTTTGGCTATCATCTTAATTTTAAAAGCTTATGGTAATATTTTTAATAAATCTTACATGGATATTTAGCAGTAAATAATACTTCTCGTTTTTCAGAGAACCAGGGCTAAACACTTTCATGGATATAATATAATAAAGAATAATGGGGATACACGTAGGGGTAATTTATTTAAAGAAACGAGTCTTTGAGTATAGTAATATGTTTTTCCCTGCTAGAAATTTACTTTGGTTTCTGGTACAACTTTTTTTCTCTTTCTCTTTTTTAATGACGGTATAATTAACATTTAATATGTTAGTTTCAGGTGTACAACATAATGGTTCAATATTTGTATACATTGCGAAATGATCACCATTAGTCTAGTTAATATCTGTCACCTTACATAGTTACAAGATTTTTTTTTCTTATGATGAGAGCTTTTAAGATTTACTCTCTTAGCTGCTGTCAAATATTTAACACAGTATTATTAACTGTAATCACCATCCTGTACATGACATCCACATGACTTATTTATTTTATAACTGGAAGTTTGTACCTTTTGACCTCCTTCACCCATTTCTTCTGCTCTTCACCGCCATCTCTAGCAGCCACCAATCTGTTCTCTGCATCTGTGAGCTTGTTTTTTTTGTTTTTGCATTGTTTTTGTTTTTAGATTTTACATACAAATTTGCCTTTCTCAGTCTGACTTATTCCACTACACGTAATATCCTCCATGTTCATCCACGTTGTCCCAAATGGCAAGATTTTATTCTTTTTTATGGCTGAATAATATTCCATTGTGTATATATACACATACATATATATGTGTGTGTATATACACACACACACACACACCACATTTTCTTTATGCATTCATCCATCTATGGACACATATTGTTTCCATATCTTGGCCATTATAAGTAATGCTGCAGTGAACATGGGAGTGCATATATCTTTTTGAGTTACTGTTTTCATTTTCTTCAGGTAAATTCTCAGATGTGGAATTCCTGTATCATATGGTTATTCTATTTTTAATTTTTCTGAGTAACTTTCATACTGTTTCCATAGTGACTGCATCAGTTTACATTCTGCCAACAGTTCACAAGGATTCCCTTTTCTCCACATCCTTGCCAATACTTGCTGTTTTTTCTCTTTTTGATAATAGTCATTTTAACAGGTGTGAGGTGATGTTTCATTGTGATTTCGATTTGCATTTCCCTGATGATTAGTTATGTTGAGCATCTTTTCATATACTTGTTGGCCATCTGTATGTCTTCTCTGGGAAAATGTCTCTTCATATCTTCTGCCATTTTTTGTTCGGATTGCTATTGAGTTGTATGAATTCTTTGTATATTAGATATTCGTCCCTTATCAGGTACATGATTTGCAAATATTTTCTCCTTTTCAGTAGGTTGCCTTTTCACTTTGTTGATGGTTTCCTTTGCTGTGCCGAAGCTTTTTAGTTTGATGTAGTCCCCCTTGTTTATTTTTGCTTTTGTTGCTTTTGCTTTTAGAGTCAGATTCAAAAAACTATTGCCAGGACCTCTGTCAAGGAGTTTACCCACCTATGTTTTCTTCCAGGAGTTTTATGATTTCAGGTCTGAGGTCCAAGTGTTTAATCCATTTTGCGTTAATTTTTGTAGGTAATGTAAGATAGTTGTCCAGTTTCATTCTTTTGCATGTGGCTGTCCAGTTTTCCGAGCACCATTTATTAAAGAGACTGTCCTTTCCCCATTGTATAACATTTTAAAATCATTGCAAAGTGGCTTGCTATAAATCACGAAAAATATTTTCTGTAAATTCTGGGATAGGTGATTTCATAAAAAGTAGAAGAAAAATGTAGTTTCATAATGTTTAATATTTATTTTATATCAGTTTCTGAAGTGAGTTTATCACCAAAACTTTTAGATAAAGTAATTTTAGAAATGCAGTCCATATTTTAGAACTTTTCTTATGTTGAAAGATCATATGCCTCATATTTAGGTATCATATTTTAATCTAGATTATCTACAGATTTGAATAAAGTAAATTGAGGAACATGGGAAAGAAACATTTCTTTTTAGGACCTGTTCCTTCAAATGGGAGGAAAAAGAGGGTGGGACTAGATTTAATATACCTTATATCCCATTTAGCTGTGATACCTCTAAATTCTAATGATGCTTTTCCTATTTTGATCCTTATAAGATTATATTAGGGAGCATTTATTTTTTAGAAGAATAATTATTTGGATTGGTATATTAATTGTTTAGTTCTCTTATCCCTACAAAGATATAAATGTTACAGTTTTCATACATTTAAAAACTGCAGTTGTATTATTTTCTGGAAAACTCTCCTCCATAAATTAAACGATAAATTAGTTTAATGATTTCTGTTTTCCTCTAAATTTGACATTAAACTTTTTTATGTTTTTCTTTTAAGTCTTAGTTTTTATGAAAATAATTTAGCTTCCAACCTGTGAATTGAATTGGGTAGTTGTCTTTTTACCTTCCTATCATCTCCAGTTTCCTCACTCTCTTCAAGTCAGAAAATGGTGTCAGTACCTCCTCTCTTAAATGAATTACCTTCCAATGTCCCCTGCTTTTTCCCTTTCCTTGCATTTTACTTATTTATTATTTTTTAATACATCTTTATTGGAGTATAATTGCTTTATGATGTTGTGTTAGCTTCTGCTGTACAACACAGTGAATCAAGTATATGCATACATATATCCCCATATTCCTTCCCTCTTGAGCCTCCCTCCCACCCTCCCTATCCTACCCCTCTAGGTTGTCACAAAGCACCGAGCTGATCTCACTGTGGTATGCAGCAGCTTCCCACTAGCTATCTATTTTACATTTGGTACTTGTATATATGTCAGTGCTACTCTCTCACTACGTCCCAGCCTCCCCATCCCCCCACCCCCATGTCCTCAAGTCCGTTCTCAATGTCTGCATCTTTATTCCTGCCCTACCACTAGGTTCGTCAGTACCATTTTTCTAGATTCCATATATATATGCGTTAGCATACAGTATTTGTTTTTCTCTTTTTGACTTCACTCTGTATGACAGACTCTAGGTCCATCCACCTCACTACAAATAACTCAATTTTGTTTCTTTTTATGGCTGAGTAATATTCCATTGTATATATATGCCACAACTTCTTTATCCACTCGTCTGTCAGTGGACATTTAGGTTGTTTCCATGTCCTGGCTACTGTAAATAGTGCTGAAAATGAACATTGGGGTACATGACTCTTTTTGAATTATGGTTCTCTCAGGGTATATGCCCAGTAGTGGGATTGCTGGGTCACATGGTAGTTCTATTTTTAGTTTTTTTAAGGAATCTCCATACTCTTCTCCATAATGGCTGCACCAATTTACATTCCCATCAACAGTGCAGGAGGGTTCCCTCTTCTCCACACCCTCTCCAGCATTTATTGTTTGTAGACATTTTGATGATGGCCATTCTGACCAGTGTGAGGTAATACCTCATTGTAGTTTTGATTTGCATTTCTCTAATGATTAGTGATATTGAGCATCTTTTCATGTGTTTGTTGGCCATCTGTGTATCTTCTTTGGAGAAATGTCTGTAGGTCTTCCGCCCATTTTTGCACTGGGTTGTTTGTTTTTTTGATATTGAGCTGCATGAGCTGCTTGTATATTTTGGAGATTAATCCTTTGTCAGTTGCTTCATTTGCAAATATTTTCTCCCATTCTGAGGGTTGTCTTTTCATCTTGCTTATGGTTTCCTTTGCTGTGCAAAAGCTTTGAAGTTTCATTACGTCCCATTTGTTTATTTTTGTTTTTATTTCCATTACTCTATGAGGTGGGTCAAAAAGGATGTTGCTGTGATTTATGTCATAGAGTGTTCTGCCTATGTTTTCCTCTACGAGTTTTATAGCATCTGGTCTTATATTTAGGTCTTTAATCCATCTTGAGTTTATTTTTGTGTATGGTGTTAGGAAGTGTTCTAATTTCATTCTTTTACATGTAGCTGTCCAGTTTTCCGAGCACCACTTATTGAAGAGGGTGCCTTTTCTCCATTGTATATTCTTGCCTGCCTACATTTTATTTATGTATTTATGTATGTATTTCTTTTTGTTCTCACCATGCGGCATGTGGGATCTTAATTCCCCCTACCAGGGATTGAACCCATGCCCCTTGCAGTGGAAGCACAGAGAGTTAACCACTGGACCGCCAGAGAAGTCCCTCTTTACATTTTAGATTCATGTTTTTATACAGATAATTCATATTACCAAGGATCAAGGATAATTCATATTGTCAAGGATCTAGTGAGGCATCAGTCTCCGTGTGGTCAAAATATAGTTAAGAAAAAACATATTTTAGAATAGAATGTTAAAATTCTGATATTACCTTGCTCTACCGCTCATAACCATTTTCTCGAGAATTTATTTATACGTATTCTCTTAATTCTTTTAGCAAATCCTCACAATGAGTGAGGTATTCTCACAGACACATTCTTATGCTTATACCTGCTGTTTATTAAACAAGTGCTAACATTGTGTATATACTTCTAGAAAAAGTAGTGTTTATTTTTGCCTAGTGTGTAGAAAAGAGGTGGGTCCAGCAGAGTGCGCTGTTGATCTTCAGGTAAAGTGTTGGTGTTGGGCAAAGCCTTGGTCTGTTTTTCTTCCTCTTAAACCCTGCCTTTACTTTTCTCTCTGTCTCTCTTTTTCTCTCCCTCTCTTTCCTCCCCCTCTTCCCCTCCGTATCTCCCTTTAATGCTGAGGATATTCTCAGGAGAAAATGACCAATTTATTTTGAAAAGCTGTTATTTTACAAGTCATTTTCTCATAGTTTTACTGTACTTTTTATTTAAAATAACTGCTTGTATAGTGAAATAATGCTTACTGTGTTTCAGGAACTCTTAAATAGTCTAGAAATACTAATTTACCTGGTAAATACAGGTTCATGTGAGTTAATACTTATTGCAGGTCCTTTTAAGTTTTCAGTGGATTTGACAATTTTCAAAATAAAACAAAAGAATTTAATTGAATCCCTATAATAACCTTATGAGGAAAGTGTTAATATTTTCTTCAATGACAGAAGAGGAAATTGAGTCACAGATAGTTTAAGTTCATGTCACGAAGCTGATGAGTAGAGGCTGGTTTAAAACTCAGGCATTCTGGCTCTAGAATTAATCCTTTCAGCCACCTCACTATTCTGCCTCTGAATCAACTCTTCCCGATGACCTTTAGATTAAAGACAGTTCATTTATATACTTTCACAGGTAATATTATGTAGATACTTCATTTAATATTAGTTCCTCTTTCAGTCTCTCTCTCTCAACACCCTGTTCTTTTATGATGCTTACCAAAGTTTATGATTACATATTTATTTATAGGTTTCATGGTTTTACTTGCCTCCTTGCCAGGCTGTCCATAAGGACAAGTGTATTGTCTCTCTTGTTCACTTTTTTATAACCAGCATCTGGCACAGGACCTGTGCTTATATTTGTTGAATAAATGAATGGAAAAATGGCTAAAGTTAAGAAAATGTACTCTTTACCACCATTTCTTGTGGCTTACAGCTTTTACTCAGATCCATATACTTAAAAAGGTGTGACAGTACTGTTAAATAGAGGAGACTGAAAGCAGGTTTTTAAATGTTTTTTTGCTTCTTCTGCAGTACATTTTGGTTGTAGTTTATGTACTAGCACACAAAAATAAAAGATCAAATAATGATTTCAGGGACCAAGAGGTAAATTGGTGCTTAATATAAACAAAAGATTAGAAACAACTTTTGTTTTCTGTAGCTACTCTGTGACCACACTGTTAAATAATATGACCATCTAGTTGAAGTATAGTTTATTCAAGACAGCAAAATTTTTGAAAACCATTATATGCCAAACACTTAAAAACAATAACTTACATTTCTTTGACAGTTAATAATAATGATATAATGATAGCTTTTTGGAACATGTACGTGTGCCAGGCAGTTTGTACGTTCTCTCATATATCCTTACATGAACTCTGTGAAGAAAATAGAGCGGATATTAGTCTCATTTTATAGATAAGAAAATTGGAGCCCAAAGATACTAGATTATTTGACAATGGTCATAATTATGGATATATGGTAGAACTGTGATTTGAGTCTAGTTCTAAAATTGAGCTGAATATAGATTCATGGAAAGGAGAGAAAAGGAATGGCTGGGAAAATTTTTTGTTTTCCTGTTGGCTTATGAGGAAAAAACAAAGTTACTTGCCAAGAGAAAAGAGATTTTATTATTCAGTATGTCTGGCCTTAAAATATCTTCTTTTAAATAGTCTACAGTTGGGGAAGATTAAATTATCTTAAACATTTTGTGTATTTTACCTACTAAAGAGTCAAAGGAAGTTTTAAACTCAAATTTTAAAAAAAATTATGAGGAATATACATTGTTTGAAAAACCTTTAACAATATAAAGCAGTACAGAGTAAAAAGTTAAATATTCTCCCTTAAACTATTACTTCCATCCCCCTTTCTGCTTCCCAGAAGTAAACAAGAGTAACGCTTTCATGAGAATCTTTCTGGATCTTTTTGTGTAAATTTACAACAGATACTTTTCATAGTTCTGTTATAGTTAAATTTTGTTTTTTGTTTTTTTTTACATTTAACCCTCTTATTTATAGAGTTTATTTTAATATATGTATGAGGCCAGGTTCTAACTGCATTCTTTTCCAAATAGATGATCAATTGTCCTAGGGTCAACTAAAGAATAATTTTTCCTGATTTAATTTTTCCTTTGCTGTTATCATATACTAAATTGTTATATATACTTGGATTGGTTCCTGGCCTTTTTTTTAAAATTTTTAATATTTTTCAAAACATATATGTGTATAGTCAGAGTCAAAGAGTTCTACATGGCTTCAAACAAAAAGCAGTAGACCTCTGCCCTAGTTCTAGTCTCTACCAGTTCCCCCTATCTGAAGTCAGTAACTTAATCATTTTACCTGTTTATTCTGATATTTATCTGTTTTTTTAAAAAAGTAACAAGCATGTTCTGCCTTTTTCTTGAATTTTCAGTTTTGGATGCCTTCCATTTTCCTTCCATTGTCTTCCTACTGTCCTTTCTTTTTTGGGCTGCGTCAGGTCTTAGTTGCAGCACGCAGGATCTTCATTGAGGCATGCAAGATCTTTCATTGCGGTGCATGGGCTTTTGTACTTGTAATGTGCAGGCTTCTCTCTAGTTGTGGCATGCGCTCCAGGGCACGTGAGCTCCAGAGCGCATGGGCTCTGTTGTTTGCAGCATGCGGGCTCTCTCGTTGAGGCACGTGAGCTCAGTAGTTGTGGTGGGCAGGCTTAGTTGCCCCACGGCATGTGGGATCTTAGTTCCCCGACCAGGGATCGAACCCACATCCTCTGCGTTGGAAGGCAGATTCTCTACCACTGTACCACCAGGGAAGTCCCCTGTTCTTTCTAATTTTCTCATTACTTTTTCCCCTCAAGCCTCACAATATTTGATGTTTACATTATTGTAATTATGTAAATATCATTAAAAACTGAGCCAAGTGTTAGATTATGATTACAGTTCTTTCCCCAAACTAGGTTTTATTTTTTCTAGTGCTTAATATTTGTCTTGTCATTTACTTAGTTTTCTGTATATCTGTAACTATTTATCTACAAATTCTGATAGAGCTTAAAATCTGTTAACTCATTCAAATGTATTGGGTCAAGAATGTCCATATTTCTTAGACTCTCAATATTTAGTGAAAATAATGAAAAATACTTTTTTGATGTTGAATTTTATTATATGTATTTTAATGACATTGACCTTTTTTGAATACAAAAGCATTATCTATTCCTTAGTGAAAATTTGGAAACCACCAAAATGCATACTCAAGTTATTAACGTTAATCTTTAATTCAACTATCACCTTAGTATCAACCCCTTGTTATTTTGCTTGCTATCCTTTTACACACAGACACACACACACACACACACACACACACACACAATTTTTTACCAATTGCTGTGTAACCAATCAACCATTTATTTAGCTTCCTATTCTGAGGGTCAGCAATTTAGGCTGGGCTCAGCTGGGCATTTCTTCTGCTGATCTCAGCTGGTCCACTCATGCATCCGTGGTCAGTTGCAGGTCAGCTGCAAGTCAGCAAGGCGACTCTGCTTCTTAGGCTTGGTTGGCAGCTGACTAGGACCATGGGACCATGGCGTGGGTACCTCTCATCATCCAGCAGACTAATCCCAGCTTATATATATGGTGGCCCCAAGGTTCCAGGAACAGCAAGAGAGCAAACCCCAATGTGCAAAATACCTTTTGAGCCTCTGTTTATGCCACATTTCCTAATATCCCAGTCACCAAAGCAAGTCACATGGCCAAACTGAGATTTGAGGTAAGGAGTTCACCTCTTTTTTTATTTTTAATTAATTAATTAATATTTTTATTTTTGGCTGTGTTGGGTCTTCGTTTCTGTGCGAGGCTTTCTCTAGTTGTGGCAAGCAGGGGCCACTCCTCATCGTGGTGCGTGGGCCTCTCACTATCGTGGCCTCTCTTGCTATGGAGCACAGGCTCCAGATGCGCAGGCTCAGTAGTTGTGGCTCATGGGCCTAGTGGCTCCGCAGCATGTGGGATCTTCCCAGACCAGGGCTCAAACCCGTGTCCCCTGCATTGGCAGGCAGATTCTCAACCACTGTACCACCAGGGAAGCCCAGGAGTTCACCTCTTGGTGAGAAGAGCTTCAAAGTGACCTTGCAAAGGGGACTTACATATAGAAATGAGAAGAATTTTTGGCCATTAAAAAATATATATGTATATCTGTATATAATATGCATTATGCATATACTTTTATAGAACAAAATTTGGATAGGATTTATTATTAAAAAATTTTTTTTTTATTTAGCTGCACTTCAGGTTCTTAGTTCCCCAACCATGAATCAAACCTGGGTCCTGGGAGTGAAAGTGTGGAGTCCGAAGCACTGGACTGCCAGGAAGTTCCCAACAAAATTTGGATTATAGTGTATATAGCGTATATAGCATTTATTTTTCACCTAATATATCATGGTCATAGAAAAGGCTTTTAGAAATCTAACTCTTACTTTGATGCATACTTTTTTTATACAACCTTTTTTTTCTATGTTAGGAGTTGGCAAACTACAATCCATGGGCTGAATATGGCCCACTGTCTGTTTTTATAAATTTTGGGGAACACAGTTTACATTCATTTACTTACTGTTTGTGGCTAATTTTGTGCTCTAATGGTAGAATTGAGTAGTTGTGACAGATACGATATGGCTAACAAAACTTAAAATATTTACTTTTTGGCCCTTTAAAGAAAGTTTACCAACCCTTGTCCTATGCTATTTTTTTTTTTTTTTTTTTTTTTTTTGTTGGTACGCGGGCCTCTCACCGCTGCAGCCTCTCCCGTTGCGGAGCACAGGCTCCGGACGCGCAGGCTCAGCGGCCATGGCTCACGGGCCCAGCCGCTCCGCGGCATGTGGGATCTTCCCGGACCGGGGCACGAACCCTCGTCCCCTACATCGGCAGGCGAACTCCCAACCACTGCGCCACCAGGGAAGCCCTGTCCTATGCTATTTTAATCTTGGTAAGTGAGGCCAGAAGTTGGTGGCATTAGTGAGAACCTCTTACTTTATCTGCAAATTTGCCTAAGGGCAGGATGATAGAATGGATGAATAATTGCTTGAGTGAGTTTCCTTCAGCTCCAATAATTATGATTTTTTAAGAGCTTGTAGAAGACATAATAATGACCTCTACAGTGGAAATAGAAAGGATAATTCTCAGAAATTTCAAATCTTCATCATGTTGAATGAACTTGGTGAATGTTCCAGAAAGATTTGACAGTTATTTTTCTTGATCTGTAGAAATATTTAATACGTATAGCAATCTAGCTGACGTGTGTACATATTTAGTGATAATAGAATCTATAATTGCCATTTAGAAGCTTTTCATTCATTGATAGTGGGTATGGAAAGATAACTTTACCTCAGAAAACTACTTTAATTGACGAATTGTCTGACCAGTAGACAGACAGATAGATATATAGATTTACTTATTAAAGTTTTTAAAGATTTTCACATAGTCACAAAATTATACAAAAATTGAAAATACAATACAAATATATATTTTTTCCCCTGAACCACTTGAGAGTAAGTTATTGATGTGATGCTCCATCACCCTGGAATACTTTGGTGTCTTATTTCCTAAAGCAAAGATATTCTTCAATATAACCATAAAAATCAGGAAATTATAATTGATTCATTGTTATCTAATACTCAGAATCAGATCAAATTTTGCAAGTTGTCTCTATGTAGTTTTTATAGCAGAAAGATCTAGTTCAGAATCATACATTGCATTTAGTTGCCATTTTGCTATTTTCTTCAGTCTGGAACAGTTCCTCAGTCTTCCCTTGTCTTTCATGACCTTGACACTTAAGAAGATTATAGCCTTTCTAGAATGTCTCTCAACTTTGGGTTTTATTATCATTAGATTAAAGTTATATATCTTTGGCAAGAATGTCACAGAAGTGATGCTGCATTCTACCTACTGCATCCTATGAGGTGGCAGATAGTTTCATTTTGTTTCATTACTGATGATTACTTTGATAACTTGATTAATATGATATCTGCTAGGCATCACTGTAAAGTTATCTTTCTCCCTTCATAATTAAAGAGGACTTTGTAGGGAGGAACTCTGAAACTATATAAATAGCATGTCCTCATCAAGCATTCAGTTTATTAATTTTATATTTATCTTTATGGACTCGTGATTTCACATTTTATTAAGTGAGTGATAATCTGTTACTATATGATTTGTTTAAATGCTCACATGTGAGTTCAGTTAAGTTGCTTCTGTCTTTCTGACATGTATCCATTATCTTAGAGCACTTACTTGCTTTCTGGCATAATAAGATGTTCTACGGTCATCTCCATCTTGTCGTTTCCCCACCCCAGTCCTGGATTCATCCATTTTTTCAGAGAACCCTGGTTTCTTTTAAATACTTATAGAAGCCAAGTTTTCAGCATTGATTTTGCCCATTGCTATTGGGGTTGCTGTTCCAGGCCCTTTCAGCAGACAGAACTAGGCAATACGTGTCTTTGTAATATGTGTGTATATACACATGTGAACACATACACAGACAAATATATACTTACAGATATATATTTATATTTTTCTCTATTTATATGTTCAAAATTATGTATTTATAACAATACATCCAATTCCAGTTCAACACCAGAGAGTTCTTTCTAAGTTTCTTCCTTTTTATAATTTCCAGTGAAAAATCTATTCCCAGTTTTTCAAAAAGTTAAAAATAGAATTACCATATAATCCAGCAATTCCATTTCTAGGTATATATCCCAAAGGATTGAAAGCAGGTATTGAAGCACATACCTGTACACCAATGTTCATAGCAGTATTATTCACAAGACCCAAAGGATGAAAAGAACCTATGTGTCTGTCAAGAGATGGATGGATAAACAAATGTGGTATATACATGGAATATTTAGCCCTAAAATGGAAGGAAATTCTGACACATGCTGCAACAAAGATTGAAGATATTATGCTAAGAGAAATAAGCCAGTTAGAAAAGGACAAATACTGTATGATTCCACTTATAATTTCCTTTGTGTTGCTATTATAGAAATAGAATTCATTTTTTTATATTGACCATGTAACCTGCAAATTTGCTAAGTCACTTTTTGGTTCTAGCTGATATATATATATTTTTTAAGAGCTAGCTGATATTTTTGGAGATTTTATAGGACTTCCTAAGAATACAGAGCTGTATGTTTTCATTCTCTAATAAACATTTTACTTCTTTTAGTGTTTGGCCTTTAATATGTTTTCTTGTTTTATCTCAGTGGCTAGGATATGCCAAGGTTGAATTGGAGTGGTGAGAGTAGACATCTTTGCCTTGTTCAAATCTTAGGGGGAAACAAAACCATTAAGAATGATGTTTGATGTAGGTGTTTTGTATATGGTCTTTATCAGGTTGAGGAAGTTTCCTTCTGTTCTTAGTTTTTTTCTTTCTTTTTTTTTTGGCTGCACTGTGCAGCTTGTGGGATCTTAGTTCCCTGCAGGGGTTGAACCTGTGCCCCCTGCACTGGAAGTGTGGAGTCTTAACCACTGGACCGCCAGGGAAGTCCCCCCTTCTATTCCTAGTTTGCTGAAAGTTTTTTAATGAATGAATGTTGAATTTTGTATTTAAAATTTTATTGCATCCATTAGTAGGATCATATGGTTTTACTCCTATATCCTGTGGATATGTTGAATTACATTTGTTTGGTTTTTGGATGATGACCCAACCTCACATTCAAATGAAAGCTGGAATAAAACCCACTTGGTCATGGTTCAGTACCCTTTTTATATATTGCTAAATTTGATTTGCCAAGTTTTGTTAAGGATTTCTTGCATCTCTGCTAATAAGATATTGGTCTTTAGTGTTTTGTGTGTGTGTGTTATCTTTGTCTGGTTTTGATATGAGGGTAATGCTGACCTTATGAATTGGAAGTATTGGTGTTCTTAAATTTTTGATAGAATTCACCAATGAAGCCATCTGGGCCTTGCATCTTATTTTTGGAAAGGGTTTCACTTACACATTTAATTTCTTTTATAAATATAGGACTATTCAGATTTTCTGTTGCTCCTTGAGTTGGTTTTGGTAATTATATCTTTCAAGAAATTTGTCCGTTTCAGTCAAGTTTTTAAATTTATTGGCATAATATTCAAAATATTCTCTTTTTTAAAAAAAAACTGTAGGATCTATAGTGATATGCCCTCTTCATTTCTGATACTCAGAATTCGCATTTTTTTCTCTTTATTTTTTGATCAGTCTAGGTAGAGATGTATACATTTTATTATCTTTAAAAAACGGTTTTGTTTTTATTGATTTTTCTTTAATGATTTTTCCATTTTCTATTTCATTGATTTCTACTTCTGTCTTTATGTCCTTCGTTTTACTTTTTTTAGATTTAATTTACTCTTTTTCTAATTTCTTGAGGTTGAAGCTTAGATAATTGATTTTTGTCCTTCCCCCCCCAAAACAACCATCGAAAGCTATACATTTCCTTCTGCTTTATGCGCATCACACAGATTTTGATATTATGTTACTTTTTATATCATCCCTTTTGATTTCTTTTCTGACCCAAGATTTATTTACAATAAATAAACACTAAATAGTTTTTTCCCCAGATATGTTTCTCTTATTGATTTGTGTGGTTAGAGAACATATTTTATATGATTCCAATTCCTTTCAATTTAATAATCAGTGAAAGCTCTGAATTCTTAGGAAAAATGTGTATTCATTTATAGACTACTACTCTGTTATTTGGTGTAGTAGTCTATAAATGTCAGTTGGCTCAAGTTGGCTGATTATGTTATTCATGTCTTCTATAACCTTACTGATTTTTTTGGTCTACTTGTAAAGTAGAGAAGAGTGCTAAAGGCCCTATAATTGTGGATTTGTTTCTTTCAGTTCTATGAATTTTCGCTTCCTGGAATTTAAGCTCTGATAATAGTTGTATAAACATTTAAGATTATGTCTTCTTGATGAATTAACCCATCTGTCATTAGGAAATGTCTTTGTTCTGAAATCTATTTTGCCTAATTAATCAAATCAGTCTAGCTTTCTTATGATTAGTGTTTGAGTAGTGTATCTTTTTTCATCCTTTTAACTTATCTGTGTCTTTACATTTAAAACGGGTTTCTTGTACATCGTTCAATCTTCCTTTTTTTTTTTTGCGTTATGCGGGCCTCTCACTGCTGTGGCCTCTCCCGCTGCAGAGCACAGACTCCGGATGCGCAGGCTCAGCGGCCATGGCTCACGGGCCCAGCCGCTCCGCGGCATGTGGGATCCTCCCAGACCAGGGCACGAACCTGTGTCCCCTGCATTGGCAGGCGGACTCTCAACCACTGCGCCACCAGGGAAGCCCCCAATCTTCCTTTTTTATCCACTCTGACAAACCCTGCCTTTTAATTGAAGTATTTACACCCTATACGTGTAATATAATAATCAGTATGGTTGCTGTATATTTTCAGTGTGTCTCAGTTGTTCCTTATTTGCCTTAAAATTTTTTTTGGCCTTCTTTAGGATCAATTGAACATGTTTTAGGATTACATCTTTTCTCCACCATTTTCTTCTTAGTATAACTCTTAGCTTATTTGTTTTGGGGTTTCTCTGAGATTTACAATTTCTGTCTTAAATTTATCACGTACTTTCAAATATTTTACTTCACATACAGCAGGGGTCCCCAACCCCCACAGCCTGTTAGGAACCGGGCTGCACAGCAGGAGGTGAGTGGTGAGCAAGTGAGCGAAGCTTCATCTGCCACTCCCCATCACTCGCATTACCACCTGAATCATCCCTCTCATTGCTTGCATTGCCGCCTGAACCATCCCCCTCCGTGGAAAAATTGTCTTCTACGAAACTGGTCCCTGGTGCCAAACAGGTTGGGAACTGCTGACATACAGTGTATAAAAACTTTCTCCCACTATACTTTCATTTCCACTTTCTCATATGTAATTATTTTTTATTGGACTGTAATTGCTTTACAATGTTGTGTTAGTTTCTGCTGTACATTGAAGTGAATCAGCAATATGTTTACATATATCCCCTCCCACTTGGACCCCCCCCCCGCCGCCGAATCTAGGTCATCACAGAGCACCGAACTGAGTTCCCTGTGCTATATAGCAGGTTCCCACTAGCTATTTATTTTACACATTTAGTAAAATACTGTATTTATGTCAAAACCTAATCTCCCAATTCATCCCACCCTCCCTTTCCCACCCTGTGTCCACGTGTTCGTACTCTATGCCTGCGTCTCTACTCTTGCCCTGGAGATAGGTTCATCTGTACCATTTTTCTAGTGACCCGGTCCGGGAGGATCCCACATGCCGCGGAGCGGCTGGGCCCGTGAGCCATGGCCGCTGAGCCTGCGCGTCCGGAGCCTGTGCTCCGCAACGGGAGAGACCACAACAGTGAGATGCCCGCGTACCGCAAAAAAAAAAAAGATCTTGCTGTGATTTATGTCATAGGGTGTTCTTCCTCTGTTTCCCACTAAGAGTTTTATAGTGTCCAATCTTACATTTAGGTCTTTAATCCATTTTGAGTTTATTTTTGTGTATGGTGTTAGGTAATGTTCTAATTTCATTCTTTTACATGTAGCTGTCCAGTTTTCCCAGCACCCCTTATTGAAGAGGGTGTCTTTTCTCCATTGTATATTCTTGCCTCCTTCGTCATAGATTAGGTTACCATAGGTGCGTGGGTTTATCTCTGGGCTTTCTATCTTGTACCATTGATCTATATTTCTGTTTTTGTGCCAGTACCATACTGTCTTGATTACTGTAGCTTTGTAGTATAATCTGAAGTTGGGTAGCCTGATTGCTCCAACTCCATTTTCTTTCACAAGATTCGCTTTGGCTATTCGGAGTCTTTTGTGTTTCCATACAAATTATAAAATTTTTTGTTCTAATTCTGTGAAAAATGCCACTGGTAATTTGATAGAGATTGCATTGAATCTGTTGATTGCTTTGGGTAGTACAGTCAGTTTCACAATATTGATTCTTCCAATCCAAGAACATGTGTATCTTTCCATATGTTTTTGTCATCTTTGATTTCTTTCATCAGTGTCTTATAATTTTCTGAGAACAGGTCTTTTGCCTCCTTAGGTAGGTTTATTCCTAGGTATTTTATTCTTTTTGTTGCAATCGTAAATAGGATTGTTTCCTTAATTTCTCTTTTTGATCTTTTGTTGTTAGTGTATAGGAATGCAAGAGATTTCTGTGCATTAACTTGGTATCCCTCAACTTCACTAAATTCATTGATTAGCTCCAGTAGTGACATCTTGAGGATTTTCTATGTATAGTATCGTATCATCTGCAAACAGTGACAGTTTTACTTCTTCTTTTCCAGTTTGGATTCCTTTTATTTCTTTTTCTTCTCTGATTACCATGGCTAGGACTTCCAAAACTGTTGAATAATAGTGGCGACAGTGGAAGTCCTTGTCTTGTTCCTGATCTTAGAGAAAATGCTTTCAGTTTTTCACCATTGAGAATGATGTTTGCTGTGGGTTTTTCGAATATGGCCTTTATTATGTTGAGCTAGGTTCCCTCTGTGCCCACTTTCTGGAGAGTTTTTATCATAAATGGGTGTTGATTTTGTCAAAAGCTTTTTCTGCATCTATTGAGATATATAGTTTTTTTTCCTTCAATTTGTTAATATGGTGTATCACATTGATTGATTTGCATTTATTGAAGAATCCTTGCATTCCTGGGATAAACCCCAGTTGATCATGGTGTTATGTTATGATCCTTTTAATACGTTGTTGGATTCAGTTTGCTAGTGTTTTGTTGAGCATTTTTATGTCTGTATTCATCAGTGATATTGCTGTGTAGTTTTCTTTTTTTGTGATATCTTTGTCTGGTTTTGGTGTCAGGGTGATGGTGGCCTCGTAGAACGAGTTTGAGAGTGTTCTGCCCTCTGCTATTTTTTGGAAGAGTTTGAGAAGGATAGGTGTTAGGTCTTCTCTAAATGTTTGATACAATTCACCTGTGAAGCCATCTGGTCCTGGACTTTTGTTTGTTGGAAGATTTTTAATTACAGTTTCAATTTCATTATTTGTGATTTGTCTGTTTATATTTTCTAATTCTTCCTGGTGCAGTCTTGGAAGGTTGTACCCTTCCAAGAATTTGTCCATTTCTTCCAGGTTGTCCATTTTATTGTCATATAGTTGCTTGTAATAGTCTCTTATAATCCTTTGTATTTCTGCAGTGTCAGTTGTAATTTCTCCTTTTTCATTTCTGATTGTATTGATTGAGACCTCTCCCTTTTTTTCTTGATGAGTCTGGCTAAAAGTTTATCAATTTTGTTTATCTTCTCAAAGAGTCAACTTTTAATTTTATGTACCTTTGCTATTGTTTTCTTCATTTCTATTTCATTTATTTCTGCTCTGATCTTTATGGTTTCTTTCCTTCTACTAACTTTGGGGTTTTTTTTGTTCTTCTTTCTGTAGTTGCTTTAGGTGTAAGGTTAGATTGTTTATTTGAGATTTTTCTTGTCTCTTGAGGTGAGATTGAATTGCTATAAACTTTCCTCTTAGAACTGCTTTTGCTGCATCCCATAGGTTTGGGGTCTTCATGTTTTTGTTGTCATTTGTTTCTAGGTATTATTTATTTCCTTTCGATTTCTTCAGTGATCTCTTGGTTATTTAGCAGCACACTGTTTAGCCTCCATGTGTTTGTGTTTTTTCTAGTTTTTTTCCTGTGATTGATTTCTAATCTCATAGCGTTGTGGTCAGAAAAGATGCTTGATACGATTTCAGTTTTCTTAAATTTTCCAAGGCTTGATCTGTGACCCAAGATGTGATCTATCTGGAGAATGTTCTGTGGGCACTTGAGAAGGAAGTGTATTCTGCTGCTTTTGGGTGGAATGTCCTGTAAATATCAATTAAATCTATCTGGACTGTTGTGTCATTTAAAG
The DNA here is from genome assembly GCF_949987515.2 of Delphinus delphis. Lineage (NCBI taxonomy): Eukaryota > Metazoa > Chordata > Mammalia > Artiodactyla > Delphinidae > Delphinus > Delphinus delphis. Next base: position 28,880,665 of record NC_082701.1, on the reverse strand, counting down.
CTTGTGTTTCCTTATTTATTTTCTGTCTGGATGACTTGTCCATTGGTGTAAGTGGAGTGTTAAAGTCCCTCACTATTATTGTGTTATTGTCAATATCCCCTTTTATGGGAAAATGTAGATTTCCCTGTTAGCATTTGCCTTATGTATTGAGATGCTCCTATGTTGGGTGCATAAATATTAATAATTGTTATATTTTCTTCTTGGATCGATCATTATGTAGTGCCTTTCCTTATCTCTTTTAACAGTCTTTATTTTAAAGTCTATTTTATCTGATATGAATATTGCTACTCTAGCTTTCTTGTGATTTCCATTTACTTGGAATATCTTTTTACATCCCCTCACTTTTTGTCTTTATGTATCCCTAGGTCTGGAGTGGGTCTCTTGTAAGACAGCATGTATATGAGTCTTGTTTTTGTATCCTTTCAGCCAGTCTGTGTCTTTTGGTTGGACATTTAATCCATTTACATTCAAGGTAATTATCGATATGTATGTTCCTATCACCATTTTCTTAATTGTTTTGGGTTTGTTTTTCTGGGTCTTTTTCCTCTCTTGTGTTTCTCTCCTAGAGAAGTTCCTTTAGCATTTGTTGTAAAGCTGGTTTGGGAGTGCTGAATTCTCTTAGCTTTTGCTTGTTTGTGAAGGTTTTGATTTCTCTGTTGAATCTGAATGAGATCCTTGCTGGGTAGAGTAATCTTGGTTGTAGGCGTTTCCCTTTCATCACTTTAAATATGTCCTGCCAGTTCCTTCTGGCCTGCAGAGTTTCTGCTGAAAAATCAGCTGATAACCTTATGGGGATTCCCTTGTATGTTATTTGTTGCTTTTCCCTTGCTGCTTTTGATATTTTTTTATTTCTGTTTAAATTTTGTTCGTTTGTAAATTATGTGTCTTGGTGTGTTTCTCGTTGGGTTTATCCCGTAGGGACTCTCTGCACTTCCTGGACTTGGTTGGCTGTTTCCTTTCCCATGTTAGGGAAGTTTTCAACCATAATCTCTTCATATATTTTCTCAGACCCTTTTTCTTTTTCTTCTTTTTCTTCTGGGACCCCTGTGATTCGAATGTTGGTGCGTTTAATGTTGTCCCAGAGATCTCTGAAACTGTCCTCTATTCTTTTCATTCTTTTTTCTTTATTTTGCTCCTTGGCAGTTATTTCCATCATTCTGTCTTCCAGCTCACTTATTCGTTCTTCAGCCTCAGTTTTTCTGCTATTGATTTCTTGTAGTGTATTATTCATTTTAGTTATTGTGTTGTTCATCACTCTTTGTTCTTTAGTTCGTATAGGTCTTTGTTAAACATTTCTTGTATTTTCTCCGTCCTTGCCTCCATTCTGTTTCTGAGATTTTGGATCATTTTTACTAACATTACTCTGAATTCTTTTTCAGGTAGGTTGCCTATTTCCTTTAATTTATTTGGTCCTGTAGGTTTTTACCTGGCCCCTTCTTCTGTAACATATTCTTTTGTTCTCTGTTTTTTTTTGATGAGTGGGCCTGTGTTCCTGTCTTACTGATTGTTTGACCTGAGGCATCCAGCACTGGAATTTTTAGGCTGTTGGGTAGAGCTGGGTCTTTGTGCCGAGATGAGGATCTCCGGGAGACCTCACTCTGATGAATATTCCCTGAGGTCTGAGGTTCTCTTTTAGTCCAGCAGTTTGGACTTGGCACTCCTACCACAGGGACTGAGGCCTCACCTCTTACCTGGGGACCAAGATCCCGCCAGCCACATCGTGACAAATGAAAAAAAAAAAGCAGTGCAATAACAAATAATAAAAAATAAAATATTAGAGAAATAGAAAATATATTAGAAAAAATAAAAATATAAGCGAAACAAAAACAACAGGGTTAAACAGAACCACAACAGCAAAAAGAAAAGAGGGGGGAACAAACCAAAAGGAGCAGAAAAATAACAAAGAATAAAAGATAAAATAAAATTAGAAAAATAAAAAAATTATTAGAAAAAATGAAAGTATAAGTGAAACAACAACAACAAGGTAAAACAGAACCACAACCACAAAAAGAAAAAGAAAAAGAAATGGAAAAAGAAAAAAATGCCTGTAAAGCCCTTGGCTGTGGTAGATGGAGTCTAGGTGGGGCAGGGTCTAGCCTCAGATAAGGCCCTGGGTGGGGGTGCGGAGACAGGACTTAGGCCCAGTGTGGCTGGACGGGGCCTCAAGAGGGCAGAGGATCAAGTTTGGGACCTTAGTAGGCTCCTGGGGGCTCGAGTGGGTGGGGGAAATGCTTGCCTATTCTCTTCCAGTCGTCTAATCCCCTGAGGGTCTCTCCCTGTCCCCACTGATCCCCTCATTGTGAGTGGGCCCCTCCTGAGCGTGGGAACCCGTCCCCTCCTGCAGCCACCCCTCAGGGGTGCCAGTCCCATCCCACCTCCAGTTCTCCTCTCCCCTTGTCCTACTCAGTTGCTTGGGGGTTCTTCCTGTCCCCTTAGGTGTCCATGGTCCCCCACCAGTGCCTGGTAGGTGCCCTAGTTGTGGGGAGACGCAAACTCTGTGTCCTCTTACTCTGCCATATTGACTCCGCCCTGGTAATTTTTGTTATACACTTTTGTATGTATAGTGAACCATAGAGTATTTTTTTATTATTTTTTCTCTTAAATCATCAGTTATTTTTTTAATTACGAATTTTTTTTTTTTTTTTTTGCGGTACACGGGCCTCTCACTGTTGTGGCCTCTCCTGTTGCGGAGTACAGGCTCCAGACACGCAGGCTCAGCGGCCATGGCTCACGGGCCCAGCCGCTCCGCAGAATGTGGGATCTTCCCGGACCAGGGCACAAACCCGTGTCCCCTGCATCGGCAGGCAGACTCTCAACCACTACGCCACCAGGGAAGCCCAATTACGAATTTTTAATTGAGACTCTATAAAGCAGTTTAAGGATCACTGTAAAATTGGAGGGAGGGTACACAGATTTTCCATATATGCCCTTCCCCAGCCACCTCATTATCAACATCCCCCACCAGAATGATACATTTCTTACGACTGATGAACCTACATTGAGAGGTCATAATCACCCAATGTCCATAGTTTACATTACCATTCACTCTGGGTGCTGTATATTGAATGGGTTTGGGCAAATGTATAATAACATGTATCTACCATTATATCGTACAGAGTATTTTCACTGCCCAAAAAATCCTTTGTGTTCTGCCTATTCATCCCTTCCCTCTCTCCCTGCAAACCACTGTCAATCGCTGATCTTATTACTCTCTCCATAGTTTTGCCTTTTCCAGAATGGCGTATATAGTTGGAATCATACAGTATGTAGCCCTTCAGACTACAGCCCTTCAGTATGTAGTAATATTTAAGATTCCTCCTTGTCTTTTTATGGCTTAATAGCTCATTTCCTTTTAGTGCTAAGTACTATTCCATTGTCTGGATGTACCACAGTTTATTTATCCATTCACCTACTGAAGGACACAGTGATTGCTTCCAAGTTTTGGCAGTTATGAATAGAACTGCCTCTCATCATTTGTGTGCAGGTTTTGTGTGGGCATATGTTTTCACCTCCTATGGGTAAATACTAAGGAGCATGACTGCTTGATCATATGGTAAGAGTAGGTTTAGTTTTGTAAGAGACTGCCAGACTTTCTTTCGAAGTGTCTGTACTACTTTGCATTCCACTGGCAATGAATGAATTCCTTTTGTTCCAGATCTCCACATTCTTGTCAGCATTTGCTGTTGTCATTTTTCCTGATTTTAGCCATTCTAATAAGTGTGTGGTAGTATCTCGTTTAACATGCATTAGTCTAATGACATACGATGTTGAGCATCTTTTCATATGCTTATTTGCTACATTTTAAAATAATTAATTAATTATTTAATATTTTGGACTGCATTGGGTCTTCGTTGCTGTGCACAGGCTTTCTCTAGTTACAGTGAGCAGGCGCTACTCTTTGTTGCGGTGAGAAGGCTTCTTATTGCGGTGGCTTCTCTTGTTGTGGAGCACGGGCTCTAGGCACGCGGGCTCAGTAGTTGTGGCTCGTGGGTTCTAGAGCACAGGCTCAGTAGTTGTGGCACACAGGCTTAGTTGCTCCGTGGCATGTGGGATCTTCCCAGACCAGGGCTCAAACCTGTGTCCCCTGCATTGGCAGGCAGATTCTTAACCACTGCACCACCAGGGAAGCCCCTATTTGCTACATTTTTGTCTTCTTTGGTGAGGTGTCTAAGGTCTTTGGCCCATTTTTAAATTGGGTTGTTTGTTTTCTTCTTGTTGAGTTTTAAGAGTGCTTTTTTGTATATTTTGGTTAATTCCTTTATCAGATGTGTCTTTTGCAAGTATTCTTTTCCCAGGCTGAGGTTTGCCTTCTCATTCTCTTGACCTTGTCTTTCACAGAGCAGAAGTTTTTAATTTTAATGAAATCTAGATTATTAATTATTTCTTTCACAGATGGTGCCTGTGGTGTTATATCTAAAAAGTCAGCACCATACCCAAGGTCATCTAGGTTTTTGCCTTTGTTCTTTTCTAGGAGTTTCATACTTTAGTGTTTTACATTTAGGTCTGGGTTCACTTTGAGTTTATTTATGTGTAGGTTGTGAGATGTGGATCTAGGTTCATTCTTTTTGCATGTGGATGTCCAGTGGTTCCAGTGCCATTTGTTGAAGAGGCTGTCTTTGCTCCAGTGTTTTGCCTTTGCTCTTTTATCAAAGTTCAATTAACTATATTTATGTTGACTTATTTCTGGACTCTCTATTCTGTTCCATCAGTGTATTTGTCAGTTCTTTTGCCTGTCATACTGTCTTGATTATAATAAGTGTTGAAGTTGGATGGCATAGTCCTCCAATTTTGTTCTTCTCCTTCAGTATTGTGTTGGCTATTTTGGATCTTTTACCTTTTCATATACAGTTTAGAATTAGTTTGTCAGTATTCACAAAATTACTTACTGGGATCTTGATTGAGATTGAATTTAATCTATAGATGAAGTTGGGAAGAACTGACATCTTAATGATACTGAGTCTTCCTGTCCATGAACATGGAATGTTTCTGCATTTATTTTGTTTTTCTTTGATTTTGTTCATCAGAATTTTGTAGTTTCCCTCCTATAGATCTTGTACATATTTTGTCAGATTTAGACCTAGGTATTTCATTTTCGGGGGTGCTAATGTAATTGGTATTGTGTTTTTAGTTCCAAAATCCACTTGTTCATTGTTAGTATATAGGAAAGTAATTGACCTTTATAAATGAACCTTGTATCCTCGAACCTTGATATAATCACTTACTAGTTTCAGGAGGTTTTTTATTGATACTTCCAAATTTTCTACATAGACGATTGGCAAACAGACAGTTTTATATCTTCCTTCTCAATTTTTTTTTTAAAATAAAAAAATTTATTTATTTATTTTTGGCTCGTTGGGTCTTTGTTGCCGCGTGCGGGCTTTCTCTAGTCATGGTGAGCGGGGGCTGCTCTTTGTTGCAGTGCGTGGGCTTCTCCCTGTGGTGGCTTCTCTTGTTGCACAGGCTCTAGGCACATGGGCTTCAGTAGTTGTGGCACATGGGCTTCAGTAGTTGTGGCACATGGGCTCAGTAGTTGTGGCTCGTGGGCTATAGAGCACAGGCTCAGTAGTTGTGGAGCATTGGCTTAGTTGCTCTGCAGCATGTGGGATCTTCCTGGACCAGGGCTCGAACCCATGTCCCATGCATTGGCAGGAGGATTCTTATCCACTGAGCCACTAGGGAAGCCCTCTCAATTTGTATACCTATATTTTCTTTTCTTGTCTTATAACATAAGGAAAGACATACAGTTGAAAAGAAATGGTGAGAGGGAATGTTATTGCCTTGTACCTGATCTCAGAAATCTTTTAAGTTTCTCACTATTAAGTATGATGTTAGCTTTAGGGTTTTTTTTGTAGATGTTCTTTCTCAACTTGAGGAAGTGCTCCTCTCTTCCTAGTATACTGAGAGTTTTTATCATGTATGTGTGGATTTTGTCAAATCCTTTTTTGCAGCTATTGATATGATCATGTGATTTTTCTTTCATAGCCCACCAGTGTGTGATGGATTATATTAATTGATTTTCAAATGTTGAACCAACCTGCATAGCTGGGATAAATCACACTTGGTCATGGTTTATAATTCTTTTTACACACTGTTGGATTAATTTTGTTAATATTATCTTGCTATTATTTGGTTGAGGATTTTTGCATTTGTGTCCATGAGAGATATTGGTGTGTAGCTTTCTTTTAATGTCTTTGCCTGGTTTTGGTATTAGGATAATGCTGGCCTAATAGAATGAGTTGGCAGCATTCCCTCTGCATCTATCTTCTGAAAAAGATTGTAGAGAACTGGTATAGTTTCTTCCTTAAATGTTTGGTAGAATTCACAAGTGAACCTGTCTGGATGTGGTGCTTTCTTTTTGGAAGGTTACTAATTATTGATTTAATTGTTTAATACATCTAGGCCTATTCATATTGTCCATTTCTTCTTGTGTCAGATTTGGCAAATTGTATCTTTCAAGGAATTGGTCTATTTCATTAGATTATCAAATTTGTGGGCATAGAGTTGTTCATAGTATATTTTTTTAATTATCCTTAGCATCCATAGGCTCTGTAGTGATGTTGCCCTTTCATTTCTGATATTAGTAATTTTTGTCTTCTCTCTTTTTTTCTTAGTGAGCCTGGCTAGAGACTTACTGATTTTATTGATTTTTTTTCAAAGAAGCAGGTTTTTGGTTTCATTGATTTTTCTCCATTGAGTTTCTGGTTTCAATTTCACTGATTTAAGCTCTAATTATTATTATTTCTTTTCTTCTGCTTAATTTGGATTTAGTTTGCTCTTTTTCTAGTTTTCTAAGGTAGCAGCTTAGATTATTGACTTTAGATCTTTCTTCTTTTCCAATATATGCTTTCAGTGCTATAAATTCTTCTCACAACACTACTTTCACTGCCTACCATGTATTTTGATAAGGTGTGTTTTTACTTTCATTAAGCTCAAACTATTTTTAAATTTCTCTTGGGATTTTTTCATTGATCCATGTGTTATTTAGCCATGTGTTGTTTAATCCTCACATATTTTGGGATATTCTAGTTATCTTTCTGTTACTGATTTCTAATTTAATTCGATTGTGGTCTGAGTGCAGACATTGTTATGATTTTTATTTTTTTTAACTTGTTAAAGTATGTTTTATCTCCAGAATGTGGTCTGTCTTGGTAAATGGTCCACGTGAAGTTGGGAAGAATGTGTATTCTACCACTGTTGTATGAAGTAGTCTATAGACTATGAAGTAGTCTATAGACTACTTCAGTTATGTCAGTTATATCCAGTTGATTGGTGATATTGTTGAGTTCAGCTATGTCCTTAGTGATTTTCTGCTTGCTAGGTTTGTCCATTTCTGATAGCAACTCCACCTATGATAGTGGATTTATCTATTTCTCTTGCAGTTCTATTAATTTTTGCTCCATATAGTTTGACACACTGTTGTTAGGCACATACATGTTAAGGATTGGTATTTTTTTCTTGGAGAATTGGCCCCTTTATCATTATGTAATGCCCTTTTTTTTTTTTTATCTCTCATAACTTTCCTTTCTTTGAGGTCTTCTGTGTCTGGAATTAATATAGGTACTCTGCTTTCTTCTGATTAGTGTTAGCATGGTATATTTTTCTCCCTTCATTTACTTTTAATATATAAGTTTTTTCATCTCTAAAGTGGGTTTCTTTTAGACATCAAATATTTGGGTCTTGTTTTATGATCTTCTCTGACAATTTGTCTTTTAATTGGTGTATTTAGACCATTGATGTTCAAAGTGATTATTTATAAGGTTGGATTAATATTTACCATATTTATGACTGTTTTCTATTTTTTGCTTTTGTTCTGTGTTCCTCTTTTTGTTTCCCACTATTTTTATGCATTTTGTAGTTTATTGTCAAGGACCAACAAACAAAATCTGGAAATGCTCTATACAAGTGCTGAGGAGCTACAAAAGAGGGGTGGGGTGGAGGAGACACAATAATACACAACAGTCTTTTGAGGAGCTCCAGCTCTTCATTCTAACACTTGAACCAAGGAGAGACAGCCATCCTTTGTCACAAAGGCTGCAGAAGAATGGAAACCTCATTCAGTTTATCAGTTCTTAGGGCAGATACAGCAAGAGCCTATTTAAAGCTGAGGCAAAGGCCACTCGTGGTCTGCTGGGAGCCCCCATGCAAAGCAGAATGGATGCTGAAGGTGGTCCATGGCTGCCGGTGGTGGCTGGTCCCAGCTCCGTAGGTCCTGGGCTTCTCTTGATTCTAACTGACAAGCTTGTCAGTCAAATATAGTTGGCCAATGTGGACCTGTCTATGGATTATCCCAGGGTCTCTTTTGGCTTTATTCATTAGGGCTTGAATTTTTACAGGATCCTTTACATTCTTATTTTCTCTGAAGACATCTCTTATCCTCCTGATGGTGTAAGTTCTGTAGTTGTCGGCACTGAAGTGCTTGCTCTCCCTCAGCATTGCCTGGTACATATCCAGCACTCGTGCGTGGCTGGAGGCTGCAATCTCGGAACGAAAAAAACCCAGATGGTCTTCTTTGCAGAGGTCCCAAGTTCAATGCAACCTGCAGAACTTCTGCCACCGCAGGGAGCACCACTGGGACGCACGCGTGGGGCTTGGCCCAGGTAGTGGCCCAGGGTCTGGCCCAGGTGGGCTCTGGCCCTGTGCAGTGGCACAGACACTAAGTAAGTATTTTATTTGATTCCATTTTCTCTCCTTTCTAGCATAACCATCATATTCCTTCCCTCCCTCCCTCCCTTCCCCTTTTTTACTGGTTGCCCTAGGTTTTGCAATATGTATTTATGGCAAATCCAAATGTGCTTTCCCATAACACTATATCACTTCATGGGTAGTGTGAGTACCTTATAATAACAGTGTAATCTTAATTCCTCACTCCATCCCTTGTATGATTGCTGTCATTTATTTCACGCATATACAGTTGACTCTTGAACGGTGCGGGGGTTAGGGGCACCACCCCCCCAGCAGTCAAAAATCTGTGTATAATTTTTGACTCCCCCAAAACTTAAGTACTAGTAGCCTACTGTTGACCAGAAGCCTTACCAATAGATAACATAAAGTCAATTAATGCATATTTTGCATGTTATATGTATTCTTACAATAAAGTAAGCTAGAGAGAGGAAAATGTTATTAAGAAAATCATAAGGAAGAGAAAATATATCTACAGTACTGTATCAATACTGTAAGTTTACATCATCTATAAGATGATGAAGCATCTGTCAATACCTACAACAATATTATCTTATATGTAAATGTTATATGCATTTCTAACACTGGACATCAAAAATGAAAAGATGATGTGAAAAAGAAATGTATATTTATTTAGAGGTATAAAAATTCATACGTTGATAATGAAAAAGCAGCAGTATGTTTACTTTATGGTAACTTAGTGTAATTGATACAGTTGCTTCACAGTAGCCTGACCTATACATGAATGATTGAATCATTTAAAATTGTAAGGCATAAAGTATTACAGTCATATTCATAATATGGTATTGGAAACATTGTTACATTTTTTTAAAAAACACTTACCTGTGATGATATGCTGATGTGCAGTTTCTCCAGTTATGAAACAGAGAGGAATATTATATGGTAATGTAATTCTTTGAAAGTTATAAAATAGTAAGAAAACTAACACATTAATTTTATATTAAATATCACTCACCTTATGCCTATGTAAGGATAGACTAGCATCTATGTATATTTCATGCATTTATGACATACCTTTTTCCTATTTATTTATTTATTTGTATTTCTAAGCTCCATGGTTCATCTGTGAGTTTTTTCAAATTCTTGCAAATCTTCAAAAAAATTTCCAATATATTTACCAAAAAAACTTATGTAAGTGGAACTGTGCAGTTCAAACCTGTTTTAAGGGTCAACTGTATACTATTATTTATTGATATTATTGGTATTATTATTTTGAACAAACTGTTATATGTTAGGTCAAATAAGAAAAATGAAAGTTTTAAATTCATATTTACTATTCCTTTTTCCATGCTCTTTCTTACTTTATGTATATAAAGAATTTTTCCTCTCTTTGAAGAACTTATTTTAATATTTCTTGAAAGTTACTGGCAACAAATTCCCTCAATTTTTGTTTGAGAAAGTCTTTATTTCTCCTTCACTTTTGAAGGATAATTTCTCAGGGTACAGAATTTTAGGTTGGTGTTTTCTTTCTGTCAATGCTTTAAATATTTCACTCCACTCTCTTCTTGCTTGCATGCTTTCGAGGAGAAGTTGGATGTAATTCTTACCTTTGTTCCTCTGTGGGTAACTGGTTTCTTTCAGGATTTTTTTTTTTATCTTTGATTTTCTGTAGTTTGAAGATGATATGTTTACATGTAATTTTTTGGACACTTATCTTGTTTGGTGTTCTCTGAGCTTCCTGAATCTGTGGTTTGGTGCCTGACATCAGTTTGGGGAAAATCTTGGTCATTATTACTTCAAATATGTCTTCTGTTCCTTTCTTTTTTTTCCTTCTAGTATTCCCTTTATGCATATCTTAACTTTTGTAGTTGTCCCACAGTCCTTGGATATTCTGTTCTGTTTTTTTCAGATTTTTCTTAGGTTTTTTGTTTTCAAGCATTCTATTGATATATCTAGCTCAGAGAGTCCTTTGTCAGCCATGTCCAGTCTACTAAGAAGCCCATCAAAAGCATTTTTCATTTCTGCTACAGTGTTTTATTCCTAGCATTAAAAAAATTCTTCCTTAGGACTTCTGTCTCTCAGCTTACATTGCTTGTCTGCTCTTACGTGCTATATGCTTTATCCAGTAGAGCCTTTAGCATATTAATCATAGTTGTTTTAAATTCCTGATATGATAATTCTAACATCCCTGACATATCTGGCTTTGATGCTTGCTCAGTCTCTTCAGGTTGTGTTTTTTGCCTTTTGGTATGCCTTATAATTTTTTTCTTGTTAGCTGGACATGACATACTGGGTAAAAGAAGTTGCTATAAACAGACCTTTAGTAATTTGGTGGTGAGATATGGCAGGGAGGGCAAGTGTTCTATATCCCATGATTGGGTCTTAGTCTTTTAGTGAGCCTGTGCCTCTGGACTGGGAACTTCACAGAAGTTTCTCAGGTTTTTCACCCCCTTAGGTGGGACAGGATGGCTTGAGTGGACTGGAGTTGTTTTTTTCTCTTCTCCGATATAGAAGGGACTGCTAGACTGCTAGAGTTGGGTATTAGATTAGACTCCGATAATACCCCAGCTGGTTAGGCTCTGGTTAACTAGTTTCCCCTGAGGGCAGGCTTTGTTAAGAAGAACAAAGTGCCCTGGTATTTCAAAATGGTTCCTTTTCAACTCCCCTTACTAGGAGCACAAGGGTATATTTCTCTGATATGTATTGTAGGAACCTGGTCTGGCTCCTGGACGTAAATGTCACAATATTTAGGAGCCCTCCATGACTGGGCACCCCTGGAATTTTTAACTCAGAGAGTTATGCATACTGAGCCTCTAGCAGTTCATCACTTACATTTCAGGTTTTGTTAGCCCAGCACTTGTTCCTGCACTGGTTTCCACTGGTGTCTCTGCTCCTGTGTGCTGTTACTCCCTGTATTCACCTGTCTGTCTCTCCAATCTTAAAGGCAATGGTTTGTCCTCCCCTCTCTTACAAACCCAGGAAAAGTTGTTGATTTTTCAGTCTTTTCAGCTTTTTACTTGTTAGGATGGAGTGGTGACTTCCTAGCTATTTATATTCAAAAATGGAAACCGGAAGTCTACCTTCGTTATTTTACATAAATTTACAAATCAGGAAAATTATTTCTTCCCTCATCTTCCTATTTGTTACTTCTGGTGCCCTTCATTCCTTTATGTAGGTTCGTTTCTATTTTGTATAATTTTTCTTTTAGCTTGAAAAGCTTTAACATTTGTAGTGCAGACCTGCTCCTAACAGATTTTTCTCAGCTTTTCTTTCCCTTCATTTAAAAAAAAAATATGATACAGTGTATGTAAGAAAATTTACCGTTTTAACCATTTTTTGTGTTCGGTTCAGTGGCATTAAGTCTGTTCACATTGCTATGCAACCAGAATGTTTTCATCTTCCCAAACTGAAACTCTGTAACTATTTTTTTTGAATTTTATTTTGTTTTATATAGCAGGTTCTTATTAGTCATCAATTTTTTACACATCAGTGTATACATGTCAATCCCAATCGCCCAATTCATCACACCCCCACCCCCACCCCCACCCCCCTGCTGCTTTCCCCCCTTGGTGTCCATACATTTGTTCTCTACATCTGTGTCTCAATTTCTGCCCTGCAAACCGGTTCATCTGTACCATTTTTCTAGGTTCCACATATATGCGTTAATATACGATATTTGTTTTTCTCTTTCTGACTTACTTCACTCTGTATGGCAGTCTAGGTCCATCCATGTCTCAACAAATGACCCAATTATGTTCCTTTTTATGACTGAGTAATATTCCATTGTATATATGTACCACATCTTCTTTATCCAGTCATCTGTTGATGGGCATTTAGGTTGCTTCCATGACCTGGCTATTGTAAATAGTGCTGCAGTGAACATTGGGGTGCATGTGTCTTTTTGAATTATGGTTTTCTCTGGGTATATGCCTAGTAGTGGGATTGCTGGATCATATGGTAATTCTACTTTTAGTTTTTTAAGGAACCTCCATACTGTTCTCCATAGTGGCTGTATCAGTTTATATTCCCACCAACAGTGCAAGAGGGTTCCCTTTTCTCCACACCCTCTCCAGCATTTGTTGTTTGTAGATTTTCTGATGACGCCCATTCTAACTGGTGTGAGGTGATACCTCATTGTAGTTTTGGTTTGCATTTCTCTAATAGTGATGTTGAGCAGCTTTTCATGTGCTTCTTGGCCATCAGTATGTCTTCTTTGTAGAAATGTCTATTTAGGTGTTCTCCCCATTTTTGGATTGGGTTGTTTGTTTTTTTAATATTGAGCTGCATGAAATGTTTATATATTTTGGAAATTAATCCTTTGTCCATTGATTTGTATGCAAATATTTTCTCCCATTCTGAGGGTTGTCTTTTCGTGTTGTTTATGTTTTCCTTTGCTATGCAAAAGCTTTGAAGTTTCATTAGGTCCCATTTGTTTATTTTTAGGTTTTATTCCCATTACTCTAGGAGGTGGATCAAAAAAGATCTTGCTGTGATTTATGTCAAAGAGTGTTCTTCCTATGTTTTCCTCTAAGAGTTTTATAGTGTCCAGTCTTACATTCAGGTCTCTAATCCATTTTGAGTTTATTTTTGTGTATGGTGTTAGGGAGTGTTCTAGTTTCATTCTTTTACATGTAGCTGTCCAATTTTCCCAGCACCACTTACTGAAGAGACTGTCTTTTCTCCATTGTATATCCTTGCCTCGTTTGTCATAGATTAGTTGACCATAGGTGCGTGGGTTTATCTCTGGGCTTTCTATCTTGTCCCATTGATCTATGAAACTCTGTAACTATTAAACAGTAACTCCTATTCCCCCTTGCCTCAGCCACTGGTAACTACCATTCTCCTTTCTGTCTCTGTGAATATGACTACTCTAGGAACCTCATATAAGTGGAATCATACAATGTTTGTCCTTTTGTGTCTGAGTTATTTCACTTAGCATGTCTTCAAGGTTCATCCATGTTGTAGCATGTGTCACAATTCCTTTCCTTTTTATGATTAAATAATATTCCATTTATGCCTGTATACTACATTTTGTTTATCCAGTCATACTTCAGTGGGTATTTGGGTTGTTTTCCTCTTTTGGCTACTGTGAATAATGCTGCTGTATGAACGTTGGTGTACAAATATCTATGTGTTCAAGTCGCTGCTTTCACTTCTTATGGATATATACCCAGAAGTGTGATTGCTGGATCACATGGTAATTCTGCTTAATTTTTTGAGGAATTTCCATCCAGTTTTCCACAGTGACTGTGCTATTTCATATTTCCACCAGCAATGTAGGAAGTTTCCAGTTTCTTTTTCTTTTTTTTTGTCCGTGCCTTGCAGTGTGTGAGATCTTAGTTTCCCAACTAGGGATTGAACCTATGCTCCCCACAGTGGAAGCACGGACCCCTAACCACTGGACCACCAGGGAATTCGCAGGAAGGTTCCAGTTTCTTCACATCCTTGCCAGACACTTGTAATTTTCTATTTTGTTTTCTTTTCTTTTTAAATAATAACCATCCTGATGGATGTGAAATGGTATGTCTTTTTGGTTTTGATTTGCATTTCCTAATGATAGGGATGTTGAACATCTTTTCATGTGCTTATTGTCCATTTGTATATCTTCTTTGGAGAAATGTCTATTCAAGCCCTTTGCCTATTTTTTTGAATAGGGTTATTTGTTTCTTGTTGTTGAGTTGAGTTCTTTGTATATTCTGGACATTAACCCCTTTTTAGATTTTACAGATATTTTTTCCCATTCTGTGGATTGCCTTTCATTCTGTTTGGTGGTGTCTTTGATGCACAAAGGTTTTTAATTTTCATGAAATCCAGTTTACCTTTTTTTTTTGCTTTTGTTGCCTATACTTTTGGTAAAGTTTTATAGTTTCAGCTCTTATTTTTAAGTTTTTGATCCATTTTTAGTTAATTTTTATATATAGTATAAGGTTAGCATCTAACTTCATTGTTTTGTATGTGAGTATCCATTTTTGACAGCATTATTTGTTGAAAAAATTGTCCTTTTCCCACTGAATGGTCTTAGCACCCTGGTTGAGAGTTATTTGACTATATGTACGAGAGTTTCTTTCTGACTTTTCTATTTGATTCGATTATTTTTGTCTGTATTTGTGCTAGTACCACACTGTTCTAACATATTTAGTATTTCTAGTTGAAGTTTTGCTAGTCACAGTTTTGTCACATAATTGGTTCTTCTGTCAATTTTCAGTCAATGAGAAAATTTTATCTTGTGCAGTTATAACTAGTGTGAGATTGTTGTTGCTGTTGTTGCTACTACTAGTAATGTTCACTGAGTCTTCATTCTCTTTTGAGAATAAAATTGTGATGTCAGTATATCCTACCTCTGTATACATTGTTATCAACATTATAGGGAGTTAGTATGTCTATAATACCAGAGGAAGGCAATTTGGTATTTTAATTTTTAAAACTTACATTTTACTTATCTATCTTTGAAAAGTGATAATGTCTATGGTATAAAAAACAAGAAGAACAAAAGGGTTTATATTAAAAAGTCTCCCACACTCAGTTTCTCAGCCATTCTGTTTCCTGCCCCAGATGCAGCTATTGTTATTGGTTTCTTGTGAATCCTATCAGAATTGTAAAAGCAAGGATATACATATAATATACAGACAAATTATATACATGGTGTACATACTCATATCAAACACATATATGTGTCTCTAGTCTCTCGCAAATAAGTGTGTTATCAAAGTCTTTGATCATTTTTCTGCCTGATTGGTTAAAAAATGCATCTCATACTTTTTTTTTTTCTTTGCGGTACGCGGGCCTCTCACTGTTGTGGCCTCTCCCGCTGCGGAGCACAGGCTCTGGATGCGCAGGCTCAGCGGCCATGGCTCACGGGCCCAGCTGCTCCGCAGCATGTGGGATCCTCCCGGACCAGGGCCGTGTCCCCTGCATCAGCAGGCAGACTCTCAACCACTGCGCCACCAGGGAAGCCCTCATACTTTTAATGTATACTTCTCTTTCTTGTTATGAGGGAGGTTGAGTATCTTTTCAAATAATCTGGTTATCTCCTGTGTCAATTAGGTTGTTGGTCTTTTTTTCTTTTCTTTTTTACTGTTTTACAGGGTTCTTCAGTATTAAATTAGGCCTTTATTTGTGTTATGAATTCCAGAACAGCGTTTTTTTAAAAAAATAACTGATTTGTTCTTGGTCTTTTGACTTTGTTTATAATGTTTGCATTCCAAATTCCTTAATGTATCTAGTTCTATTTCTGGACTTTTCTATTTTCTTTTTCATTGATCTATACTGTTTTGATTATTGTAGTTCATTAATATTTTATGTGTCTAGTTCCTCTTTATGACCCTTTTATTTAAGATGTCTTGGCTATTCTTGCTTATTTTTACGTATGTACTTTAGATTTAACCTATATAGTTAACAAAATATCCTTGATATATTTTATAGATTATTTGGAAGAGAACTGACTTCTTTATGATAGTAAGTCATCTACTTAAGACCATGCTTTGTTTCTGATGTTTTCTTTATTTCCTTCAGTCATGTTTAAAGTTTTCTTATTTTTTTCAGCTTTATTGAGGTATGATTGACAAAATTGTAAGATATATAAAGTATACATCATGATGATTTGATATACATGTAGATCGTGAAAGGATATCCCATATCAAATTAATTAAGCATCCTCTTACTAACTTCTTAAATGTATTTTTAAGTTGATTTTTAAGTTGATTCTTAGTAATTTACCTTTTATTTCTGTGTAATTGAGATTTTTTCTTCTATTACATTTTCTAATTAGTTGTAGTTTTATACATAAAGAATATTAGTTTCTCTTTGTTTCCCCCAAACCACATTTACTGTCGTTGTTGTTGTTTTTTCCTGAGCCACATTAATGAATTCTTCTATTTGTAATAGTTTCAATACATTTTCTCAGGTTTTCCAAGTATACAGTCATATCTTCTGTAAATAATGATCATTTACCTTCTTTCCACTTTTTATAATATCTCAGGAAAAAAGTGTTAAGTATAATAATAGTAACAGATTGAATGATCATATATGCTGAAAGAACAGATATAAACTCAGATAGTCCCAGGCACCCGGGAAGTATGGTCATCCTTGTCTCATTTGAGACCTTAATGAGAGTGCTTCTAGTTTCTGTAAGTAAGCATGATACTGGCTTTTGAAACCTTTTACATATGTATATAAGTTATAATAGTAAAACATATAAGTTATATATTTTTTATATATACATTATATGTTAAATGACATAAATTATATTATTGATTTAATTATATATTAATCATATATTTTTTTTTGTTAGTCATTTTATTCCTATTTTGTTCAGCATTTTCATCAAGGATTAATATTAAGCTGTAAAGGTGAATAAGATTTATTTTCACATTTTATTTTTTAATATGTTAAAAGTGTATTGATAAATGTCCTAATACTGAATTATACTTTTGTTCTTGGTTTTTTGGTTTTGTGTGTGTGTTTTGTGTATGTGTAGAAGAGTCCTATTTGCTATTACATTTAGAATTCATTGTTTTAATAATTCATTAGTTTCATTTTCATCAATGGTTGTTCTGCAGTTAGTTGTGGTTTTGGTGTGCTTATGAGAGGAGGTGAGCTCGGGGTCTTTCTACTCTGCCATCTTGGGCTGCCAGATAATATTCATTAGTGATATTACACCAAATCTAGATAAACTGAGAGAAAGTTTATCTAGATCTGGTTTAGGATCAATGTTGTATTTGTTTTATAGAAACATATTTGTAAATGCTCCTTATTTTTAGAATCTTTTTTTTAGGAAATTTCATATACGAAGCAGAGAGAGGGCAGAATAATGAACCTTCTTGTGCCCATCACTCAGCTTTAACAATTATCAATATATTTTACCTCCCCTGTTTGTTTTATTTACCCCCTGCCGTTTTTTTTCTTTTCTTTTTTGGGGGAATCAGTGGAGGAAAGGGTGAGGGACTAGAATATTTTAAAGCAGCTATCAGACATCATATATCTATTTACCCATAAAACAATTTATATATTTAAAACAGATAAACACTTTAAAAAACATAGCAATGGGGCTTCCCTTGTGGTGCAGTGGTTGAGAGTCCGCCTGCTGATGCAGGGGACACGGGTTCGTGCCCTGGTCCTGGAGGATCCCACATGCCGCGGAGCGGCTGGGCCCGTGAGCCATGGCCGCTGAGCCTGCGCTCTGGAGCCGGTGCTCCACAACAGGAGAGGCTGCAGCAGTGAGAGGCCCGCGTACGGCAAAAAAACAAGCAAACAAACAAAACCCATAGCAATGACATTTAAAAAGTAATATTATAGCTGGAAAAAAACAGTAATTCTTAGTCTAATATCCATCCTGGTTACAATTTTCTTGGATTGCTTAAAAAATGTCATTTTAGAGTTGGCTTTTTAAATATCAGAATCCAAACAAGGTATGTGCATGACATTTCTTTTAAGAGAGGTGCCATTTATTTGTTGAAAAAACTGTGTTATTTGTTCTGTGGGATTCCTCATATTCAGGATTTGTTTGAATTTGTCCACCTGGTGTCGTTTAAGATTGTCCTCTATCCCCATATTTCTAGTAATGGTAGTTAGGTCTACAGGTTGAATTAGATTCAGATTTGATTTTGTCCTTGTTTTTTTCTTTTTTGTTTTTCAGAATAACACAAGTCCTGTATGCTTGCTATTAACATTACTCAGGAGGCAAATAATGTCCAATTATCTCTCCTTGTAATAATAGATCAGTACTGTGTTTTGATGTCATTTGATATTTTTCTACATCATTTTTAATGACTACATTGCATTCTTTTGAATGACTGTTCTATAATTTCTAATCTCTATGACTGGATGTTTAAGTGAGAGTCTTTTTCATTTACGATGCTAGTTACTTAGTGGGTTTAATTATTATATTGAAGATTCAGAGACGTTTTCAATTTAGGAAAATTCTCTCTTGTTATTTCTTTGATATTTCAACCCCTGACTTAATCAGGAGTGATTTGCTTTTGAAGAATTAGAAGCCTACTCCAGAAGGATCAAGCAAGATATACAGCTGCCCTATTGGAACTGAGAGGTTTTTAGGCAGCTTCTGTCTTCTCTTTGGGGCCTCAAGTGTGTCTTTTCTGCCTCTGTGTGCAGAGTTCTCTCATTTTTTGTAGATTTTTTCTGGATACTTATTCTCTGTTATATGACCTTACCATCACATCTCAAAATGAAAGGCTTAAAGTCTATGAAATGTTCTGGTCTGTTCCCTGTAGTTTAATCAACTCAGTCTAAATGACCCAAATACAGATTTCTAGGAAAGTGAATCTTACTGGTCTTGCTATATTTGGGAGTGTGTTTGGGCTTGGTCATGTGGTATTAATGTAGATACTGGGTCTGCCTTTTCAGCAGGGGCTATAATTGATGAACTGTTTTCAGAATAAAGAGTTGAGCACGTGTCTAAAGAGGTGCCTAGTATAACATCTTTATCATATATACTAAATTCTTACATATATGAGAATATATACTATTTTTAACCATCTTTTTTCTAAAATTTTTTGGTTATTCTCACTAGTTTATTTTCCAGATTAAGTTTAGAACCCACAGTAATAATTAATTAATTGTTAATTTTAACATTGTCTTCATCAAGTAATATAGGTATTTGAAACAGGAGGTTTTAAGAGAGTTGAATACAGCAAACTGAAGGGTTACTCTATTAGGATAGCATCTATGAATTTATTTATTTTTTTCATTTATTATTATTGGCTGCGTTGGGTCTTCATTGCTGCGTGCGGGCTTTCTCTAGTTGCGGCGAGCAGGGGCTACTCTTCGTTGTGGTGCGCGGGCTTCTCACTGCGGTGGCTTCTCTTGTTGCCGAGCACGGGCTCTAAACGCGAGGGCTTCAGGAGTTGTGGCTCCTGGGCTCTAGAGTGCAGGCTCAGTAGTTGTGGCGCACGGGCTTAGTTGCTCCACAGCACGTGGGATCTTCCCGGACCAGGGCTCGAACCCGTGTCCCCTGCATTGGCAGGCGGATTCTTAACCACTGCACCACCAGGGAAGCCCAGGATAGCATCTATGAATAAAATTCTTACTATGCGGATTTGAATTCCATTGGAACTTTGGCACCAGACTGAACACTGGTCTAAGTCAAAATTTTCTCTTTAGTCCTGTGGTAATATTTAAAATCTACACTTCTGCTATAGTAGCTGCTAGCCACATGTGACTATTTAATTTAATTAAAATTCAGTTCCTCAGTTGCACTAATCACATTTCAGGTTCTCAGTAGCCACATGTGGCTAGTGGCAAGTACATTCAATAGTTCAGGTAAAGAACATTCCACCATCGCAGAGAGTTCTATTGGGTAGTGCTGCTTTAGAGGCTTGTATATTGATAATAACTTGTCTACTAATTTTTAAAAAAATTTTTTAAATTTATTTATTTAGGCTGGGCCAGGTCTTAGTTGTGGCAGTCAGGATCTTCGTTGAAGCACATGGGATCTTCATTGTGGCATGTGGGATCTTTAGTTGTGGCAGGTAGACTCTTAGTTGTGGCATGCATACAGGATCTAGTTCCCTGATCAGGGATCAAATCCAGGCCTGCTGCATTGGGAGCGTGGAGTCTTACCCACTGGTCCACCAGGGAAGTCCCAACTTGTCTACTAAAGTTTTTTTTTTGCGGTACGTGGGCTTCTCACTGCTGTGGCCTCTCCCGTTGTGGAGCACAGGCCCCGGACGCGCAGGCTCAGCGGCCATGGCTTACGGGCTCAGCTGCTCCGCGGTATGTGGAATCTTCCCGGACTGGGGCACGAACCTGTGTCCCCTGCATCGGCAGGCGGACTCTTCAACTGCTGTGCCACCAGGGAAGCCCTTGTCTACTAATTTTTAATGGTGGTGAAAGACGCAAAAATGTCTATTTTGTATAAGTTTTATTTATAGCATTTTGGTCAGTATGCAGAAGATGATGTCGCAGGATGGCTTTGTTTTCTCATTTTAAAAGGGTCATTGAAGAAAGTTTGAAAAATACCAAAATACTATACAATAAAGGAGAAAATAAAAATGTCAGGCAATCCCAAGGGATAGGATTTTTGAAGTATAATATACAAGTGCAAATATCACAAGAGTGCAGCTGGATTAATTTTCACTAACTAAATAATACACATATATGTCTTTTTACCATGGGTTCTCTATTCTTGGGATCTTTTTGATTCATGGCTTGATTGTTTGGATTTCATAATCATGCAGTTTTGTTCAAGAAGAGTATATAAACATATTTCTTATTATATCACATCAAGAGGCACTTAATGCCACTTTGTCTCACTACTGCTAATGTTAAAATTGACCACTTGGTTAAAGTGGTGACTACCAGGTCTCCATTATAAAGGCACATTTTTCTTTTGTAATTAATAAGTAATCTGTGGGGTGATGTTTGGAAACTATGTGAATATCTTGTTTCCCAACAGCTTTTCACCCAGTGATTTTAGCATCCATTTATGTACCTTGCAGGAATCACTTATTACATGGGAGTTGCAAAATGGTGATTTTTAAAATTTTGTCATTCTATTTATAATTTTTAGCTAGCATTCTTCTTGAAGGAAGAACTTTCCCTTTCTCTCCCATTTCCTTTCTTTGATTCTTCTTTTTTCCTTTTTGTTGTTGTTGTTGTAAATACCCCAGGTATTTCTCATGAAGTTGGTCAGTGTGACTAATCACTATACTTTGAGACTCATTGCTATAGTCACATCTGTATAAGTTCTACTATACCAGGAGAATTTTTGCTTTTTACAGGTTGGTCATCTTTATGATGTGTTTGTTCTTAAACTGAGAAGTCTTACAGAATATAATTGTTCTAGTATAAATTTAGATTAAAAATTAAAAATACCACTTTGGGTTTTCCTTGATTATAAACTTTTCAGAATCTGAGGCAACTGTGTTAAGGAATTCCCATTTACACTAGGCAAGAAAGTAAACAGTAAGTGGAGAGTAGGGTAACAAACACTTACGGTATCAAAAAACAACCGTGAAAAGGATCTGTCTTAATGTGCTAGCCCATTGCAGTTTAACATATTGCTTACAACCTTCACAATAGAATTTGAGTGACTTCAGTTACACATTCCAGGAGACTGGCAGTCTGTTACAATCAGAGTCTGAACTTTAGAGCAGGCTAATTTACAGCAATGGGATGAAGAAAGTTGTGGATTTGTATTACACACTCTCACCTGACACTGTATCTGATCCCTTACCTGCCGATTGACATCTTGAATGAGCTCTTTGAAGCAAGTTCCAGCTTAATTAAAACGTTTGCTTGGTTAGCAGTGATCTGTGAAAGCCTGTGATAAATATTGAATCAGGTTCACCTGCTGGTTGCTGTGAGTAGATAAACAGCTGCCTTGTGCAGTTTAATCATGAAACTGGCAGTAGAGTACTACTGTTTGAATTTTTAAAAAAGAATAGTGGAAAAGGTATAGTTATGTCACTTTTGCTATCTTACTAGAGTGTGTGCTTATGTGAGATTTTGCACAACAGGCATTCAGTACCTGTTTAGGTGGCTTGGACAACAGCAAATGGTTGATAAAGGTTAACAGTAAACCCTCCTTCATATGCCTCAAAGTATAATTCAGTATTCATTGACTTTTTTACCACTAACTCTTTAGGTGCATGATGCTTTGAAATAAAAAAGGGCAGTATTTTGCTTTTTTGCCAAGTTAAATCGTAGGTAAAAATGATCCTGTTAAAGCTTTAAGATTTAAGGTTATGACTTCCAGCTTCTCACAAATTATCATGAATTTTGTAGCAACTTGAAGAACTTTAGATTTTACTTTATCATATGTAAAATGGAGTTAGAAATATACATTAGTGAACTAAGTATTTTAGGATTATGTTAACATTATGTAATTAGCAAACATTAAAAGAGAAATTAATTTACAAGCAGTAGAGGAACCTTTATAAAATTATCTTCTGTGGACTGTCAACTTGTTTATTCCTTTACAGAATTAATGTGACTAACCAAGTTGGTTGTTAAGAAAATGCTATTTCTATTTTATTTCCATTGTAAAATCAGACATAAATTCTGGAATAAAGCCCTCATCCAAATAAGTCACAATCTTCTTTGAGCACATGATGAAAGTTATGGACTGACTTTCTAAAAATGCATACAAAATTGTGTTTGTAGTTTCTGGGTGATCTCAAACTCTCCTCTGTAACAGTCCATGGATGTAAATTAAGAACCTATTTCCTAATAAATTAGTTGAAAATTTTGATCAGGACGGATTAAGATGAAAGTTATTCTGCTAGGTATTAAGCTGCTGAGGACGAACAAGTGTATTTGCTGTTTTAGGTTCCTTTTAAGCATTTTTCAGGTATATTGTCTACTACAGTCCTTAGCTCCAAGGGTTATCTAACATAGTGGGGATTCCTAATTCTTTTCATAAAGTTTTCATAGTTTTATTCCTGTCATCAGTTTGTTTGGAAGTTTATGGGGAAAATAAAATGTTATTTAAGTCATACTCAGCCTGCTCAACAATTTTTTTTGATATTTATGTCAATACATAGGAGTCTCTGGTTCATATTTTTTTATTATATACAATATTCCATAGATTGACAGAACTCCACAGTTTATCCATTGTTTTGTTGACACACTTGGCTTATTTTCCTCACTATTAAAACAGTACTGCAAAGAATATCCCTATTGTATCTGTCTTAATTTGCAAGAGTTTCTCTGGCATATATGCCTAGCAGGGTCATGCTGGATCAAAGGGTCTATGTATCCTTGATTTCACTAGATCACCAATTTGTTCTCCAAAGTGGATGTGCCACTTTATACTTGGATCAGCAGTGTATGAGAGAGTTGCTGTATATCCTCTCTACCCAGTCTGGTGGATGTGAAATGGAATCTAATTACGGTTTTAATTTGCATTTTCCTAATTAGTAATGAGGTTGAGCATTAGGTTGCACATCTTTTCAGAAGTTTATTGGCTTTTCCGCTTTTCTCTCCTGTGGTTTTCTTGTTCTTGGGCTCTTTTTCTTCTATTGGGTTTGTTTTTTAAAAATTGATTTGCTGGAATTCTTTATATATTGTGAAAAATGATCTTCAGTTGGTTATATACAGTGCACATATCTTCTCGAGATTGTGATTTCAGTCATTTTTGCTTTTGGTGTATTGTTTAAGAAATCCTTTCCTATGTTGAGATAATGAAGATATTTTCCTGTATAGGGACAGAGAGTTTATGGCCCACAAAACCTAGAATATTTATTTTCTGGCCCTTTACAGAAAAAGTTTGTTGAATCTTGCTCTAAAGAGTCTCTTATTTGAGGATTTTTGTTTTTTTCCCTTTTGGAATATAATATCCATCCTGTTAGAAAATATTTGACTTAAATGTCAACTAATAATAAGTTAAAATAGTTTTTGTGAAATAAATTGTATAGCTTATCCTTAAGAATATTTTGTAGTTGCATTCAGGAAATAATGCACTTAGAGTACCAACTTTAAACAGTTCTTTACCTCCTGAGCGAAACTGGTATTGATAAACACACCTTGTAGAACAATTAAAAAGTAAAGCCCTCTTTGTCAGTGGGGTGAAGTGACCCTTGTCATTGTCTTCTACTTGGCTTGATATATCAGGAATTCTAATGTTTCTTGAATGAATGAGAGAGTACATGTAGAGTGCTTAGCACAGGGACAGCCTTAATAAATGACAGCTATTAATAATGAATATATCAGGATATGTGTTTGTCACCCACAACTACCGTGGCCCAGATATTAGCATAACAAGATGATTTTTCTTTTTATTCTTGAAAAATAACAAATTGTCCTGTATTTTTTCTTTTAAAAGCTAACCTTTTTATTTTGAAGTAATTTTTTGATATGTGAAGGACTTCAAATTAGGGCATCAGTTAAGCATCTACAGATAAAATGTGGTACATGGGTACAGTATTTGGTTTAAGGACATTAGTCACAATCTATCAATTTAAAAAAATTAAGTTACAGTTATATGCAAAACACCATGCTCAATGAATGAGTAGATGAAGTAATGTAAGACAGTTTCTGTCCTCAAATAATTTGGAGTGTGGTTGAAAGACAATGCATGCACATATGTTACTATTTCATGGACGTAGTTTTCCCTTTATTTCATACCAGTAAGATTCTTTTTGGTCTCTTTTCCTCTCCACTTCTTTATTACTTATCTTTCATATTAAATATATCCTTTTATGCTTGCTTTTAGAATTCAGTTCATAAACAGCTTTTAGATACTCCCCTGATTTATGAATTTACAAAATAACATCTCTGACAATGCAATAGTTTCTAACTACTCCTTTATTATTTTTCTTTTTAAGGCATAGTCACCATGCTAATTTTTATTTTTCCAAGTATTTAGGCATAGTAATTTTTGTTGTTGTTGTGGGGAAAGGCTGGAGAGAACTATGAAACTTTAGAGGTTGATGTAGTTATCTTAATCTACTTAAACTTCTGATTGTAGCCTTGTGAAAGGAATAGTGGCAAGGAATCAGCAGTTGGCCTTTCAAGATCAAATGTTATATTCTTTCTTTATCCTTTCAAAAAATTTCAATATATGTCTCTATGGAGTATGACAGGAGAGGGAATAAATAGAAATTGTTAGACACAAAATTTTCTAAAATCCTTGGTTGTTGACCTAAGAACAGTTTTGGCTACTGTAAATTTGAAATGTATTTTTAAACAATTGACTCCTGCATGTGGAACTAATAATAGAGCTGTCACACCCACATGTATCTCTTGTGTTTCTCTTTAAATGATAATAGATTTTTTTGCTGTTATTTGGGTTAAGTTTTCTTGCCTTTTGTTGAAGTAAAAGAACTCTAGACAGTTTCCAGCTATGGGAAAAGAAGCCATCTCTTAAAGAGTTTTGTTCTACCATACAGTGTAGCTATTTACAGTTCTTAGAGATTACAGGTGTTGGGAGCCCATGTGTTTTGTCTTCTTGACGTTCAGATATATTAGATGAGAGAGAATATTTTTTAATTTATTCTCCAGTTTCCTAATACAGTCTCTGTAAATTTAAAGAGCAAAAACAAAAGGAAGACATCCCTATGAAAGATAAACTTGATCATTTGTTAGCAGGAGAAATGCTTAGTGAAAAATATTTAATTTTGTTCATCTATTGTTTCAAAACCCCTAGGTCAAAGGGTTTCAGAGAGAGGCCAGAAAATACTAGCCTATTATTGGAGTGGAGGATATTATGACTTCCTGTCATTGCTGTTTCAGGATTCTTTCTCTAGTTTTCTTACAGAATTGAAACTTGCTGATTTTGGTACAAATAATTCTCTTTTGTTACTAAATAATTGTCTGTTTTAAGCCTCTGTTCTATTGCTACATTCATTTTTTTCCATCTTCAAATATGATTATACCGAATCCTTTAAATAGAAACTCCAATAGAAGATCACTTCTGAAGAAATAATTCCCCTTTAATATTGCAAATAAATAAGAATCACCTTTCTTAATTTCTGTATTCTACTCTACCTGTGCAACCACCCACTGAAAAACCATCTTCTTTGAGGAGTCACCCTTGAGTTCATAGATGGTAAAATTACTTCAGAGCATTTTAAGACTTAAACAGAAAACATTTTTAGTATAAAATTAGCTGTGGTTTAAAATTTTCTCAGTTATGGAGTGAAAAACTAATTTAAGTTACCTAAATAAAGCTGCTCTAGTGGGAAGAGTTTTCTGAAGCTAGTTCTTGATCTTTTACTTTTGTTAGTACAGCTACTAGCATAATATTTTAAGATAAGCAGATCCCTTTTTAAAATTATTAGTGCAAATACCCCTTTTAAGAATTAAAACATTTGAATACAAGGCAGCAAGTTATAAGTCTATATAATAGCATCCCTTTCTATTTGAAAAAATATGGAAGATATAATTATATGTAGAAGGGTCTGCAAGTTATTTGTGGTGGTGGTTGACTTACTTTGTATTTTTCTGTAGCATTTGAATTTTTTGTTTAGAAAAATAGTGGAATTAAAATAAAAGGACTGGGTGATAAAGCTTTAAGTGGAATTCATGTTGAAAAGTGTTATATCAAAAAGTAGGTTTTCCGAGCTTTGAAAAAAGGCCACATTATTGAGTTACTTTTATGCTTGTATATAATATATCCATGTGGAATATAACAATGCATTGATCCCTAGCATTCTAATATTCAGAGTGAATTTAACTGTATCATAGGGAAGAGATATAGTATAACTGAGTGAAAGATTGAAGGTATGGAAAAGTCAACTAATTCTGCTACCAAGAGTTACCTTAATTCTTTTACTGAGTTAATTAATTAGTGTGATCATTGCAAAGGCTAGAAAGGAATTCAGTCAGAAATATCATGATATAGTTTGCATGCCATTTTCTGTGTGACCATAAATTGTTAGATATTGCAACATATGTAACATAAACCACATGTCAGCTGTTTCCTGCCTCACTGTTGACAAGAGCCCCATTCATAACTCTTCTTTTTATCCTTTCAGTGAATAAGTAATTATTCAATATAGAAGGCAGGATATTTGGAACTGGCTATTTAATGTGGCAGCACTCTGTAATGAAATCTGCTGTTACTGGCAACCTGAGAGGGGAATGTAACAATTCCAGCATGGCTGTAACTTTATCTGCTTTGACTGACTGTTTATTTGGCACATCAGTGAACCTTTTATCCCAGTGAGTGACAGCTCCAGAAGGGTCACATTTACATCCATTCTATCATGTATTGTAATATTTAATGGCGGACAAGGTTGAGCGAGACTGGGAGTAATTTGAACTTGCTTTTCCACTGAGTTGAGGCTAAAAGACAGCTTGATCCCCAGTATTGTGGTGTAACATGCTATGACTTAGCATTTGTTTATGAAGGCTAATCTTACTGATTATAATTTTAAAAAAATCTGCAGTTAAATGGTGTGTTTGTTCTACTAAACTAAAACTCTCTAGTACAAATTCTCTTAAGCTACTGTGCTATTTAGTTTTTTTCCCTATCAGTGACCATTCCTATAAACTAACCATTTCGTCTTTCTCTTAAATGAGGCTGCATTCTGTCTCATTTTATAGTAACTGAGGTTGAGAAGGGAGTAGTTATTAAGAATCCCTGGGTTCTAATATATAGCATAAAGCTTTTTAAATTTTTTTATTTTTGAGAGTTTGGAAACAGGAGAGAAAAACCAGCTAAATACTAGACTATACTCCTGATGTTCCATAAGGTGCCTTTATATAACTATTTTAATTATGAAACGGAATTGAGTAAAATTGTCCAGGAAAAGCTATCCTGACTGGTAATTTTACTGATGGATTTACATTCCATGACAGGTAATTGAATTTCAGATGTACTTGTTCCACACAAGCAACCTGCCTTTATTATTAAATATTAATAATTTGCATTCATTTCCATACTTTTGCTAGAGAATAGTTTTCTTTTCTTGTTTTTGACTGATGCTTTAGATTCAGCTTGATATTTCTATTCTTCTGTAAGCTATATTTAAAATGCTTTCTAAGATGTTGGTATATTATAGGATATTTGAATGGACTGTGCTGTAAAGAAAAATAGCACTATCAACTCTAAATTGTAATATCACAAGTTCACTTGAAGCCTAAGCAAAAATGAAAATTGTCCTTTGTTTTATCTTATTTTTATAATTTATAAAAGAGGATAATTAAAATATACTTAAAACATTTGGAATTTGAGAGTTGGAGTAGTATGTTAGAATACAATGCAAATATGGAAACATCATTTATAATGATAAAAATGGTTTATCATTTATTTATGAAGGAGAACCAATTTGAAATTGAATTTGTAGTTTTTTCTTTAATGGCAAGTTTTAGATGATGTAACATCATGAATTTCTCTTTATCTGACGGTTGTGATTCACTGCTTATAGTTTTGATTCCATGAGAGGTTTGATAACAATTTTATGGTAGTCCAGACATTAGTTATCTTTTCTTTCCTTTGTTACAGCCCCCTGGTAACTGTTCTAGGTGCTGTTGTTCTACTAAACAAGGAGACAGTCAAGATTCTTCAAATACCACTAAGAAGGATCATGGGGGGAAGTCCAAGATACCCAAAATATATTTTGGGACACGCACACACAAGCAGATTGCTCAGATTACGAGAGAGCTCCGGAGGACAGCATACTCAGGGGTCCCAATGACTATTCTTTCCAGCAGGGATCACACTTGTGTCCATCCTGAAGTAGTAGGTAACTTCAACAGAAATGAAAAGTGCATGGAATTGCTAGATGGAAAAAATGTGAGTAAGTTAATGTATTTTAGAGGAAAAATTAGCTGAAAAGATTGATTACTTTTTAATGTGTTCATTTTATATGTACATTTACAGCAATAATCAAATAACTTACAAAAATCAAATTGATTGCTAGTGTTGATATTTTTTAAAAAATAATTTTACTATAAGAAAGTCTTTACTCAAGTTTTAAATTATGGGTTTTTGTCCTAAAGCTTGGGGATATTTATTTATTTCCTTGAAAATTAATTTTCATTTTAGTCACCCGTCTTCATACTTTCTTCTTTTAAATCTCTCTACCCAAAATAGTCAAACATGGATGTCATATGAGGAGATTAAAAACATTTAAGTGATTTAGTCTAACTAGATCTAATTAATGTATTTAACATATTTAAAAACTTCAAAATAAGGTAGTTTACATAGGCCCTCTCTTTGAGCAAATTTTTAAATGTTTTTTAATTGAGAAATGTAATGACTATACTGTCTCATAATTCTGATTAGTACAGACTTCTTTCAAAAAATTATGTTAAATTATTAACTGAAGATATGTTGATGGTTTTGAAATTTTCCAGGGATATTTAGAATAATACGAATTTTAGCTAGGTAGATAAATCTTTCTTACTAAAGACATGATTTTTTAATAATATTTTGGCAGTATTAGTTTGGCAGTCTGTGTACCAGTTTGATAACTAGTTTACTCTAAAATTGAAGTTATGGGTCTGGAATTATACCCAGAAATTATTGGTGAAGCATAAGTTGATAGTATATGAAATGACCAATGATATTTTAATATATTTTGAAAGTTGTTCTGTCTTCCTGTATTTTGTCAAACATAAGTGGTTCTACACAAAAGGCTAAGAGCTACAGCCTCTAGAGTTTCATTTAATTGATATATCACCTCCTACCATATAATGCGAATAGATTATTTTGTTTTATGCTTTTCTTTGTCAGTGCTTTCTTTTATTAGATGGAAATTTTTTCAAGCCTTATTTGGGGTTATTCAAAAGAAACTTCAACAGATATTCAAACCTGATAATATGAAGTATAATTACTAAGGGGCTTCAGTGGAAAAACTTAAGTGACTTGTTCAGAACCAGGAAGAGAATACAGAATAATTGAATCAAAACCGTTGTTGAAATTCTGTGATCATACTTGTTTTCATATCAGTTCTTTTTAATTAACTGAGGAACTGTGAAATCTCTTCACTCTGTATATTTAAAAAGTTCTCTTCAAAGAGAGATAAAAATACTAAAAAGCCAAATGGTAAAAAAAAATAAAATAGAGAAAAGGCTCTTCATGATAAAACCCCATAAATTTTATATTTAAGTAGACTTCTTTCTGTAAGTGGCTAACTGATCTACTAAATTCCTCAAATGCTTGAAATTTGTTTTCTGGCTATAATAGTCTATGCAAGAAGACTTGCTGGCGTTGTCATTATCTTTTACTACTTGTTATTGAGAAAATTATTATGTAATTTATTATGTGTTTGTTATCCCATTAGTAAAAACAATTATAAAGTTTAAGATTGTGTATTGAAAGCAAATATTTTATGTAATCCTCTAGAATTGTGCAGTGGTGGTTATGTTTTTTGATTGGTCTTTATCCTCCAAAGTTTGAATCATGTAAAAATAAAAATCCAATAGACTTTTTCATTGGCCTTTGGGTTCTGTTTTCAAGTAAACAATTCTTTTATTTTTGAATACTAATATTATAAATAATTGAAGATACCTGCTTGTAGTTGTTTTGACCTAATTCTGCCTCAGAATGCCTAGCTCATAGGTGTACATGAACATTCTTTTTCTTGTTCGCAAGCCCTCAGGGTAATTTGGTATTGTAATGAGGGCCAATTACAAAGTCACTAAAGGTGTCTATGTTTACGATGGCTGAATTACCAAAGAGAAATGATAAATAGATACCTGACAGTTTGAGTGAAAAAGAGTTTAAAGTGTGATAACGCTTCAATTGACAGACTCCCCTCAGGGTTATATTACACTGCTAAAATGGATGAGCTTTTCTGGTTTTGCTATCAGCCTCCACAGCAGTGTCATTCTAAGTGCCCTTAAAGTGTAAACTTTCTGAGTTTTTGGCTTGATCCAAAGGCACATGTTTTTTTGTTCACTGTTTCTTTTATGCTCCTATACTGGAAAAGCAATGCACTTATCTGCTAAAAGTTAAATTTTGTTTCAACTAAGAAAAAATAGTCTTAACTAGCCCTAGAAATAACTCTAAAAAGTTATTTTAGGTATAGAAGAACATCTATTTTTTGTTAAGATGAGATTTAACAGTCCATAACCATAGACTCTGAAGGCACCTTAGTGATCATTTTGTACAAATAAAAACTTTCAGAATAGTATGGAAGATACTTGGAATGAAGAAATGGTGAATGTCATATTATTAAGCTCAATCTGTATCAAGCTCAGTATGAAAGATACTTGGCACATCTTCAACTGTCTCTTGACCTCAGAATCATAGAATTTTAGAGCTAGAAGGAACCTTACAAATGGCATAGTCAGCGGGTCAGAGGAATCTTAAAAGGCTTCTAATTCAACTACTCTTCTGATGCCTAGTCACATGAGAAAAATGGGCCCTGAAGTTTGCCCAGTGTCAGACAACTAATTAGCAAGAAAGGAAGCAAGCCTTCTAACTGCTAACCATTGCTGTTTTTACTACACTAGAAACAAAAACGAAAGATGGCATCATAGTGTGGGGAAGTTGACATGGCATGAAGGGTAAAAAAGAGTAGTAGAGATTAGACAAAGTAAGTGAAAATAATATAAAAATGAAGCAAATAAAGAAGGTTAGGTGAGCCCTTTCTTCCTAATTTTTATTTTTAATACCTTGGAGGACCAATAAGCAGCATGGCTTTAGGAGAATTAGCAGTCCTCAGCTGATCATGCCTTGTCCTTGGATTTGCTGACATTCTTTTATAGGTTATGACCTTTTTATGATTTACTCCATTTCTAGCAATGTCTAGATATTTTTGTGTATGTAATGAGGTATGAATGTTTTAAAAACATAGATTTGCCTTTTGTATAGTTCATAGATAAAAATACACACACACACACACACACACACACACACACACACACACACACACACACACACACACACACACACACACACACACACATGTACATATCCCCCCGCTGGTTAAGGACAGCAAACTGGGAAAGATAAATATTGGATTTCAAAATCACATTTAATTTTTTTCGATATATAAATTTAATGAATTAAAATGGCTCATTATTTCACCACTTAGTCCCAAATGACAATTGAAAAAGAAAAGTAACATATACATGGTTAAAGACTCAAAATTATAGAAAGGCATTAAATGAAAAGATCTCTTTTTCCAGTTCTTTCCATCCCCTTAAGGGAACTACTGTAAGGTTTTATGTGTATTCTTCTAAAACATTTAAAATATGTATTTTCTATAATGTATGTGTATAGATTATTTTTAAAGCTTAAACCCATCAGCACATAGACAAATCTAACTTATTTTTTAAGGGCTATATCTTTTGTATGAATTTTTGCCACAATTTATTTAACATATCCCCTGTGGGTAGACGTTTGGTTTATTTCCAATTTGGGGGGCTATTAAACAGTGCAGTATATATATATTTAAATGGTGAAATTTTATTTGGTAGTTACTGACAAATTTCCAGTACACTTCTAGTAGAAGTAGAAGTTTATACTTCTAATTTTATACATCTTTTAATAGGATATGCCACACCTTTGCTAGGACTGGATTTTATCAAACATCTTATTTTTTGATTGGTGTATGTTAATAAAATTTTTTTACTTCTAATAATAGAATGGCAAAGGACATTAGTAAATAGTACATGAAAGAAGGTATGCAAATTACTGTTGAAACTTTTTAGAATGTTCGTACAATGTAGTGTTAAACCTTGCTAGAAAGTGTGAAAAATACAAATCAAAACAACAGTCTTCTATTTTTACCTTTAAAATAGGCAAAGATAAGAAAAGATAATATTAATGTTGATAAAGGTGTGGAAAAAGGATAATGTAAAATGCTATACATTTTCTGGAGAATAATTTGGTGATATGGTTTTCAAGAAACTTAAAAATATTTTTACTCTCTGATCCTATAATGCCATTTCTAAAACTGTATACTAAGAAAATATTTAGAAATGAGCGTAAAAATTCTTATTGCAGATTATTTATAAAGCAAAAATTGAGAACAGTCTAAATGTCTAGTAATAAACTGGTTCATCAACTATGGCACATTAATCCAGTGTACATGTATAGGCAACAATGAAAAGAAACTTGGTGATATGAAAAAATATTTCTGATAGGATTTTTAATAAAATAGGCTAAGAGAAAAAAGGAGATCCCAGTTTTGTTAAAAAAAAATATTTAGTGGCTAGATTGTTAATAATCCTCAGTGCCTGGGGAAAATTTGCTTTGTTCTCATTATTTTAAAATTGGGTCTCATTATAGAGATATATCCACAAGTATATATGTATAGAAGAAATGTGAAATGAAATACATCAAAATCTTGATAGTACATTCTTTGTATAATGGGATTTTAGGTAATTTAGGGCTTTTTGGTACTCTTATATTTTCCAACTTTTTGTAGTAAACACTCTTTTTTCCCCTAGGACATTTCTCCTGCCCTCCTTCCCAGTTTCCATTCTTCCTTTGTTTTTAGTTATTTATATTTGATTAAGTAATACTGTCTCATGGCTCAAATTGAAAAGGTACAAAAGTGTCTATAGAGAAAAATGTCTTTCAGTCCTGTTCCCAAGTCACTTGGCTCTCATCTTTGAAAGCAACTAGTGATACCATTGCCCTTGTGTATCCTTCCAGATCCTTCCAGAAATATTTTTGTCTAATACCACTTTAATCAGAACAAAGTCACAACAAACATACTTTGAAAAATATGTTTCTCAAGTTAATTTGGGATATTTCCAGCTATACTGATCTGGAGCTCTATCTGAGTTAACTAATATAGTTCTTTAAAATGGTTGTATTATAGATGTGGTGTATGTACTCTGTCTCCTCTGTTAAATCTTTACTTTGTGGCTTTAATGATGTTTCTAAAATTCTGAGGTGAACTTGTGTTATTTCTTCTGTTCTAGTATTGCTTCATATTTCAGCTATGCATTTTTTTTTTAGGGAAAATTCTGCTATTTTTATCATGGTGTTCATAAAATTAGTGATCAACACATATTACAAACTCTCCAAGGGATGTGCAAGGCCTGGGATATAGAAGAATTCGTCAGCTTGGGGAAAAAACTAAAGGCATGTCCATATTACACAGCACGAGAACTAATGCAGGATGCTGACATAATATTTTGTCCCTACAACTATCTTCTAGATGCACAAATAAGGGAAAGTGTGAGTAGATATGTAAAAATTAAAAGAACTGTTTTCCTACTATTGGGATATAAGTGATGAATGTAAAGCTTTTAGATGTTTTAATGTCTTTTACTTTATTCTTTGCTTTATATTTAATTTATGGAAATGTGTAAACAGAGTAGAGTATTGAAAACATATTCTAAGGGGTATTAAAAACTGAATTTTAGACACTGTCATTTTAATTTCCAAAGTAATAAGCACTTCTAAGGACCTAGTACTGAAGTGGAATCATAACAGGGTTTTTCAACCTTGATGGTAATGACATTTTGGGCTGGATAATTCCTTGTTGTGGTGGGCTGTCTGTGCATTGTAGGATGTTTATTAGCATCTCTGGTTTTATCCACTAGGTGCCAGTGGTACCCTCGCAGTTGTCACAGTCAAAAATGTCTCCAGACATTGCCAAATATCCCCTGGGGTACAAAAAATTGCCCCCATTTGAGACCCTTATATGTGATCTCTTTATGAATAGAAAGAATGATTTTAAAACATTTATCTAAAGAATCTGTGTTTTGAAGAACTTACGTTGGGAGAATGTGCATACTATGCAAATTATGCTCTGTGAACTTTGAATAAGTGAATTTGGGTACAGCATTTGTGTTTATCTGCCTGGTTCTTAGAGACATCCATTTGTTACAGCATAAGACAAAAAGTGAATAACTTCATATATTCAGTTGTTATTCCTCTCTTTAGATCTGACTGTACAACTTTCATTAGCTTTCTATTTCTATAAGTTTAAAATGAATAGGCATTATGTTTAATACCCCTGCTATCCTTCCTCTTATTTGGCTGCCTTTCAGCTAGGTCTCTTTCCGTTGAGCAACGGTATATATCAATGCCAAGTCAGTCTTCCTCTGCTTAAAAATCTCTTATATCTCTCTTTGCTCATGGGATAAAGCCATATTTCTTAAGCTTACTCCCAAGATGATCAATAGTCTGACCTAAATCTGCCTTTTCAGCCTTCTCTGCTACAGACTCCCAACTTGAACTCTTCAAAAACTTACCTCAAAGTCCCCTGAGGACACCTTGTTCTTTCCTGTATCTCTGCTTTTGATTACACCTATATTGAATTGCCCTACTCTCTCTTTGTGTATCCAAATCCAAATCCTGCTCACTTTTTAAACCTCAGTATATTTCCTACTCTTTTATGGTTCTTTCTCAGCCATCTACAGCCCTCTGTATATTATTATTTCCTCAGAATAACTCAGTGGCAATTGCTTTGTGACATTTTGTATTAGTCAGGATTCTTTCAGTTGCATTTGACACAAACCCAGCTTCAATAGAGCTTAAAAAAATATACTTGACTATCGTGATGACTTTGTAATCAGGCAAGTTCTTCCCAGTAGGAACAAAGATAACCATAATCAGCTAGCTTTTTTCCAGCTAGGTAACCTGGAAAAAAGAATATGATTTCACATTAGTCACCCATAATTACTCTGATTGGCCTAGCTCGGATCTCATACCCATTCTTGAACCAGTCATTGTGACCATAGACAGATGGAATACTTTATTTAATTGACAAGCCTGGGTTCTAAGTCTACCCACATTATGAGAGTGGTGATGTCCCTTGATTAACAGCTTAACAGTCCTACAGACATCACATGGGAGTTGGGGAAGAGCACTTCTCAAAAGGGTTGCAGAAGAGACTGAAATGAAATAGATACATACTATATTGTATTAGTATTTTGAGAGTCTTTTGAATCTTGTGTTGTTATTTTCGTTTTAAAGGTTTTTTTTTTTTATTCTACTTTTTATATTATGTTGGAGATCCCTTATACCCCTTTGTGTAACCAGCCATATGTTGATCCTGGCTCACTTAACACATATTATTTTGGTTGATAGGTTTACAAGTATTTTGAGAGTGAAAAATGGAAAACTGTAATGCTGAGCTGATATTTGGTTGGCCTAAGTGCTTTAAAATTTTAAGACTGAGAATCAGTTGCTTATATAGTTGGACTTGTGATATTGGCCTATAGTATGAATTTTTTAATGAAATATCTTGCCTATTGCTGTTAAATCCATTTTGCTGAATGTTTTACAGGAAAACTCTTTTATCTTATAGATGGATATCAATCTGAAAGAACAGGTTGTCATTTTAGATGAAGCTCATAACATTGAGGACTGTGCTCGGGAATCAGCAAGTTACAGTATAACGGAAGTTCAGCTTCGGTTTGCTCGGGATGAACTAGATAGTATGGTTAACAATAATATAAGGAAGAAAGACCATGAACCCCTACGAGCTGTGTGCTATAGCCTCATTAAGTAAGAACATTTGTCTTTCAGTGTCATTTGTGCTGCCTTTGTATTAAAAACATGTTTTATTGTGCCAAGTATTTAACAATTAGTAAACTTTGACCAGGCTACTTGGGAAATGGATTGTTGTTTGCCCATTAAAGGTAGAGATAGGCTAGTCCAAACTTTTGTCTTGTTCAAAAGAATATAGTGAACGTAACTGATTTTTAAAATTGATAATTGTGAATCTTATTCCTAATTTAGCAGGATAATTTAGTAGTCCCATAGGATGTGTGTAGGATATTGGGCTGAACATTAACTAAACATGGTTTTAATGAACATATTTAAAAATTCTGGACCATGGCTTTATTTTATCGCTTTATCCTGCAGTTTGAGTAGGATTCTGGTTTGATGAGGTTCATTTAACCAAGATTTCAATACTGTAAAATAATAGATTTAGTATTTTATTTATTTATTTTTAAAATTATTTATTTATTTGGCTGTGTCAGGTCTTTGTGTTGTGGCACACAGGATCTTCGTTGTGGAATGTGGGATCTTTTCATTGCAGCACCTGGGCTCTTCTCTGGTTGCAGAGTGTGGGCTCTCTAGTTGTGGTGCATGGGCTCTAGAGTGCACAAGCTCAGTAGTTGCGGCGCATGGGCTTAGTTGCCCCACGGCATGTGGGATCTTAATTCCCTGACCAGGGATCCAACCCGCGTCCTCTGCTTCGGAAGGAGGATTCTTAACCACCGGACCACCAGTGAAGTCCTGATTTAGTATTTTATTGAAACTTACATTAGATCGTTTCCCTTTAATTAGACGTTATGTTGTTGATCTAGAATCTCTTTACCTTAGAAAAAAATGTTACCTGACACTACATCCCGTTCCATTTATTGCAGCACTTTTCTGTTCCCTTCACAGTATATTTTTTAAAAAATTTGCATGTTTATACATCCACATGTTTGAACATAAGAGGTTTACAAATTTATATTGTAAAAACCTTTTTCCCACCCCATCTTCCATCTGCTTAATTTCTGTCTTCCTGAACAAGTTTATCATTTAGTTCATATTTATGCAAAAATGAGCCAATATAGATACTTTCTCTTATCCCTCCTTTTTACCCAAATGATGGCATCTATACATACACTTTTTTCTTCTCCATTTTAAACGTAAAATATATTTTATTTTTGGGTCTTCCCTGGTGGCACAGTGGTTAAGAATCTGCCTGCCAATGCAGGGGATACGGGTTCAATCCCTGGTCCGGGAGAATCCCACATGCTGCGGAGCAACTAAGCCCATGTGCCACAACTACTGAGCCTGCGCGCCTCGAGCTCATGCTCCACAACTAGAGAAGCCACTGCAATGAGAAGCCCGCACGCCACAACAAAGACTAGCCCCCGCGCGCCACAACTAGAGAAAGCCTGTGCGCAGCAATGAAGACCCAATGCAGCGCCCTCCCCGCCAAAATATCTATACAGATGTATGTTTTATTTTTTCTGCTGTATAGCAAAGTGAATCAGTTATACATATACATATATCCACTCTTTTTTTTTTTTTCGGTACGCGGGCCTTTCACTGTTGTGGCCTCTCCCGTTGCGGAGCACAGGCTCCGGATGCGCAGGCTCAGCAGCCATGGTTCACGGGCCCAGCCGCTCCACGGCATGTGGTATCTTCCCGGACCAGGGCACGAACCTGTGTCCTCTGTATCAGCAGGCAGACTCTCAACCACTGCGCCACCAGGGAAGCCCTTATGTTTTATTTTTTAAAAGCCAGGTATGATTGACATATATAAAACTATTAATATTTAATGTTTAAAACTTGATGAGTTTGAGATAAGTATACATGTGTGAAACCATCACCACGGTTTTTAACATAAACATACTCATTGCCTTTAGAAGTTTCCTCCTGCCCTCTTTATTTATTATTATTTGTGATAAGAACACTTAATATAAGACATACCCTCTTAGCAAATTTTTAAGTATACAATACAGTATTGTTAACTGTAGGCATTGTACTTCATATGTACATTTTTCTGTATCTTGCCTTTTTTCACTTAACAATATATTTTGGAGATCTTTCCATATCAAGACCCAGAAAGCTTCTCAGTTTTAAAAAAATAGTTGCCTAGAATTCCATTGCATGGATGTACAGTGATTTATTTAACCAGCCTCTGATAGTAGATATTGAAGTTGTTTTACAATCTTTTGCTATTACATTGCTGTAACGAATAACTTTGAACATATGCCCTTTCATCTGTCTGGGAGTATATCTATAGCAAAATTTTTAGAAGTGGGATTCTTGGGTCAAAGCATAGATCTACATGTAATTTTGATAGATATTTTTTAAATTTACACAGTAGATGGGTGAGTGGAAGACTAATTTATACTCTGACCAGCGAAGTATGAGAATATGAAAGTTGTTTTTTTTTCTAACCTGATGGGTGAAAAGTATCCCAGTGTACTTTTCATTTACATTTCTCTTTTTTTTAAAAAATGTATTTATTTATTTGGCTGTGCCAGGTCTGAGTTGTGGCACGCAGGATTTTTGCTGTGGCGCATGGAATCTTTGCTGCGGCATGCGAGATCTTTAGTTGCAGCATGAAGGATCTAGTTCCCTGACCAGGGATCGAACCTGGGCCCCTGCATTGGGAGCACAGAGTCTTAGCTACTGGACCACCAGGGAAGTCCCTCATTTACATTTCTCTTAATGTGTGATTAAGCATTTTTAAGGGCCATATATATGTCCTTTTCTGTCAACTCTCTGTTGACATTTCTGTCTTTGTTCTTGTTTTTACGGTTCTTTTTCTTATTGATTTGTAGATGTTCTTTGTAAATTGGCCCTTTGCTTGTGATAAGAGTTGCAAACATTTTCCCCCTCCATTTTGCTATATGCTTGTGTCTTTCCTTGTGGTATTTTTGCCACGTAGAAGTTTGTCATTTCTATTTCACAGCATAATTTGTTGAAAGAGTTGGCTGTAGTTGCTGATTCTATTTTCTCACTTCCCATTCTTTCCTTGTCCATCCCAGTAGTGTTGCTGTCTGCATAATTCTACTGAAACTGTTCTTATCGAGATCTCCAGTGATCCAGAGATTGCTAAGTGCAAAGGTTATTTTTCTGTTATTTTACTTAGCCTCTCAGCATTGTTGGATACTGTTGACTACCACCTCTATGAAAAGTGTTTTTGTCTTCTGTGGAATAATAGAAAATATGTATTCAATATATTGGTCTCTGTCCCCAGTTCCTGGCACGGAAGTCCTAAAACCTTTATAATTTCCTAAGTGATAAGAGCACTAAGAGCATTTTCTGTTCTACTATTTCATTTTTGGCCCCGGTTCCTGACAGAGTTCCTAAATCCCCTGGGATTTCCTGGATGACAGGTCTGTCTTTTGTTCTAATGAGGTGATGGGTTTGTGGGCTCCTGGATGGGTCTGGTCACTAGAAAGACCAAGGCATGTTTAAAAGCTTGGAACTTTCAGCCCACCTCCCCTCTGGGAAGGGGAGAAGGGCTGGATATTGAGTTAATGTTCCATCATGTCTTTGTAATGAAGTCTTCATAAAAATACCAAAAGTACAGGATTCAGAGAGCTTCTGCATTGGTGAACACACCTATGTACTTGGAGTGGGGTGCACTTCACCTCCACAAGGACAGAAGCTTCTGTGCTTGGGACCCTTACAGACCTCACCCTATATATCTCTTCATCTGACTGTTAATCCTTTATTATAGAATAAACTGGTAAATATTTTCCTGATTTCTGTGAGCTGTTCTAATAAATGCTCAAACTTGAGGAGGGGGTCATGGGAGCCTCTTGATTTACAGCTGCTTGGTCAGAAGCACAGATGACAACCTGGACTTTTACAACTGGCATCTAGGTTGGGGGTGGGAGGGACAGTCTTGTGAGACTGAGTGCTTAACCAGTAGGGTCTGTGCTAACTCCAATTAGTGTCGAAATTGAATTGAATTATAGGACACCCATCTGATGTCTCAGAGAATTGCCTGTGTGGGAAAAAACCCCACATACACGTAGAGACCAGAGGTGTTAGAAGTGAAGTAGTGAGAGTAGACCAGACACACAGGAATGTGTTTTCCTAGACGGCTTCCATGACATCTTCTGGTTTTCCTCCTCCTCACAGTTCGTTCTTTCTCAGTTGCTTTTGATAGTTCTTACTTTGTTTGATGTCTAAACGTTGAAGTACCTCAGGGCTTGGTCTTGGGACTTCATTTCTTTTCTAGTTCTGCACTCTCCTTAATTTACATAACCCTAGT
Source organism: Delphinus delphis (assembly GCF_949987515.2). Classification (NCBI taxonomy): domain Eukaryota; kingdom Metazoa; phylum Chordata; class Mammalia; order Artiodactyla; family Delphinidae; genus Delphinus; species Delphinus delphis. The sequence continues at coordinate 28,839,965 of NC_082701.1, read as the reverse complement.
GCAGTGCAAATGAGGCCTGAATCTGTGTCTGTCCCAACCTGTCCCTGGAATGCCATTTTCATATACCCAACTATACTTTCTATCTCTGTTTGGATGTAAAATTTCAACTTTCCAAAACACTCCTTTCCTTCCCCTACCTACTCCCCCCCACTGCCCCTGTCTTCCTTGTCTAAGCAAATAGTACCGACCAGTTCCTCAAATCAAAAATCTAAGTGTTATCCTTGATTACTGCTTCACCTCATGCAATTCATCAGTAAGTTTTATAAATGCCACCTACACAATATATCCCAAATCCTTCAATCTCATACCTGTCATCCCAGAATCATCCCTCAACTAGAACAACTGTAACAGCCTCCTAATAGGTCTCTCCTTTCATTTTTGTCTTTCTCCTATAATCCATTCTGGCTTATAAACTGGAATCATCTTTTAAACACTTAAAATAGATTATCTCTCTCGTATTTAAAATTTTCTGTTTAAAATCTTCCCATTGCACTTTGAAGAGAATCCAGACTTCTTATCCTGGCCCAACATGATCTGATTCCTGCTTATCACTCTAACATTGCTCATACCGTTATTCCTTTCTACCCATTGTGGTCCAACTACATTGGCTTTCTTTCGGGTCTTTAAATAAGCAAAATTTGTTAAATCACCTGAGGATCTTTGCACCAGGTGAAAATGGCATTCTTCTACTTGGAGTACTCTTTTTTCCCTGATCCTCCCATGACTGAATACTTTTTGTATTCAGTTAGAATATATGTCATCTCAAGAAGAGCTTCCTTGACATTCAAATGAAAGTAGCAGTTAGATTACATTAATCCAGTTTATTTTCATTATATCACTGTCACTACCTGATATTGTCTTGTTCATGGAATTGTTTCTGAGTTTATTTCTGTCTCTCTTAGTAGAATCTAATTTCCATGAGAATAAGGACCTTGCCTATTTTATTTACTGCTGTATTTCCACTATCCAGTATAGTGTCTGGCATAATATAGGCATTTAAGCACTCACTGAATGTACAAATGTCTGTGTGTGTGTGTGTGTGTGTGTGTGTGTGTGTGTGTGTGTAAATGAATATATTTTCTAGTAATTCTCTTTTTTGTGTTAATATTTAACACTATAATCTTTTTATTAGGCTTTTAAATTTTTATTTATTTATTTAATTTTTGGCTGTGTTGGGTCTTCGTTGCTGCACGTGGGCTTTCTCTAGTTGCGGCGAGCATGGGCTACTCTTGGTTGCAGTGCGCTGGCTTCTCACTGAGGTGGCTTGTTGCGGAGCATGAGCTCTAGGCACGCGGGCTTCAGTAATTGGGGCATGCAGGCTCAGTAGTTGTGGCTCATGGGCTCTAGAGTACAGGCTCAGTAGTTGTGGCATGCAGGCTTAGTTGCCCCACAGCATGTGGGACCTTCCTGGACCGGGGCTTGAACCCATGTCCCCTGCATTGGCAGGCGTATTCTTAACCACTGTGCCAGCAGGGAAATCCCTATTAGGTTTATTTGTATTTCCTTTTATGTGCATTTGGGATAAGCTCCTAAGAGCTGACTGTCAGTTGGAGAGACAGACAAGTAAGTAAAGCAGTGTGAGTCCACAAAACACAAATGGGGAACCACACACATCTTTCTCTTTTTTGAGTAAAAGCTTACTTTTTTAGCTGTATATTTATTTTGCAATGTGAAACATGCATGGTATTTAAAATGTGTCTTGGGCTTCCCTGGTGGCGCAGTGGTTGAGAGTCCGCCTGCCGATGCAGGGGACACGGGTTTGTGCCCGGGTCCGGGAAGACCCCACATGCCGCGGAGCGGCTGGGCCCGTGAGCCATGGCCGCTGAGCCTGCGCGTCCAGAGCCTGTGCTCCGCAACGGGAGAGACCACAGCAGTGAGAGGCCCGCGTACCGCAAAAATAAATAAATAAAATGTGTCTTAATTAATCCACATATATGTGCTCAGAGCTTCAAGGAATACAGATCAATGTATCACATTTCTCTTTGCTCTGTTGAAGTAGTGCACATAAGGATGATACTGGTTGATGGAATTGTTTTATTTTATTCCAGTTGGTTAGAAGCAAACTCTGAACATCTTGTGGAAAGGGGTTATGAATCATCCTGTAAAGTATGGAGTGGAAGTGACATGCTCTTAAATTTACACAAAATGGGCATAACCACTGCTACTTTTCCTATTTTGCAGGTAAGTTTTTTTTCTACCTGTGAGATTTATTTAGTGAATTAGAAATGACTTAATAGTGAATAGTTAATCCAGAGTAAAGAAAAAAAAGTAGCAAGTTAATTGTTTCAAAATTTTATTTTATTATGTAAGTTCGATAATCTTTAAGTGATGGCATAAATTATGGATGAAAGAGTAGCATTATTAGTTTGAAGGCTATATGGCTTAATTAATACAGAATTAATTGCTTTGTTTAAAGCTAAAATAAGTCAGTATTTTTAGGTTATAAATATTTTGTCAATTATAGAAGTTAAAAATTTGGAAAATAAAAAGATAAGAAATTCATGTTTTATTCTCCTTAACTTAGAGGTTATAAACCTGGGTATATAGAGATTATGGGTGGGCTATGGGATACTGTGAGCCTTATGAAATTACATTCAAAATTTTATGAGTATTTACTTTTGTACATTTTTCTGGATAGAACCTTCATGACTTACATTATTCTCAAAAGAGTGTTTGTTTGGGGTTGTTTTTTTGTGTTTTTTGCAGGTGAGAATGTTTTTACTTTCTCTTTTTGTTCTTATTTATTTATATTAATTGACTTTACTTTTAAAGTGGTTGTTATAGGTTTATAGAAAAAGTGAACAAAAAAGACAGAATTCTCATATACCAGCACCCCCAACCACACACGTATTCACAGATACTATAGATTCTCTTATTATTAACATCTTGCAGTAGTAGTACATTTATTACAATTGAACCAATATTGGTTACATTATTTTTAACTAAAGTCTATAGTTTATGTTAGGGTACACTTTTTGTGTTGTACGTACAGTTCTATGAGTCATTATGAAAACATAAAGTCACGTATCTACCGTTACAGTATCATACAGAATACATTCATTGCCTTAAAAATCTTGTGTTGCACTTATTCATCCCTTCAACACACTTTATTTCCTCTGCTGAACCTCTGGCAATCACTGATTTTTGTTTTTCTGACTCCATAGTGTTGCCTTTTCCAGAATGTTATATAGTTGTAATCATACAGTATGTGGTCTTTTTAGACTGGCTTCTTCCACTTAACAGTATACATTTAAGGTTCCTCCATGTCTTTTTGTGGTTTGACAACTCATTCCTTTTTATTTCTGAACTATATTTATTGTATGTATGTACCACAGTTTGTTTATCCATTTACCTACTGAAAGACACATTGGTGGTTTCCAAGTTTCAGCAATTATGACTAAAGCTGCCATAAACATTTGTGTGCATGTGTTTGTATGGACATACTTCCTGCTCATTTGGATAAATACTTAGGAGCACAATCGCTGGATTGTATGGTAAGACTATGTTTAGCTTGCAGTAAACTGCTAAACTGTCTTCCAAAGTGATTGTACCATTTTACATTCCCACAGGCAGTGAATAAGAGTTCCTGCTGTTCCACATCCTTGCCCACATTTGGTGTTGTCAGTGTTTTGAATGTTAACCATTCTAATAGATATGTATTAGTATCCCATTGTTTTAATTTACATTTCCCTAATGATATATGATGTGGAGCATCTTTTCATATGCTTATTTTCCATCTACATATTTTATTTGGTGAGGTATCTCTTCAGATATTTTGCCTACTTTTTAATTGAGTTGTTTTCTTATTGTTGAGTTTTTTTCTTTTTTTTTTGCGATACGTGGGCCTCTCACTGTTGTGGCTTCTCCCGTTGCGGAGCACAGGCTCCGGACGCACAGGCTCAGCGGCCATGGCTCACGGGCCCAGCCGCGGATCTTCCCAGACCGGGGCACGAACCCGTGTCCCCTGCATTGGCAGGCAGACCCTCAACCACTGCGCCACCAGGGAATCCCATATTGTTGAGTTTTAAGAGTTCTTTGGGTATTTTGTATATAAGACCTTCATCTGATATGTGTTTGCAAATATATTCTTCCAGCCTGTGGCTTGTTTTTTCATCCTATTAATGGAGTCTTCCATATAGCATAAGTTTTTAGTTTTAATAAAGTTCAAATTTTTTTCTTTGATGGATCCTCCTTTTGGTGTTGCAACTAAAAATTCATCACCGAACCCAAAGTCACCTAGATTTTCTCCTATCATTTCTTCTACAAGTTTTATAGTTTTGTATTTTACATTTAAGTCTGTGGTCCATTTTGAGTTAATTTTTGTGAAGGGTGTAAGTTCTGTGTCTAGATTCATTTCTTTGGATGTAGATGTTACTCTGTCACCATTGGTTGAAAAGAGCATCCTCTCTCCATTGGATTATCTTTGGTCCTTTGACAAAAGATCAGTTTACTATATTTGTGTTGGCCCATTTCTGGGCTCTCTATTCTTTTTTTTTTTTTTTTTTTTTGCGGTATGTGGACCTCTCACTGTCGTGGCCTCTCCTGTTGCAGAGCACAGGCTCCGGATGCGCAGGCTCAGCGGCCATGGCTCACGGGCCCAGCCGCTCCGCGGCATGTGGGATCTTCCCGGATCGGGGCACGAACCCGTGTCCCCTGCATTGGCAGGCGGACTCTCAACCACTGCGCCACCAGGGAATGGGCTCTCTATTCTTTTCCATTGATATACTTGTCTGTTCCTTCATCAGTTCCACACTGTCTTGATTACTGTAGCTTTATAGTAAGTCTTGAAGTCAGGTCGTGTCAGTCCTCTGACTTTGTTCTTCAGCATTGTGTTTGCTATTCTGAGTCTTTCATCTTTCCATATAAACTTAGAATTGAAACTGAGCCCCTGTGGGGCTCCTGGGCATGGAAGCCTTTCTGTCCCCCATTTCTTGTATATAGGGAACAGACTCCAGCCTCCATGACCTTCCCTGGGTTCCAAAGGGCAGATTGGAACAGTTGTTAGGGAAGGGAGGGGATGCAGAGACAAGGGAGGAGAAGCCAAGAAACTACCGGAGGCAAGATTAAAGGAACCAGAGAAGCTAATCAAGATTAGGAGACCACCTGAGATGAGATCAAAGGAGTTCAGGCCCTGCACACACCCTAATCTTGTCAGCAACCCTATCCTTGAACTATTGCTATAAAACCCCTCACCAAATCCCCCGGGGTTGGGGGACACAGTTTTTCAGGGGCATGAGCCTGCTGTATCTCCCTTTGAGTGGCAAAGCAATAAAGTTATCCTCTTCTACTTCACCTAAAACTCTTGTCTTCAAGATTCAGTTTGGCACGGTGCACAGAGACCAAGCTTTCTGCGTCAGAATCAGTTTGTCAGTATCCACCAAGTAACTTGGTGGGATTTTGATTGGGACTGCATTAAATCTGTAAATCAATCTGGGAAGAACTGACATCTGAACAATATTGAGTGTTCCTATCCATGAACATGGAGTATCTCTCCATTTATTTGGATCTTTGATTTCTTTTATCAGACTTTTATAGTTTTCCTCATATAGTTTTAAAGAGGTTTTTGAACCAAAAAAGGTAAGAACTGTTGCTAACATGAACTATCATTATGGGCATATGAGTATTAAAAATATATTTTAATAAGACCGTACTTATAATTTTTGCCCTGAATTTTTAAAGTGCAATGTATCATAAGTAGTTTTTCATATGACACTTTTTCTTTTTTTTGCATAAACTTTTTGCATTCTAAAGACTTTTCATATCAACAGTAAAATGGGTTAAATAAATTGTGGGAAATTCATACAGTAGACTACTATACAGCAATTTACAAAATGAACCACTGCCACCACAACCATATGAATGAATCTTACAGACATAAAGTTGCATAAGAGAAACCAGCACAAAAGAGTACAAACTGTATGGCTTCATTTTTATGAAATTTAAGAACAGACATAGTTATGCTAATAGAAGTCAGAATACTGGTTACCACGGGTTACCTTACCAGTGCAGGGGTAAGGAGTAGTTTGGGCTAAGATGGGACACAAAGGAACTTTCTGGGATTCGAGGAATGTTTTGAATCCTGATTTAAAATCATACACACAAGTGTGTGCGTGCGTGCGTGTGTGTGTGTGTGTGTGTGTGTGTATGTGCTTCTGTTTAGTGACCTATACACTTAAGATTAATGCACTCTATAAAAAATGTACAAATAAAATATATGTCAAAGGAAAAAACTTGGAAAATACAGAGAAAGGTACAGAGGAAAAAAAAACTCATAAACTTAAAAATGATTATTATTAACTTTTAGATTTGTGTCTACCTATGTCTTCTTCTATGCATATATTCACTTAACATAAATTTTTGAGATGATAACATATTTATTTTTACCTCTTCATTTAGTAATATGAGTACTTCCCTATTTTAATAAAAATTGTTTCACATGATTTTTAGTTGCAGTGTAGCATTTTTGTGAGTGCACATATTCTAAATTATTTGACTAATCTGGCATTTGAAATACAGGTTGTTGCCAGTTTTCCCAGAATAAGAAAAGGTTCTGATATGAACATCCTTGAAAATATATATTTGTATGTATCTCTGATTATTTCCTTTATATATGGTAAATATTAATTCTTCGTTGCTTGTTGTATTACATGTATATTCTTGTATCTGTGGTTTGTTTATGGTATTTTTTTATAAGTTTTTAAATTTTAGTGCATTCAAATGTATCATTGTTTTTTCTTTTATGAATTGTGATATTTGAGTTTAAGCAAGCTTTTCTTACACTCTGCAACATTTTCTTCTAAAACTGTTAAGGTTTTTTTTAATAAATGTTTTCAATCAGCCTGGGATTCATTTTTGTTTATGTTATGAGATATGTAATCCATCTTATTTCCTGTATGGATTTTCTCAGCATCATTACTAAATTATCCATCCATTTCACTCTGATTTGTAATGCCACATCTGCCACATATCTGATTTTCATTTATGTATAAGCTTATTACTGGACTCTATTGTGTTCTTTGATTCTGTTTATCTAAGTTATCCTATTTATTAATCACTGTAGCATTAGAAAAATGCTGATGCATGGTAGGGCATATCTCCTCACTTGATTTTCCTTTGGAATGATCCTGGCTGTTCTTCGCCTTACTCTGCCATCTGAATTTTAGACTTAGCTTATAAATTTCTATGAACAATTCTGTTGGAATTTTGACTGGAATTGCATTGAATTTATGGATTAATTTAGAAAGAGTTGACTTATTTACAATATGAAGTTTTTCCATTCATGAACAAGATAGCATTCTAATCATTTATTCTCTCTTTCTATATATCTTTCAATAACATTTTATAATTTTTGAAAGTCTTAGGTACTTTTGGTTAATTTACTCCTAAGTTAAAGTTTGTTTCTTTTTCAAATGGTATAATTCAAAAATTGCATTTTCTAATTTTTATCGGTGTATAAGGATGGTAGTTGATTCTTACAATCAACCACTTTGCTGGATTATCCTATAGGTTCATCTATAGATTATTAAATTTTCTATGTAGACAGTCATCCTGTCTATGAATATGACTATTTTCTTTCTTTCCATTTCCTTCACATTTTATTCATTTCTTACTTTGCTAGCTTAAACTTTCAGTACATGGTTCATCACAGTAAAAAGACATCCTAATCTTGTTGCTTACTTTAAAAGGACTGTATTACTAGTATTACAGCATTTAGCAATATGTCTGCTGTATTTAAAAAAAAATTTTTTTTAACAGTTTGAGATACAATTCACATGCCATGAAATTTACCCCTTTAGAGTATACAATTCAGTGGTTTTTCATGTAGTCATAGAGTTGTGCAACTACCACTGCTGTGTAATTTCAGAACATTTTTATCACCTCAGAAAGAAACCTTGTACCCATTAGCAATTAGTCACTCCCATTTCCTCCTACCCCAGATCCTGGAAACCACTAATCTACTTTCTGTTTCTGTGGATCTACCTATTCTGGACATTTTATGTTAATGGAAACACGATATGTGGTGTTTTGTTACTGCCTTTTTTCACTTTGCGTAATGTTCTCAAGGTTCATCTAGTTGTAGGTTCAATCTATCAATACTTCATTCCTTTTTATTACCAAATAATATTGCATTTTATGAACATACTGTATTTTATTTATCCATTATCAGGTGTTTCTACTTTTTGGCTGTTATAAACAATGCAGCTATGACCATTCATAGACAGATTTTTGTGTGGACATGTATTTTCAATTCTCTTGGGTATATACTTAAGACTAGAATTGCTGGTCCATATGGTAACTTTATGTTTAACATTTTGAGGAACTGCCAAACTTTTCCAAAGGGGCTGTACCATTTTACAATTCCATCAATAATGTATGAGGATTCTAATTTCTTCCACATCCTCACCAACACTTGTTATTATCTCTTTTTTATTATAATCTTCCCAGGGGGAATGAAGTGGTATCTTCATGTGATTTGATTTTCATTTCCCTAATGACTCATAATGCCAAGCATTGTTTCAACTGCTTATTGTCCATTTATATATCTTCTCTGGAGAAATCTATATTCAAATCCTTTGCCCATTTTGAACTTGTGTTGTCTTTTATTGACTGTAAGTTCTTTATGTATTCTGAATATGAACAATGTATTGGATATATGATTTGAAAATACTTTTTCTCATTCCATAGATGCTGTAGGATTTTTAGTTATTTTAAAAATTAGGTTAAGGAAATTTCCTTTGATCTTAAGAAATTCATCATTGTGATTATTAAATTTTTTACAAGTTAATTTTACCACAGTAACATATGAACATAATTTAAAAGTCAATTACTACTATCAAGAAAAGCATTCATTTGTGCCACTCCTCTGTCCCAATTTTCATTCTCGGTGGCTCTTTTAACTCATAGTGGCTTCCTCTGATGTTTAACCCCAATTTTCTAAATAACATGTGGATTCTGCTACTTTCGAGTTTTCAAGTTTTGATATTCTCTATTGACTTCCTATTAAGTATGATGATGATTTAGCTCCTTTACACACACACACTTTTCTCTCTCTCTCTCACACACACACACATACACACACACACTCTCATACTCACCCTCTCTTTTCCTCTGTCCCTCCTTTTCTCCTTTTCCTTCCTCCTTCTTTCCCTTTCTTCACTCTCCATTTTCTCAGCATAATTATATTACTATTCAGTGTGCATATCATTATGTATATATATTATCATAGTTTATGATAGTCATCTCATGTAACTTACTTGATTAAATTTTTAATACAACTCTAGGTTTCTATGAAGTAATAATTACCTGTCTGTGTCTATGTGTGTGTTTCCCCATTTGCTTAGTTTTCTATTTGTCTATAAACCCAGCTGTCATTGTTTAGGTAACCTAGCCAGAAGTAGCCTTGGAGTTGTCTCATGATGTAGAATGTCATTCAGTCCGTTTGTTTTTACTACAGTGCCTTACCTTCAGGAGTTCAGAAGTTCTGTAGTTTTACAGAGTAAATTGCCAGTAGTCTGCCAGTGTTGGAGAGGAATAGTAGCCTTCCTGTAAGGTGTTTCTCAGGGAACTTGATTTTTTAAAAAGAACAATTTAATACTTGTTTTTCATTAATATCATTAATAATTTGTAGTGCTGAATGTTTTTCCAAGTTCATGTTGTCTTTTTTGTTCTTTGTTTCTTGACGTTTTGTTCAGTAGAGACTAATTTTACTTTTTTAAATGTCTATTATTTCACAATATATCTGAATATTGAAATTTATCTGTCTTATTTATCTTAACTATTTTCCCATTTTATTTTCATTGAACACACATTTTATTGTCAAACATCAGAGTTGTCACCAGTATCTTTTATTGCTTCAATATTCAGGGTTTTCTCTTTCACAGTCTGGGAAAACATACTTTTCTGTTTTATTATTTTGTCTTAATGTCCACACTTCTTTCTGTATTTAAGCTTACGAGCCATGTAAAAACTAATGAGCCAGTTAGCATACATTTTGTATCTAGTGTGTATTCTTTGAGTTGTTCTTTTACTTTTGCTTGTCACATAGTCATATTATTCTCAGCATCAGAGTACTCCCTGGAAATAATTCAGGCATTTAAGTGGCATATCAAATCTTTTTAAAAACTATTTGGTACATTTTTATTTAGTTCATTGCTTTTCAAAGGCACTGAATAAAACCCTAATCGCCTGAAGAAGTAATGAACCTCCTAAATGTGTAACTTCTTATTTAAATAAGTCTGAAGAGAATTTTAGAATATATGGGAATTCAAAATATATTGTTAGCATTTGTGTATTAATGTTTGACTAAAATTTCAATGTATATTTCATTTGGGTTTTATTACAGTTTTAAGAATTTTGTTTTCCCCCTCTTTCCCTCCCCCCGCCCCTGCCCCGGTACACTTAATATGGTAATTCCTTATAGGGACATTTTTCTGCTATCCTTCAAAAAGAAGAAAAAGTCTCATCAGTTCATGGTAAAGAGGAGGCAAGAGAAGTACCTATTATTAGTGCTTCAACTCAAATAATGCTCAAAGGACTTTTTATGGTGCTTGACTATCTTTTTAGGCAAAATAGCAGGTAAGTGAAGATAATCTGGTCTGTATTCTTTCTCTTAAAAATATTAACCTTATTGGGTGCTACCATGTGTTTAATACCTACTAATTTTATATGAGTACATGGGATAGTGATAAACAAGTGGTATAAATATTGCTCTTACTTACAGGCACAGACTCAGTCAATTGATGTTAGTTTTTATTAATGAAAATGAGTATTGAAACCAGTTAATAAATACAGTTAATTAATTCAGCATTAAAGTCCTCTAAAACTAAATTTAAGTTTTCTTTTAAGTATAATCTAGATGTTTCTTCCAGTGTCAGAAAGTCTCTCTTATTGTGTAACTCCTCTATTTAATGAAATGTGGGAAATGAAAAGCAGTCAACTCCCCACACACTACTCCTTAAGTTATAGTACTACCTGGTTCCAGTATTTTTTTAAGTGTTTTTTTATGGTAAAATATACACAATATAAAATTTACCTTTTTTTTTTTGCGATACGTGGGCCTCTCACTGTTGTGGCCTCTCCCGTTGCGGAGCACAGGCTCCGGACGCGCAGGCTCAGTGGCCATGGCTCACGGGCCCAGCCGCTCTGCAGCATGTGGGATCTTCCCGAACCGGGGCACGAACCTGTGTCTCCTGCATCGGCAGGCGGACTCTCAACCACTGCACCACCAGGGAAGCCCAAATTTACCATTTTTAAGTGTACATTTTAATAGTATTAAGTATGTTCACATTGTTGTACAACTACCACCACTGTCAATTTCTAGAACTTTTTCATCATCCCAAACAGGAACTCTATACCCATGGAACAGTATCTTCCATTTCCCTCTCACCACAGCCTTTGGTAACCTCTATGCTACTTTCATCTCTATGGATTTGCCCTTTCTAGGTGTCTCATATAAGTGGAATCATACAATCTAATGTTTTCAAGGTTAATCCATGTAACATATGTCATTCCTTTTTATGGCTGAATAATATTCCGTGTGTATATATACCACATTTTGTTTACTCATTCTTACATTGATAGACATTTGTATTGTTTCTAGCTTTTGCGTATTGTGAATCATGCTGCAGTGAACATTGATGTACTAGTATCTGTTTGAGTGCCTGCTTTCAGTTTTTCTGGGTACATACCTAGCAGTAGAATTGCAGGATTATATGGTAATTCTGTATTTAACTTTTTGAGGAGCCAGTGTGCTATTTGTCATAGCAGCTGCACATTCTAGATTCACATAGTTATGCACAAGAGTTCCCAATTTCTCTACATCCTTGCCAATACTTGTTATTTTTTGTTTTTTGGATCATAGCCATCCTAATGGGTATAAAGTGGTATCTCCTTATGGTTTTTTTTTTTTTTAACATCTTTATTGGGGTATAATTGCTTTACAATGGTGTGTTAGTTTCTGCTTTATCTCCTTATGGTTTTGATTTACACTTCCCTAATGACTAGAGATGTTGAGCATCTTTTCATGTGCTTATTGTCCATTTCTATATCTTCATTGGAGAAGTGTCTACTCAAGTCCTTTGTCCATTTTTAAATGGGGTTTTTGTGTTGAGTTGTAGGAGTTATTCTGCATATTAATCCTTTATCAGATATTTGCTTTACAAATATTTTCTCCCATTCTGTGGGTTCTCTTTTCACTCTCTTGATAGTATTCTTCGATGCACAAGTTTTGAAATTTTGATGCAGTCCAATTAATCGATTTTTTTTCTTTTATTGCTTGTGCTTTTGGGATCCATTGAACATAGCCAAATATGATGTCATGAAGATTTTCCCCAATGTTTTCTTCTAAGATTTTTATAGTTTTTAGCTCCCAGTATTTTTATAAAATTCCCTCCACATAGTGCAGGGTTCCTGACTTGAACTTTGAATTCTGATCTCTCTAAGGGTAAAATTAACAGTCAGTATTACTGTGAGGACATGGTAGAGAATACCAAATTTTATTCTGTTTAAGCTTAGGTGTTTATAGCCTCTTATTGAGAGAAATTATAAGCTGGATGGGATCACGGAGTTCATCTGGTTTAGTACTTTCATTAAAAATAGATGAAGACTGAGATCCACACTTTAAAGGAACTTAAAAATTAGTTTCCTAAAATTTTAGTAAAAATTGTCTTTCTATTTTCTTATGCAATAAAAAAGTTTAACCCACTTTTTAGTTTCTTTAACAGTAATACTGTTAACTATTTTATAACTAATGATGTAACATAGAATGCAAAGAGCTCTGAACTAGGAGTTAGGAGGCTTGCATTTTAATTCTGACTCTGCCATGATTTATGTAATGTTTGAACATAGGGATGGGAAGTGATAAAGGGTGATATTTAAGTGATATCTAACCTCTGTAAGGGGGGACTGACTCTAAGGTTTAATGCCTTATTTCTATCAGGATTACTGAATTTTAGTGGTGTGGGTTGTTGGTGGGGGACAATGTTATCTAAAATTTTCCCATTTAATTACCATTTTATTTTTATTTAGATTTGCAGATGATTATAAAGTCGCTATTCAACAGACTTACTCTTGGATAAATCAGACTGATACTTCAGATAAAAATGGGTTCTTGGTTCTACCAAAAAATAAGAAACGTTTACGACAGAAAGCAGCAGTTCATGTGCTGAATTTTTGGTGCTTAAATCCAGCTGTGGTAAGCTTATCATGCTGTAAATGAGAATACTGTCTTCTTGCTCAATACCAACAATTAGATAAATGTGCTTGACTGTTTTAAAGATGATTTTTATGTATCTAATGTTGTTTCCTTTTAGGCCTTTTCAGATATTAATGGCAAGGTTTGGACGATTGTTTTGACATCTGGGACATTATCACCAATGAAATCCTTTTCATCAGAACTTGGTGTTACATTTAGTATCCAACTGGAGGCTAATCATGTCATTAATAACTCACAGGTTAGGTTTTTTTTGTTGTTGTTGGTTTTTTGAAGGCTCTTAGTCTTTTTACCTCAGTATAATTTATAAACAAATTAAAAGGTAACTGAAGTACTGGCAAACAAATCCTGATAGGAAAGTCAACATTTCAGTTTTAGAATAAAGGAAAATTTGTCAGCTACTTGGTAGTGTCAACAAAAGGAAATACCAATAAATAGCATTCCTTCAACCCAGTGAGTAAAAATATACACTTTCAAGGCAAAGACCGCATTGCAATTTCCTTATTTAAATAAGTTTTAAGTTTTTTAATGAAAATGAAAACAAAAATTCAACTTTTTTTTTTAATGTAGTTCCTGATAGTTTAGTTATTTGTGTTTTTCTTTTCCATTAGACTATGGTATATCCTTATTCTAATTTTTACATCCTCATCTTTCCACTGCACCTAGATTAATACCTGGTATTAGTTAGCAAGTATTCAGCACGTTTGAATATCTGAAATGAATTAAAAGTATTCTTATGAGTCCTGTAACTTAAGATTTTAATTTTATTATTTATTTATTTATTCATTTGTTTGTTTGTTTTTATTTTTGTCTGTGTTGGGTCTTCGTTGCTGTCTGTGGGCTTCTCTAGTTGTGGTGAGCGGGGGCTTCTCCATTGAGGTGCACAGGCTTCTCATTGTCATGGCCTCTCTTGTTGTGGAACATGGGCTCTAGGCGCACAAGCTTCAGTAGTTGTGGCTGTGGGCTCTAGAGCACAGGCTCAGTAGTTGTGGCGCACGGGCTTAGTTGCTCTGAGGCATGTGGGATCTTCCCGGGCCGGGGCTCTAACCTGTGTGCCTTGCATTGGCAGGCAGATTCTTAACCACTGCGCCACGAGGGAAGCCCAGATTTTAATTTTTTATAACAATACCATGTAAATGTTACTTTAATTTTCCTAAGAATGTTTGAATTGTCATTTGTCAGTCTGCCTTCTATTTCTTTTTAGGAAGTAATTTAAAGTGGTTAGCTACATGCTTAATACCACCTGTGGGCCTAATATAATTCTAGTTCTTTATAAAGAACTATAGTTTTCAACTAAGAAGTATTTTTGGAAATTACTGGCATTTAGTAGGTGAGAGCCTTATGCTAAACTCCTATATAACCAAGGATTGTGCTTTCCAAAATCCAGAATGCTCCTGTATAGAAACATTGATATAAGCAGTAGCAAAGGAAAAATATATGTTGCACATTTTCAAGATATTTCCTTAGAGGTTCAAATAAATATGGGAAGTATTAGTAAATTCAGCATATATTTTTTCAAAAGAATGTTATTATAGGTTCTGTGTTCTCAATCTAGTGCACAAAAGCCCGTTTAACCTGTAATGTCACTAAATAATAATTAACAATAATAATAATGGTAGTTCAGCTGGATTCTGTTACATTTCCCCCAACTTTTAAAAAGTTTTTTATTTTAATTGTGGTAAAAAACACATGCCATAAAATTTGCCATCTTAACCATTTTTAAGTGTATAGTTCAGTTTTGTTAAGTATATTCACACTGTTGTATATAACCAATCTCTAGAGCTTTTTCATATAGCAACACTGAAATTCTATTCTTAAACAGCAATTCTCCATTACCCCCTCCTCTCAGCCCCTGGTAACCACCATTACACTTTTTGTTTTTATGAATTTGACTATTCTAAATACCTCATGTAAGTGGAATCACAAGGTTTTTGTGATTAGTTTATTTCGCTTAGCCTGGTGTCTTCAAGGTTCATCCTTGTAACATGAATCAGAATTTCCTTCCTTTTTAAGGCTTAGTAACATTCCAGTTTGTGTGTGTGTGTGTGTGTGTGTGTGTGTGTGTGTGTATCACATTTTGTTTGGTCATTCATTCCTTGATCACCCCAAATTTTTACTTAATTATAACTTGAAAAATGGAAAAAATAGTATTAATATAGTGAATATCTTTATACCCTTAACCTAGATTCATCAGTTTTTAACATTTTGCATCTGTATATATATGAGACAAAGGAAGAGAAGAGTAATATTGCAAAATGTTGATGATTACATTAATTTTGGTTATGGTATTAGAAAGTAATTTGTAGACATAGTGACACCTTGCCCTTAATTAGTTTAGCATGTTTCTCCTAAGAACAAGTACATAATCTTGCATAACCACAGTATCATGATCATATCCAAGCAATTTAATATTGATACAATAGAATCTATATTTTTCCAGATATTCCCAATGTGTCTTTTGTTATTTTTTGATGATAAGTGCATTTCACCATTTATTTAATGTTTAAGCTCTCACACTAGATTTTTACAAGCTGGTGAACACTGACAAATTATTTCTCCCACAGAACTATAACCACATGTTCTGGGACAGTATAAATATATGGTTGAGCTAACGTTAATACTCATCACCATTTTATCTATTACATAATAAAACAAATTGTCAAGTATCCACATATTAAGTTACACAGCTCAAAAGACATAAAACATTAAATGTCTGCTCAATTCATTAGCAGAAACTCACTTTTTTTTTGGCAAGAGAGGTTGGGAATCACACTTCAAACCAAAATAAGTTGGTAAACAACTTCAGATAAGTTTGAAAAAAAATTACAAGACTTTCAGAAATTTTATGATTAAGAATTGTTTTAGCTACAATAACAAAGTATTTCTACCTTTTAAAAACATATTTATAAATTTAAATACATATTCTACATGTTCTTCACAAGACAAAGGCAACATTTTACTAAAAATACTTAATAGCCCCCTCCCATTCTTTTTTCAGGCCCTCCCTATAAGTTACACCCCAAAGTGCAAACATTAAAATTAACTGTAAGGCTTTTTTGTCTGGAGACATTAAAGGCCTGTGCTTCTGTACAATGTAGATTTTCTATAACAGCACAAAATGAGTTTTATAGAAAGACATTAAATAATCACTGTAAGACTTGGTTAATTAAAAAAAAAGAGCAAATCTCATATATACTGGTATGAATGTAGAAGATGTAAACATATCGTGAGCAAATAACCTCATAGGCCCTACTTTCTATGTTGGAAAAGCTGGAAGGAATAAACCACATAAGGTCCAGAGTTTTCATAGTTCCTGGGATTTTAGTTCTATATCATACTAAAAATATACAAGAACTGTGCTGGGTATTTTGGCACCTAGTCTTTCTAAATTTCTTATATATTGATAAGATTCTGGCATGGAAACATTTAAAGACATGACTCAATACTGCATGATTTCAGGAAAGGTAATTTGGTACAAATGATAAGCACATTTTATTTTTTATTTATTTATTTTTTTTGGCGGTATGCGGGCCTCTCACTGTTGTGGCCTCTCCCGTTGTGGAGCACAGGCTCCGGACGCGCAGGCTCAGTGGCCATGGCTCACGGGCCCAGCCGCCCGCGGCATGTGGGATCTTCCCGAACCGGGGCACGAACCCGTGTCCCCTGCATCGGCAGGCGGACTCTCAACCACTGCGCCACCAGGGAAGCCCAATAAGCACATTTTAAATGCTGAACAGAAAGAATCGTTTGCTAAGTGGCTAAGTAGGTTGATCATAGCCCAAACATAGAGGTTGCAATTCTGCCAGGCTTGTGACCTGGTAAAACTGCTTTTCGACACTCCTATGGAAGTTTCATCAGACTTTACCAAGCCAACGTGCTGGCTAACATGTATGACAGATTCTGTCTGTCTAGGTTCCACTTCTAAGCAATGGCATCAGGCACCCCAGTTTTATTGAATGCAACAATTGTTTCTATGACCATTGGAGTCTTTGAAGCGCAGCCACATTTTAGGACGCTACTTCTCCAAATAGAAAAGTTGCTTGCTGTTAAAAGCTCCATGCCGCTTTTGTCTTATGAACTGTACTGCATCTTCATATTCCACCTTCAATTAATGCTAGGACGACAAGCAATGGACCTCTCCCAAGGCCTGCAACACAATGAAAGGCAGTACAACAACCAGGGTCTTCATGAAACTTAATTTTCACAAGACTTAACCAGTCATCAACCATCTGGTTACATGGTGGTACACCATCATCAAAAGGCCAATCGAGAACATGGATGCCTTCTTTCTCTACAAGAGTAGTGTCATAAGTTGCTTCACATACTCTTACTATTGTGGTAACCATACTTCTTAAGTTCCTCTATAAATTTATTTAAGGTTGCATTAGTTGGATTGTGTGTAATGAGAAATCTCACGTTCTTGTAAGTGACTTCCACAGGAGCTGAGCGGTTCATTCGAGCCATGTTAATTTAGTTAAAAAACACTCAATAGGCTTATGAAAGAATTTTAAAAATTGAATACAGAAATGATGCAGATAAACTGAGTCTACTTCAATATACTGCACTTGAAATTCTCAGTGCTTTCGAGTATGAAGTTGGGAGTAATGGGAAATGAAATGAACCTCCTGACAAGAAGCAGCAGTTCTTCAATCCAGTAATACTGAGGTAGTAGAAAAGGAGTTTACTGAGGTTTACCCCATCCAGGTCAGAACTCTTGTAAAAAATGCTCTGTGGATTTCAATTCAACACTTCTGTGTCCAGGTTAGCCACTCTTATGGGGGCTTCTTGGTGGAGTAGTAATGACTTTCTACAGTTCACTTGTCTGCATAGAGGTTGTGCTGTGCCTGGCAGTAGTCTCCACTGCCATTCAGAAACTCCATAAATGTGTGACCAAGAACACCACAGAACTGCCTCTCTCTAGCCTGTTCTCTTGGCATAGGTTTGGTTATCCCAAGAAAGGTCCACTCTTGTAGCTTCACTCTCAGGGCACCGAATGCTCCCAATGTGTCTTTTATACCTGTTTATTTTTCTTATTCTTGATTCAGGATCCAGTCAAGTATTATATATTGCATTTGGTTTTCAAGTCTCTTTAGTTTTTTTTTTTCTTATTTTAAACTGAAGTATAGTTGATTTACAGTATTAGTTTCAGGTGTACAACATAGTGATTCAAAGTTTTTATAGATTATTAAAACTCCATTTAAAGTTTATACTCCATTTAAAGTTATAAAATATTGGCTATTATCCCTATGCGGTACAATATATCCTTGTAGCTTATTTATTTTATACATAGTAGTTTGTACCTCTTAATTCGCTACCCCTATCTTGCCCTTCCCCCCACTAGTAACCACTAGTTTGTTCTATTTGGAAATCTTTTCTGTTATATTCATTTGTGTTGTAATTTTTAGATTCCACATGTAAGTGATAACATACAGTATTTGTCTTTCTCTGTCTGACTTATTTCACTTAGCCTAATACCCTCCAGGTCCATCCATGTTGTTGCAAATGGCAAGATTTCGTTCTTTTTTATGGCTGAGTACTCTTCCAGTGTGTGTGTGTGTGTGTGTGTGTGTGTGTGTGTGTGTGTGTGTGTGTACCACATCTTATTTATCTGTTCATCTGTGATGGACATTTAGGTTGCTTCCATATCTTTAACTATTGGAAATAACACTACTATGAATATTGGGGTACATGTATCTTTTCAAATTAGTGTTTTTGTTTTCTTCAGATATACTCCCAGAATTGGAATTGCTGGATCATGTGGTAGTTCTATTTTTAGTTTTTTGAGGAACCTCCATACAGTTTTCCATAGTGGCTGCACCAGTTCATGCCTCTTTAGTACTTAAAATAGTTTCCTTGCCCTTTTTTTCTGTCTTTCATGACATTTTTAAAGAATTCAAGTCACCAGTTGTCCTTAGGAATATTTTATAATCTGGAATTTTCTGATTGTTTTCTCATGATAAGATTCAAGTTAAAGTGTTTGGTAAGAATACTATATAAGTGATATTGTTGCTTCCCATTGTATCATATCAAGAAACACATACTATCAGTTTGTCTTATTACTAGTTGATCATTTGGTTTAAAGTTGATTAAACTGGTATCCATCAGATGTCATCTTGCAAAATGTACCTCAATCTTGTATATCATTTCCAAATATAAGACTATTACATTTTTCAACAATCTGAAGTGTTTATATTGTCTTTAGAATACTAATAAAATTTGTACTTTCTCTTAGTCAAATTAACTATACTAAGGCTAGACCTATGTGAATGTAGAGGAATTGCACATAACTGTAAAATTTGGTGGGTCTGATTTTCTGACTATAGATCTTTGAGCATCAGGGAATTTGTGAAACAGTAGTTCCTGTCATAATTGAATCTTAGAGACTTAACTATAGCAGATCGTACCAGCCCTCATCTCTTATTTTGGATTCATTTCTGATTTATTCATTTCATTTGTTCCTATCATCTAACAAAATGTTGTTACCTGCTTAATTTTGTAAAGCTGTTGAGGAAATACATAAATATAACCTGTTTTTCTTTCATCCTAAGAGAATTCAGTGGTCTGCCTAAAGTAAAACTTTCATAAATTAAATCTATATATAATTAATTAAAGGTAATAGGAAAAACCCCCAACAATTTAAAAGTAAATTTTCTTTAAACTCATTGCTTGATCTTTTTTTGACATACACGTAATTAAGGCTCCCAAATTAAATGCTAATTTGCCTGCCTCATTTAAGCATAACTCTAATACTGACATATTTATATTCTAGGTTTGGGTTGGCACCATTGGGTCAGGCCCCAAGGGTCGCAATCTCTGTGCTACCTTCCAGCACACGGAAACATTTGAGTTCCAGGATGAAGTGGGAGCACTTGTGTTATCTGTGTGCCAGACTGTGAGCCAAGGAATTTTGT